>NC_133913.1:5131392-5434000 GCF_964199755.1 Larus michahellis | reverse complement strand
AAGGGACTCCCAGTTGCCCCCCAGTGCCCTCGGGATTCCCTCCCAGTGTCCCCAGTACCTCCCAGTGCCCCCCTGACTCCCGGTGCCCCCCCAGGACCTCCCAGTACTCACAGGGAATCCCAGTCTTCCCAGTAACTTCCAGTGTCCCCAGGGAATCCCAGTGCTCCCAGTGCCCCCCAGTGCTCCTAGGGAATCTCAGTACCGCCAAGGAATCCCAGTACCTCCCAGTATTCCCAGTGCCCCCAGTACTTCCGAGTGCTCCCAGGGAATCCCAGGATTCCCAGTACTCCCAGGGAATCCCAGTACCCCCCAGTGCCCCCAGGGAATCCCAGTACCTCCCAGTATTTCCAGTGCCCCCAGCACTTCCGAGTGCTCCCAGGGAACCCCAGCGCTCCCAGGAAATCCCAGCGCTCCCAATACTCCCACGGAATCCCAGCGCTCCCAGGGAATCCCAGTGCTCCCAGTAACCCCCAGCGCTCCCAGGGAATCCCAGTGGCCCCAGCACCCCCCAGTGCTCCCAGGGAATCCCAGTATTCCCAGTACTCCCAGTGAATCCCAGCGCTCTCGGGGAATCCCAGTGCTCGCGGTACCTCCCAGTGCTCCCAGTATTCCCAGTGCTCCCGGTGCCCCCCGCCCGGCCGTACCCGCTCCGGGTCGCGGCCCTGCCCCGCTCCCGGCCCGCCCGCCAGGGCCGCGGCGCCGGCCAGCCGCAAGCCCCGCCCCCCGTCTCCCATTGGCCCCCCGCCCCGCGTGCCCCGCTCCCATTGGCCAACGGAGGGAAAGGGGGCGGGGAGAGCACCGCCTCCTCACCCTTACCCCCCTTACCCCGCCCGCCCCGTCACGTGACGCGCGGCCACATGACCGCAGCCCCCTGCGATGAGTCCGCCAGGCCTCAGCCCGGGGGGGGGGCGGCTCGACCCGCACCCCAGGGCGGCCACTCTCCGGGGCACGGGGCCCTGTGACCCGCCCCCCCCCCAGGGCAGCCCCCCCCAGACCACACTCAAGCCCCCCCCATCCTTCCCAACCCCCCCCGATACCCCCCAACCCCTCCCCACCACCCCCCCCAGCCCCTAAAAACACTCCCAAAACCCCCTCCACCCCCCCAACCTTCCCAACCCCCCGCCAAACCCCTGCAACCCCCCCCAACCCCCCCATGTCCCACCTCCCCAACGCCCTTTAAATCCCCTCAACCTCCCCCAAAACTCCCGCTGCCCCCCCCAGCCCCTCTGACCCCTTTAGTGTCCCCGAAAGCCCCCCCAGCCCCCCCCGAACCCCTTGCCAAACCCTTGCCCCCCCCAAATCCCCTCCAAAGCCCCCTAACCCGCCCTCCAGCCCCCCCCATAAATGCCCCCCTCCAAACACCTTCATCTCCCCCCCCGAACCCCCCCAATCCTCTCTGAACTCCCCCCCGCCAAACCCTCAAGACTCCTGAGTCCCCCCTGAACCCCCCTCCAACCCCCCCAAACTCCCAACCCCCCCAAACCCCCCTCCAACCCCCTAAAAAGCTCCCACCCCCCAAGTCCCTCCCAACCCCCCCAAAAACTCCCACCCCCCAAGTCC
This sequence comes from Larus michahellis, assembly GCF_964199755.1. Lineage (NCBI taxonomy): Eukaryota > Metazoa > Chordata > Aves > Charadriiformes > Laridae > Larus > Larus michahellis. Next base: position 5,432,440 of record NC_133913.1, on the reverse strand, counting down.
CTCCAAACCCCTCTAACCCCCCCTCCAACTTCCCAAACCCCCCAAACACCCCTCCAACTCCCCCAAAACCCCCTAAACCCCCCTCCACCCCCCCAAAACCTCCCACCCCCCAAGTCTCCTCCCCCAAACCCCCTCTAACCCCCCCAACCCCCCATAAACTCCTCCCCAAGCCCCTCCAACCCCCCCCAACACCCCTCTAACCCCCCCAAAACCCCCTCCAAAACTCCCAACCCCCCCCAAACACCCCTCCAGCCCCCCCTGAAACCCCCTAAACACCCCTCCAACCCCCAAAAAACCTCCCACCCCCCAAGTCTCCTCCCCCAAACCCCCTCTAACCCCCCCAAACCCTCCCCAAACTCCCCCCCAAGCCCCTCCAACCCCCCCCCCCGAAACCTCCACAAACCTCCCCCCCCCCAAGCCCCTCCAAACCCCCCCCCCCGTCCTCCCCCGCCCCCTCCATAACCCCCACCCCCCCATCCCCCCAAAACCAGAGGCCATTCCGTCCCCACGGACCCCCACGATGGCAACGGTGGTGGTGGGGGGGACACAGACACATCCCAGGGCTTTATTGCCAAAGAGGGGTGCCGGGGTGATTTTTTTGGGGGGGTTGGGGGGGGGGGGTTGTCTCAGATGGCCGACTGCTCTTGCCGGAAGGGCTCGGTGGCCGGCGGGCGGTCGGTCTCGGTGGCCATGGCGGCCTGGCGCAGGACGGCCATGTGCTCCTCGGCGGCGGCCAGCGAGCGCTCGACCCAGTGGCGGGCGGCCGGCTGGCGGCAGGCGCTGCGGGTCACCAGCACCAGGTGGCTGACCGACAGCAGCAGCGCCGCTGCCCTGTGGAGGGGGGGGACGGGGAGGGGGGGGGCCATGTCACCTCATCACACACACCCCCCCCCCCCCCCACCCCCAGGGATGGCAGCACGGCCACCCGCCCCGCGAGGCGTGCCTCAGTTTCCCCACCCGCAGCGCTAAGGGTGTGGAGGTGTGTCCCCCCCACCCCACCCCCGCGGTGTTTGTCCCCGGTTACGTGGCACTGGTTGTCCCCGTTGTCCCCCTGCCACCCACCCATGGGTGTCCGTCCCCACCGTCCCCACCCCCCCCCCCGGGAGTGTCCCCCTGTCCCTCCCCGTCACCTGGCGTCCAGCAGTTTGGGGTCCAGCGGCGGGTACATGGATCTCACCACGTCGTCCACCCTGACGGTGGGGATGGCGTTAGCCCCCGGGGGGACGCGGCGGTGACACCACCACCCCCCCCCCCCACACACCGTCACCCCAGCACCCCCCCCCTTGTCACCTGGGGCTGATGCGTTTGGCCACCACGATGATGTCACCCAGGCTGGCCGGGGACTTCACGCGGGTGCCCGAGCCCATGGTCATGGCCACCAGCTTCTCCGTCAGCGTGTGGCAGATCTGGGTGGGGGGACAACAGGAGTGGGGCCAGGGGGGGCGCCTGGTGCCACCAGTGCCACCAGTGCCACCATTGCCACCAGCGCCACCAGTACCACCAGCACCAAGGGTACCTCCAGTGCCAACTGTCACCAGTGCCACCGGTACCACTAGTGCCACCAGTACCACCAGTGCCACCAGCGCCACCGGTATCACCAGTGCCAACATTGCCACCAATGCAACCAGTGCACCGGTGCCACCAATGCCACCATTGCCACCAGTACCACCAGTGCCACTGGTACCACCCGTGCCACCAGTATCACCAGCGCCAACATTGCCACCATTGCCACCAGTACCACCAGTACCAATGCAACCAGTACCATCAGTGCAACCAGTGTCACCAGTGCCACCAGTACCACCAGTGCCACCAATGCAACCAGCGCCACTGGTACCACCAGTGTCAACGTTGCCACCAGCACCACCAGTGCCAACATTGCCACCATTGCAACCAGTGCCACAGGTACCACCAGTGCCACCATTGCCACCAGTGCCACTGGTACCACCAGTGTCAATGTTGCCACCAGCACCACCAGTGCCACCAGCGCCATTGGCACCACTAGCGCCACTGGTACCACCAGTGCCAACATTGCCACCAATGCAACCGGTACCACCAGTGCCACCAGTGTCACCAATGCCAACATTGCCACCAGCACCACCAGTACCACCAGCGCCACCAGTGCCTTACCTTGAGGATGGCGATGCAGTGGGACACCAGACCCCTGTGGAGAAGGAGGAGGGCGTGAACCCGGGGTGGACCCTCCTGTCCTTGTCCCCCCCGTCCGGTCCCCCCCCACCTGCCCACCCCCCGTGTCCCCCACCCCCCTTGGGGACATTCCCAATTGAGGACCGTCTCCTCTTGGCACCACGCCTTGGCGACCCCCACATCTCTGCCCCCTGCGTCCCACGCCGGGGGGGATGTTGGCGCTGCGCGGGGGTCCCCAGCGGCGATGGCGGGGGACACGGGGGACACTGCCGAGGGGGGGGGACACAGGCTTACGAGGCGTCCTCCACCCAGTCCTCGTTCTCCAGGATGGCCTCGATGTGCGGGTTGGTGATGACCACGTCGTCCAGCTCCAGCTCCGAGGGCTCCGAGGCCGGCTCCGTGCTCCCCATCAGGTCCACGATGGGTCTGTTGGGGGGGACAATGGGGACATCCCTGGGGGGCGGGGTGTCCTCCTCCTCGGGCCACCTCCTGGGGCTTCTGCCCCCCGGCTCTTCCCGGTACCCTGCTGATGCTGGACGCGTCCCCAGCACCGTCCCCTTCATGATGGTGGATGTGTCCCCACCATTGCCCACGGCGTTTGGGGTCCCTCCCCGCGCCCCCCACCCCCCTCGCCCGGTGGGGACGGGGACGCTGCCACCCCCGGGGGGGGGGGTGTGACTCACTTGGTGTCATAGTGGTGCCGCAGGTCCTTGGGGTGGCAGTACCGCTGCCGGCACACCACCACCAGCGCCACCAAGGACGCCAGGAAGATGGTGGCCAGCACCCCGATGGCCACGATGACAACGGTCTCCATGGCTGGTCCCCACCGCTGGAGGGGGGGCGGGGGGGGGGGGGGGGGCTCAGGCGGCTGGTGCCATCGTGGCACAGCGGGATCTGCGGGGACAAGGGAGGGGTCAGGAACCCCGCCGATGCTCTGCCCCCTCCGCCAGACCCCAAAATGCCCGGCCAGGACCCAGTGTCACCCACAGATGGACTCCAGAGGCGGTGTCACCTGGGGGGGGGGGCACGGGGACAGCAGGGGGGGACTCCAGAGGTGGTGTCACCTTGGGGGGGGAACACTGGCGGGGAGGGGGCACTGGGGGGATTCCAGAGGCAGTGTCACCTGGGGGGGGGGGACGGGGACAGCAGGGGGGGAATCCAGAGGTGGTGTCACCTGGGGGGGAACACTGTGGGGGGGGAGGATGACGATGACACAGTGGGGGGGACACCTGGGGGGGACACCGGGGGGACTCCAGAGGCAGTGTCACCTGGAGGGGGACACTGGGGGAATCCAGAGGCAGTGTCACCTGGGGGGGGGAACGACACTGGGGGGACTTCAGAGGTGGTGTCACCTGGGGGGGGGACACCGAGGGGGACACCGGGGGGACTCCAGAGGCGGTGTCACCTGGGGGGACACACTGGGGGAATCCAGAGGCAGTGTCACCTGGGGGGGGGACACCGGGGGGGGAACGACACTGGGGGGACAGACCCCAGAGGCAGTGTCACCTGGGGGGGACGGCAGGGGGACTCTAGAAGCCCTGCCCCACAGGGCCATGGGGACCCCAGAAGCCACTCCCCATGGGGCTGCAGGGACCTCTGGACCCTGGTCCCTATGGGCTAGGGGGACCCCCAGAGCCAGTCTCTATGGGGCCATGGAGACCCCCAGAGCCTGGTCCCTATGGGGCTATAGGAACCCCCAGAGCCGGGTCCCTGCTGGGACCCCCAGAGCCCTGTCCCTGTAGAGCCATGGGGACCCCCAGAGCCCAGTCCCTGTGGGGCTCCGGGGACCCTCGGAGCCCGGCCTCTATGGGGCTGTAGGGACCCCCAGAGCCCAGTCCCTATGGGACCCCCAGAGCCTGGTACCTATGGGGCTATGGGGACCCCCAGAGCCACTCTCTATAGGACCCCAAGACCCTGGTCCCTATGGGGACCCCCAGAGCCCGGTCCCTAATGGGACTCCCTGAGCCTGGCCTATGGGCTACAGGGACCCCCAGAGCCTGGTGTCTATAGGGCCATGTGGACCCCCAGAGCCTGGTCCCTATGGGGCTACAGGGACCCCCACAGCCACTCTCTATAGGACCCCAGAGCCTGATCCCTCTGGGGACCCCCAGAGCCTGGTGTCTATAGGGCCATGTGGACCCCCAGAGCCTGGTCCCTATGGGGCTATAGGGACCCCCACAGCCACTCTCTATAGGACCCCAGAGCCTGATCCCTATGGGGACCCTCAGAGCTCAGTGTCTATGGGGCTGTAGGGACCCCCCCAGAGCCAGTCTCTATGGGGCTATAGGGACCCCCAGAGCTGCTCTCTATAGGACCCCCAGAACCTGATCCCTATCGAGCTGCAGGGACCCCCAGAGCCTGGTCCCTATGGGGGGGCTGTGGGGACCCTCAGAGCCCGGTGTCTATGGGGCTGTGGGGACCCCCAGAGCCCGGTGTCTATGGGACCCCCAGAGCCTGGTCCCTATGGGGGGCTGTGGGGACCCTCAGAGCCCAGTCCCTATGGGCTATAGGGATCCCCACAGCCACTCTCTATAGGACCCCAGAGCCTGATCCCTATGGGGACCCTCAGAGCTCGGTGTCTATGGGGCTGTAGGGACCCCCCAGAGCCAGTCTCTATGGGGCTATAGGGACCCCCAGAGCTGCTCTCTATAGGACCCCCAGAACCTGGTGTCTATAGGGCTGTAGGGACCCCCAGAGCCTGGTCCCTCTGGGGACCCCCAGAACCTGGTGTCTACAGGGCTGCAGGGACCCCCAGAGCCTGATCCCTATGGGGACCCTCAGAGCTCGGTGTCTGTGGGGCTGTAGGGACCCCCCCAGAGCCAGTCTCTGTGGGGCTATAGGGACCCCCAGAGCTGCTCTCTATAGGACCCCCAGAGCCTGGTCCATATGGGGACCCCCAGCACCGTCCCAGTAGTGCCCCGAGCCCCCGTCCCCCCCCCAGACACGTGGCCATGCCAGGCCCAGGGGCCACCAGCCCGGGGGGCCGAGCCGGCTGGTACCACCACCCCCCCCCACACACCCCCGCCGCCAATGCCACCGCACGGGACAGACAGCGGGTGCCCACCCTGGGCTGGGGGACACACATCACACACACACTCACACACACTCACACACGACACCCCCCCACACCCCCCCCCCCAATGCTGCCGGGGTGGGGGGCACCCAGCCCTGCCCCCCCCCCTACCTGCTGCCACCGCCGGGGCTGGGGACACGGGGACGCTGTCACTTCCGCACACCGGGCGTGCGAACGCCGCCGGCTCCCGACCTTTACACCCTGACTAATGCCTGCCCCCCCCCAACCACCACGGGGAGGGGGGGGGGGGAGTGCCAGAGGTGCCCCCCCCAACCCCTCCAGCCCCCCCAGCGCATCCCCCCCCCCCACCTTTTCTTTTCCCCCTAAATCCCACTGAATTTTAAGCCAGGTTTAGTGATTTGGCTTAAATTCGCGCTTGCCCCCGCCTCCCCCCCCCCCCAAAGGCTGGGGACAGCGGAGGGGGGGGACACACATGGTGGCCCTGTCTGCCCCCCCCCCCCCCCATCCCTTTCCCACTGCGATTAATGCCTTAAGAGGGATTTTGGCCACCAAAGCCGGTTCTGCGCCGTAACCCCTTGGTGCCTGGTCCTGGGGGGGGGGTGTGGGGTGTGTCTGTGTGTGTGTGTGACAGCCCCGGGGGGGTCGCCAGCTCCTGCCTCTTGGCGGGGGGGGGGGGGGGGGGTGTGTCCCTTCCCCCCGGCCCCGTGGCGGGGGTCCCTGCTGACGGTTGGGTTGGGGTCGGATCCCACCTGTGCAGCGCCAAGCGATGGCGGGGGGGGGTCATTGGCAGCATGGGGAAGTAGTGGGGGGGGGGGGGTGTCTGGGGGGGCCCTGAGAGAGGGGGGTCGCTTCTGGGGGGGGTCTGGGTGGGCCCTGTGAGGGTGTGGGGGGGGGAGCTGTTGCTGGGGAGGGGTCTGAGGGGGATCCCTGGGAGGGTCTAGGGGGTGTTTTGCTGCTGTGGGGGGGGTTCTGTGGGGGCCCTGTGAAGCTCTCGAGGGGGGAGTTGTTGCTGTTGGGGGGGTCTGGGGGGGTCCCTGTGAGGCTCCGGGTGGGGAGTTGTTGCTGGTGGGGGTCTGGGGGGGCCCTGTGAGAGTCTGGAGGGGGCTTTGTTGCTGGGGAGGGGTCTGGGGGGGCCCTGGGAGGGTCTAGGGGGTGTTTTGCTGCTGCGGGGGGGTTCCGTGGGGGCCCTGGGAGGCTCTCGCGGGGGGGTGGGGAGTTGTTGCTGTTGGGGGGGGGCTGGGTGGTCCCTGTGAGGATCTTGGGGGCGGAGTTGTTGCTGGGGGGGAGTCTGGGGGGGGGGGCTGTGAGAGTCTGGGGGGGGCTTTGCTGCTGGGGAGGGGTCTGGGGGGGGCCCTGTGAAGTTCTCGAGGGGGGAGTTGTTGCTGTTGGGGGGGTCTGGGGGGTCCCTGTGAGGATCTGGGGGGGGGCCGGTGTTGCTGGGGTGGGCTCTGTGGGGGCTCTGTGAGGGTCTGGAGGAGGAGGTTGCTGCCGGGGGGGGCCCTGGGGGACCCTGTGAGGGTCTGGGGTGTGTTTTGCTGCTGCGGGGGGGGGGTGTCCATGGGGGCGCTGTGAAGCTCTGGGGGGGAGGTTGCTGCTGGGGGGGTCTGGGGGGCCCGGTGAGGGGTTCTGGGGGGGGCTTTGCTGCTGCCGGGGGGGGGATTGGGGGGTCCCTGTGAAGCTCTGGGCGGGGAGTTGTTGCCGCGGGGGGGTCTGGAGGGGCCTCTGTGAGGATCCGAGGGGGGGGGGGGTGGGGTTCGCTGCTGTGGGGGGTCCGTGGGGGCCCTGTGAAGGTCTGGGGGGTGTTTTCTTGCTGGGGGTGGGGGGGGGAGATTCCGTGGGGTCCCTCTGAGGGTCGGGGGGGGGGTGTTTGCTCCTGGGGGCGGGTCCCTATGAGGCTCGGGGCGGGGGTGGGGGGGTCGCTACTGGTGGTTCGACGGGGCCCCCGGTCCTTCCTGCACAGCCCCGGTTGCGGGGGGGGGGAGGGGGGGGGACACGACGCCACGGGAGTGTTGGGGGTCCCGCATGGCCCTCGGGGGGGGTCCCAAGAAGGGAGGGGGGTGTGTGTCTCTCTGGGGGGGGTCCTGCATGACTCTAGGGGGGGGGCATCGGTCCAAGGAGTCCCCTACAGAGCCCAGGGGGGCCCGTAGGGCTGGGGGGGGGGGGGGGGCGTTCCAGGGGGTCCCAAGGGGCTGAGGGGCGGGGGGGGGGGGGAATGGTTGTGGGGGTCCCGCACGGCCCCGGGAGGGGGGGGGAATGACGCCGGGGGTCCCAGGAGGGGGGGTCGCTGTCGTCCCCCCCCCCCCCCGCCAACCCGGCTCCCGTCGGGTCCCTGCCCCTGGACACCCCCCCCCCACCCCCCCCGCCCCCGATCCCCGCCCCCCCCCGCCCCGCACCTGGAGCCGCTCGGCGCCGGCCGAGCACAAGATGGAGCCGGGGAGGGGGCGCGGAGCGGGGCCGGCAGCGGGGGCTCTGCCCGGGCTCTGCCCCCCCAACCCTGCCCCGGCCCCGCCCCCGCCCCCGCCCCCGCCCCGCCCCGCCCCGCCCCGCCGCCTCCTCCCCCGGGGGGGGGGTGTCAGTGGCCCAAAGTGGCCCGAAGTGGCCCGAAGTGCCTCCGCTGCGCCCCTGAAGCATCCCGGTGTGGCCCAAAGTGTCCCCTTTGTGCCCCAAAATATCCCCGCTGCGGCCCAAAGCGTCTCCGTCCTGTCCCCTCCTGTCCCAAAGGACCCCTGCTGCACCCCCTCGCGCCCCAACGTGTCCCTTTGTGCCCTCAAGTGTCCCCTCGTGTCCCAAAATGTCACCGCCCGCAGCCCCGAAGCATCCCTTTGTGCCCCAAATGTCCCCGCTGCAGCCCAAAGTGTCCCCGTGGTGTCCCCTCCTGTCCCAAAGTACCCCTGCTGCACCCCCGTGCGCCCTAAAGTGTCCCCGTCATGTCCCCTCGTGTCCCAAACTGTCACCATCGCAGCCCCGAAGCACCCCTTTGTGTCCCAAAGTGTCCCCATCGTGTCCCCTCCTGGCCCAAAGTACCTCCATGCATTCCTGAAGCAACCCCCTGCACCCTAAAGTGTCCCCAAATGTTCCTGCTGCAGCTCAAAGTGTCCCCGTGGTGTCCCCTCATGTCCCAAAGTACCCCTGCTGCACCCCCGTGCGCCCTAAAGTGTCCCCGTCATGTCCCCTCGTGTCCCAAACTGTCACCATCGCAGCCCCGAAGCATCCCTTTGTGTCCCAAGATGTCCTCACTGCAGCCCAAAGTGTCCCCGTGGTGTCCCCTCATGTCCCAAAGTACCCCTTGTGCCCCAAAGTGTCCCCTTGTGACCCAAAGTGTCCCCTCGTGACCCAAAGTGTCCCCTCGTGTCCCAAACTGTCACCACCGCAGCCCTGAAGCATCCCTTTGTGTCCCAAAATGTCCCCTCTGCAGCCCAAAGTGTCCCCCCTGTCGTATCCCTTCGTGTCCCAAAGTACCCCTGCTGCACCCCCATGCGCCCTAAAGTGTCCCCTTGTGCCCCAAAGTGTCCCCCCTGCATCCCAAAGGGTCTCCATCATGACCCTTTGTGTCCCAAAGTGTCCCCATTACATCCCAAAGTGTCCCCACCGCACCCCAAAGTGCCCTTGTTGTGTCCCCAAGTGTCCCCCCTGCATCCCAAAGGGTCTCTGTCATGACCCTTTGGTCCCCTTGTGTCCCAAAGTGTCCCCCCTGCATCCCAAAGTTGTCCCCTCTACATCCCAGCCACCCCCACCCTGTCCCAAACCCCTGTCCCATGGTGACCTGCCCTCCTTGTGTCCCAAAGCATCGTCACCGCGTCCCAAAGCATCCTCCCATCCCTGCCATGCCCGTCAGCATCCCCGTTATGTCCCCAAGCCTTTCAGTTGTGTCCCTCACTGTCCCTTTTGTGCCCCGTGACTGTCCCACCTGTGTCCCAAATTGTCTCCATCGTGACCCAAAGTGTCCCCACCCCAGAGGGGTGACTCTGGGTGACGGGGGCTCACGTCCCACTGCCACCTGCTCCCCCCCCGCTGCCGCTTTCAGCACCCAACCCTGCTGTCTGTGGTGACACCCGCGGTGACACCTGCAGTGACATGGGGGTGTCGGTGCCAGCCGGGAAAGGTGTCCCAAAGCCCAGGGGACACGGTCACCACGGTGGCCTGCAGTCTCACCCCTCTGGGGACGCTGCCGTCCCCTCCTCCTCGGGGGGGGCACATCTTGTCCCCGAAGGCCACCAGGAGCCAAGGGGCATGGAGCCCCTGCTGTACTGATGGTGTCCCTGGCGATGTCCCCATGACGTGCCACCGACGCCTCGTCCTCGCGGCTGAACGGGCTCTTTATTCGGGAATACGGCGGCTCGTGCCGGACGCCGGCTCCGGCCATGGCACAGCCCGGCTTCTCCCTGCCGGCCCCGCCGGTGGCACCGTCCCCGCGGGCACTGCCCGGCCGTCACCTCTGCCGCTGGCCCCGCCGGGGACCGCGGGGCTCCATCGTGTCCCGCCCCCCCAAACCCCACGCACCCCCTGGGGTTCAACCTCCCCGGCGGGAGCGGGTGGCAGCGGAGGATGGGGTGCTCGGGGTGTCCCCAGCTCCGGCGGCCGGCCCTCGAGCCGCGTCCCGAGCGAGCCGGGCCACCGCGCCGCCTTTCATGGAACCCGCCGTTGCCACCACCCATGGTCCGAGGTGACACGCGGCCGAGTCCTTCCCCTGAGATGCTGCTCCTTCATGTCCCCGGTGCTGGGCTTGTCCCTGCGCATGTCCCCGAGGGGTTTTTAGCCATCGGGGAAGATGTAGCCGTACTGGTTGAGGATGTGCTCCACAACCTGGTTCTGGAAGACCATGTGCATGGCCATGTTGCCCTCCTCGCTCGCCGGCCGCAGCAGCGTGGGGCCGAAGACGATGGCGATGCTCTGCACCGACATGCGGTTCTCCTCCTTGTACTCGATCACCCTGCAGGGATGAGGGACGGTGTCAGCCGGCACGTCCCCAACCCCAGGCGTTGTCCCCTTTCCTGCCAGCGGGTTGGGTTTGGGGGGGACTGAGGCAGGTGTCACCTGGAGAGGTGGCGGAAAAGGACCTTCATGGTGTCGTGGTGGGCGGGAGGGAGGGAGAACACCAGGTCACGGATGCACCGGCCCCGCCTGGTCGGGTCCTGCATCTCTGTAAGGGGAGGGAAGACATGATGGGATGCCGGCGCCAGAAGCTGGAACATCCATCCCTATCCCATTCCCATCCCATCCCCATCCCTGTGCCCATCCCACCCCACCCCCATCCCCATCCCACCCCATCCCTGTGCCCATCTCATCCCATCCCCATGTCCATCCCCATCCCATCCCTATGCCCATCCCACCCCATCCCCATGTCCATCCCATTGCCATCCCCATCCCAACTCATACCCATCCCATCCCCATTCCCATCCTGCCACCATCCCATCCCATCCCATCCCATCCTGCCACTGTCCCATCCCAACCCATTCCATCCCTGTACCCATCCCATTGGCATCCCCATCCCATCCCATCCCCATCCCCATCCTGCCACCATCCCATCCCATCCTGCCATTCTCCCATCCCAACCCATCCCATCCCTGTGCCCATCCCATTGCCACCCCCCATGCCAATCCCTGTGCCCATCCCATTGCCATCCCCATCCCATCCCAAACCCCACCCTGCCACCATCCCATCCCCATCCCATCCCCATCCCTATGCCCATCCCATCCCCATCCCATCTCATCCCTGTCCCCATCCCCATCCTGCCACCATCCCATCCCCATCCCATCCCATCCTATCCTATTCCATCCCCATCCCCATCCTGCCACCATCCCATCCCCATCCCTGTGCCCATCCCATCCCATTCCCATTCCCATCCCATCCCCATCCCTGTCCCCAGGCCTCACTGATGGCAGCGATGAACTTGTCGAAGTGGCCGAAGGGGACAAGCGGCTCCGGCAGCTCCCTGAAGAAGAGCTTCAGCGCCCCGGTGACAACGTGGATGTCCTCCCAGCGCCCATCATCCAGGTCCAGGTGCTCGTCTGCGGGGCCGGGCAGCACCTCAGATGGGTCCCAGAGCCTCGGGGACGGGCGAGGGTCCCCGTCCCTCCCTCCCTCCCCAGCCAGATCCCTGTCACCCTGCCCTTGGTGGTGGTGGGGGTTATGTCCCATTTGTCACCACCGGTGACCTTACCGTGCTCCACTTTGTAGCGCAGTTTCTGGATGGTGGCCAGGTTGCCGCTGACCCGGTACAGCCCATCGATGTCCAGACCTGGCAGAGGACAATGGAGATGGGGGTGTGGGGGGAGGGCGGGGGGGGGGAAGCTCCTGGTTAACCACGACCTGCCCCGGGATGTGACACCAGCCACCACCGTGGAGCTCTGGTTTCCCAACGTGTCCCGGCTGTCCCCTGGGAGATGCCCGCAGCCTGGTGGCATGTGGTGACAATGACCGGTACGGCCACGCTGGTGCCCGCAGCAGCCAGCACCGGGATTCCAGGGAAAACCCAACCATCACATTTAAGCTTTCCCCAGAGCTGTCCCCATCCCGGTGTCCCTCAGGTTGTCCCCCTTCCCCGGGTGGTACCTCTCCTCTCCACGGTCTGGATGCACTGCAGGACGAAGCGCGGCACCGTCCCCCGCTCCCGCTCGCACAACGCTTGCAGGGAGCAGCCGAAAATCTGATCTGGAAGAACCAACAGGGACTTGAGCACGGCTGGGGGACACCGTGGCGGGTCCGGGGTGGGGGACAGGGCTGGGGACATGGCAGGAGGGCCCCTCCCCATAAAGGGTGGCCGGAGGTGATGGGACATGCTCAAACCCATCACCGTGATGTTGGGTTCAGGGTAGGGCTTGGTCCCCCAACCTTCTGTCCCAGCTCCATTCCCAGCTGTCCCCACCCACCTTCCAGCTTGGGGACACCCCAAGGGGGCACAGCCCCATCCTCAGCACCCACCCTTGATGCAGCCCCATGCTGGAGAACCCTTCCTTGATGCAGTCCCATCTCAGGACCCACCCTTGATGTAGCCCCATGCTGGAGAACCCTTCCTTGATGCAGTCCCATCTCAGGACCCACCCTTGATGTAGCCCCATCCCAGCACCCACCCCTGAAGGTCCCACCACGAGGAACTCACCCTTGATGTAGCCCCATCCCAGCACCCACCCTTGATGTAGTCCCACCACGAGGAACCTGCCCTTGGTGTAGCCCTATCCTCAGCACCAACCCTAATGTAGCCCCATGCCAGCACCCACCCTTGACGTAGCCCCATCCCGGGGAACCCATCCTTGATGTAGCTCCATCCCAGCACCCACCCTTGATGTAACCCCACCATGGGGAACCCACCCTTGATGTCGCCCCACCCTGAACACCCACACTTGAAGTAGCCCCATGCCGGGGAACCCACCCTTGATGTAGCCCCACCATGGGGAACCCACCCTTGATGTAGCCCCCTCCTTGGCACCCACCCTTGATGTAGCCCCGCTCGCGCAGGGACTGCAGCGTCGGCCGCCTCTGCAGGAACTTGCGGAGCTTGTTCCGGACTTTGCTGGAGTCGCTCTCGCCGCTGGCACTGCCCATCGCCTGCCCGGCTGCTGGTGGGGACAGGGCACATGTCACCACGGTCCCAAGGGACCGGGGTGCTCCTGGCATGTCCCACCACCATGGGGTGCTGGGGACACCACAGGGTGGCCACCCCCTTGCCCGGTGGGTGGTTTTGCCGGTGCCACCCCAGTGCCGGTCGCCGTGCCGGCATGCCCGAGCTCACCTGCCCTCTTCTCCTCGCTGCCCCCCAGCTTCTCCCGGGAGCCGAATTCAGCCCCGCTCTCAGCGTCCTCCTCGCCGGGGAGGTCGGTGGCCTGGGGAAGGGGCAGCGTGAGACCCCCCCGTGCCCGTCCCCAGGGTGGCAGGGGGGCGGGGGGGGACGGCGGGCGCCTGCTCACCAGCCTGCCGATGCTGTCGGCGATCGCCTTCTGCCAGGCGGCGATGATCTGCTCCGAGTCGTGCTGGATGAGGAACTCCGAGCCCTCCCGCGTCTTCAACTGCGGGAGCCGGGGGGGGCAGCGGTCAGGGCCAGGGCCACCGGGCTGCCCACGGAGTGGCCACAACCGCCCAGCTTTGGGGGTCAGGTTGTGGCTGAGAACAGGGCCCAACTCATGACACAGATGCCCCCAAGTATTGCTGTTTGCCGGCGAGCCAGGGTGGCTGGAAACCTTCTCTCCGTGCGAAGCCCAAGAGGAAAAACCCCTCCGGGAGGGGGGATGTCCCTTGGTGACTTGTCCCATAGGGAAGGGACAGTGGCCAGCAGCGCAGCGTGTCCCCTTTGCTCCCAGCCCCGGGATGACCCCCATCGTCCCCACCACCACCGACCCCAGCACATCCCCTCCGCCACCGGTGGGATGAACCGGGCAGGTGCTGGCATTGCCACCAGTGGACCCTGCCGGGTGGCCGATGTCCCCCCCACCCCCCGAGCTGTCACCGGGCTCACCTCCAGGACATGCTTCTTGCTGGACTTGTCCTTGCCGGCCCAGGCAAGGGTGGCCCCACGGAGCTCCACCGTGTGCTCGGGGGTGGTCAGGGTGCTGGGGTGCCGCTGCGGGAGCAAGGGGACGAGGGTGGCACCGCTGGCACCCACCCGGAGGGGACAGGGACACCGGGGTCCTGCTCTGAGCTGGGGGGCTGCGGGCTTTCCTCCTCCAGACAGGCAGGAGTGGCAAAAGTCCCCTGCGGGACATCTCTGTCCCCTCCCATGGTGTCTCTGCGGGACCAGGACACGGTGCTGCCGCCGTGGGGTGGGTGTCGTGGCCACCAGCTCGGGGACAGCTGAGCCCTACAGCCACCAACACCCCGTGGGACATCCCCGGCCCTGCCCGGGGACGCCGGGGGGGTCTTCAGCTTTGGGGGTCCCTCTTGGTGACGGCGCGGCGCAGGGGCAGCGTTCCATGGGGAAAGGGCGGCCGGGTGGCTGTCCCCGGGGAGGGGACTGTCCCTTGGGGTTCCCACAGGGGAAGAACATCAGACCCCCCCCTCCCCGGTCTCCCCACGCCATGGGTTTTGGGGTGCTCTGGCCACGCTCCCTCCATCCCCTCTCCATCCCCGTTTTCCAGAAGGGGCCCCCTGCCCCGGGACAAAGCCCTGCACCCACGTCCCAGCGGTGGGGCCACCACCGTGTGTGTCGTGTCCCCCCACCCCCCCAACCCCGGGGTGTGGGTCCGCCCCCTCTCCTTCCCCTGCCGCCGTCACCGCAGGGTGTTGCAAGACCCACGGCAGCTTCTGCATCCGGGCGGCGGGTGCCGGAGCTGGGGGGGGAAGATGGGTGCCGGGGGGGGGGGCTGGGGCTGGCCTGTGGGTGCTGGCCTCGTCCTGCAGGTGCTGGCCCCATCACGTGGCTCCTGGCTCCTTCCCATGGGTGCCGGCCCCATCCCGCGGGTGCTGACACCGTCACGTGGATGCTGGCTCCGTCCCATGGGTGCAAGCCCTCTCCCGTGGGGTGCTGGCCCCGTCTCACGGGTGCTGGCCCCATCTCATGGGTTCTGACCCCGTCCCATGGCTCCTGGCTCTGTTCCGTGGATGCCGGCCTCTTCCCGTGGGTGCTGGCTCTGTCCCATGGGTACGAGCCCTCTCCCATGGGTGCTGGCCCCATCCTGTGGGTGCTGGCCCTGACTCACGGGTGCTGGCCTTGTCCTATGGGTGATGACCCTATTCCATGGGTTCTGGCCCCATCTTGCACTTGCTGGCCCTGTCTCACGGGTGCTAGCCCCATCCTGTGGGTGCTGGCCCCATTTCATGGGTGTTATCCCCATCCCATGGGTGCTGGCCCCATCTCATGGGTGCTGACCCCATCCGGCACTTGCTGGCCCCATTCCACAGGTGCTAGCCCCCATCCTGTGGGTGCTGGACCTGTCCTGTGGGTGCTAGCCCCATTTCGCGGGTGCTAGCCCCATACCACAGGTGCTGGCCCCATCCTACAACTGCTGGCCCTGTCCTACAACTGCTGGCCCCGTCCTACAACTGCTGGCCCCATCCTACAAGTACTGGCCTCATCCCACGGGTGCTGACACCATCATGTGGATGCTGGCTCCATCTCATGGCTACAAGCCCTCTCCCATGGGTGCTGGCCCCATCTCATGGGTGGTGGATTCATCCCATGGGTGCTGGCCCCATCCCATGGGTGCTGGCCCCATCTCAGGGGTGATGACCCCATCTGGCACTTGCTGGCCCTGTCTCATGGGTACTAGCCCCATCCTGTGGGTGCTTGCCCTATTTCACGGGTGTTAGACCCATCCCGTGGGTGCTGGCCCCATCCTACAACTGCTGGCCCCATCCTACAGGTGCTGGCTGTGTCCCATGGGTGCTGGTCCCATATCACGGGTGCTGGTCCCATATCACGGGTGCTGACCCCATCCCATGGGTGGTGGCCCCGTCCCATGGGTGCTGGTCCCATATCACGGGTGATGGTCCCATATCACGGGTGCTGACCCCATCCCGTGGGTGGTGGCCCCGTCCCATGGGTGCTGGTCCCATATCATGGGTGCTGGCCCCATCCCGTGGGTGGTGGCCCCGTCCCATGGGTGCTGGCCCCATATCACGGGTGCTGGCCCCATCCCGTGGGTACTGGTCCCATATCACGGCTGCTGGCCCCATCCCGTGGGTGGTGGCCCCGTCCCATGGGTGCTGGCCCCATCCTGTGGGTGGTGGCCCCGTCCCATGGGTGCTGGTCCCATATCACAGGTGCTGGCCCCATCCCATGGGTGCTGGCCGCACCGAGGCCGTTGGGGCTCTTACCAAGGCTCCGGCAGCCGAGTGCTTGGAGTCCTTGAAGAAGGTGAGGATCCCCCCCTCCAGCACCGTCCAGGAGGAGCTCCAGTTCTTCCTGGGGAGCAGAGCGGGGTGGGGTGGGGGGGGGTGTCACGCCAGGGGACAGCACAGCTCCTGTCCCCTTCGCTTCCCTGTGGGTCCCTCCTCCGGTGGCGGGGGACAGCGGGACGCACTTACCGGAGCCGCTTCCCTCTGTCCACCATCTTGGTCCGGTTGAGCACTCCGGCTTTTTCGAGGCTTTTAAACTGGAAGGCGAAGGGTGGAAGGTTGGTGGGGGCGGGGGGGTTTTCAGGTTTGCCCCCTGCCCTCCCCGGTGCCGGGTTGGGGAAGGGCAGATGGGTGCTCACCTTCTCCTCCTTGAGCCCCAGCGCCGGTGACACGGTGCCGTGCCAGGCAAAGTGCCCGCTGTCCTGGCTGGAGCTGCTGCTGGCCCGGTGGTGGCGGCCACCGGCTGGCACCTGGGAGGGGGGGAGGGAGCGGGTGATGCCCGAGGTGTCCGTGCCGGAGGGTGGTGGGTTTCGCGCCCCCTGCACCCCGGAGGCCCTGCCCTCCGCATTTGTGGCCCCGTGAGGGTGCTCATCCCCTGGCAGACACCCCTGTCACCATCTTTGTCCCTGTCCCTGTCCCCATCCCCTTCCCTGTCCCTGTTCATATCCCGTCTCTGTCGCCATCCCTGTCCCCATCCCCATCCCCGTCCCTATCCCCATCCCCATCCCTGTCCTCATCCCCATCCCTGTCCTCATCCCCACCCCTCTCATCCCCATCCCTGTCCCTATTCCCATCCTCATCCCCGTCCCCATCCTCATCCCCAGCCCCATCCCCATCACCATCCCTGTCCCTATTCCCACCCCTGTCCCCATCCTTGTCCCCATCCTCATCCCCGACCCCGTCCCCGTCCCCATCCCTGTCCCTATTCCCATCCCCATCCTCATCCCCGTCCCTATTCCCACCCCTGTCCCCATCCCCATCGTCATCCCTGTCCGTATTCCCATCCCTGTCCCCATCCTCATCCTCATCCTCATCCCTCTCCCCGTCCCCATCCCCATCCTCATCCCTGTCCCTATTCCCACCCCTGTCCCCATCCTCATCCTCATCCCTGTCCCTATCCCCATCCTAATCCCTGTCCCTATTCCCACCCCTGTCCCCATCCTCATCCTCATCCCTGTCCCTATCCCCATCCCCATCCTAATCCCTGTCCCTATTCCCATCCCTGTCCCCATTCCCATCCTCATCCCTGTCCCTATTTCCACCCCTGTCCCCATCCTCATCCTCCTCCCTGTCCCTGTCCCCATCCCCATCCTCATCCCCGTCCCTATTCCCACCCCTGTCCCCATCCCCATCCCGTCCCCGTACCGTGTCGGAGGTGAAGTGCTCGGGGCTGAGCAGGGCTCCCTCGGGGTGGCCGTGCCCGTACCATGCCGGGGGTGAGCCCAGCTCCTCGGAGCGCCTGGGGGACAGACAGAAAGCAGCCCCTTGCTCGTAGGAGCCCACGGGCGAGTAGTCCTCCTCGGGATAACCCTCCAGCTCATCTGGAGACAGGTCGGGATAGTCCGTTTCCGGAGTGGGGGGCTGTAGAGAAGAACCAGGTCAAGAACTTGTGCCCCATCAAGAGCATCCGCATCCCCAAGCCATGGCCAGCCCAGGTGGGGGCTGCCCCAGTGCCATCTCCATCTCCATCTCCATCTCCATCATCTCCATCATCTCCATCATCTCCATCATCTCCATCTCCACCATCTCCATCTCCATCTCCATCATCTCCATCATCACCGTCTCCATCTCCATAGAATCACAGAACGGTTTGGGTTGGAAGGGACCTTAAAGCCCACCCAGGGCCACCCCCTGCCCTGGGCAGGGACACCTCCCACCAGCCCAGGTTGCTCCAAGCCCCATCCAACCTTGCCTTGAACCCCTCCAGGGATGGGGCAGCCACAGCTTCTCTGGGCAACCTGGGCCAGGGGCTCACCACCCTCAGAGGGAAGAATTTCTTCCTTAGATCTCACCTAAATCTCCCCTCTTCCAGTAATTTAAAACCCTTCCCCCTCGTCCCATGGCTCCCCTCCCTGCTCCAGAGTCCCTCCCCAGCTTTCCTGGAGCCCCTTGAGGGACTGGAAGGGGCTCCAAGGTCTCCCCGGAGCCTTCTCTTCCCCAGGCTGAACCCCCCCAGCGCTCTCAGCCTGTCCCCACAGCAGAGGGGCTCCAGCCCTCCCAGCATCTCCGGGGCCTCCTCTGGCCCCGCTCCAACAGCTCCGTGTCCTTCTGCTGTTGGTGCCCCAGAGCTGGAGGCAGCGCTGCAGGGGGGTCTCCCCCGAGGGGAGCAGAGGGGCAGAATCCCCCCCTCGCCCTGCTGCCCACGCTGCTGGGGATGCAGCCCAGGCTGCGGGGGGTTTCTGGGCTGCCAGCGCACGTTGCCGGGGCGTGTTGAGCTTCTCACCCACCAACACCCCCAAGTCCTTCTCCTCAGGGTTGCTCATCTCCATCTCCATCCCCATCCCTGTGTCCATCCCCATCTCCATCTCCAACTTGGTCTCCGTTTCCACCTGTATCTCCATCTCCATCTCTGTCTCCATCCCCAACTCCATCCCCATCTCCATTTCCTTGCCTATGTCCATTTCTATCTCTGTCTCTGTCTCTTTCTCTGTCTCGGTCTCCATCTCCATCTCCATCTCCACCTCCATCTCTGTCTCCATCTCTGTCTCCATCTCCATTTCTATCCCCATCCCTATCTCCATTTCATCTCCATCTCCATCTCTATTTCTATCCCTATCCCTATCCTCATCCCCATCCCTATCTCCATCTCCATCCTCATCCTGTCTCTATATCTATCTCCATCTCCATCTCATCTCCATCTCCATCCCTATCTGCTTCTCCATCTATTTCCATCTCCATCCTCATCCCTATCTCCATCTCCATCTCCATCTATTTCCATCTCCATCCTCATCCCTATCTCCATCTCCATCTCCATCTCATCTCCATCTCCATCTCCATCTCCATCTCATCTCCATCTCCATCTCCATCTCCATCTCCATCATCTCCATCCCCATCTATTTCCATCTCCATCTTCATCCCTATATCCATCTCCATCTCCATCCTCATCCTGTCTCCATATCTATCTCCATCTCCATCTCATCTCCATCTCCATCCCTATCTGCTTCTCCATCTATTTCCATCTCCATCCTCATCCCTATCTCCATCTCCATCTCCATCTCCATCTATTTCCATCTCCATCCTCATCCCTATCTCCATCTCCATCTCCATCTCATCTCCATCTCCATCTCCATCTCCATCCCCATCTATTTCCATCTCCATCCTCATCCCTATCTCCATCTCCATCTATCTCCATCTCCATCTCCATCTCATCTCCATCTCCATCTCCATCTCCATCTCCATCTCCATCTCCATCTCATCTCCATCCCTATCTGCTTCTCCATCTATTTCCATCTCCATCCTCATTCCTATCTCCATCTCCATCTCCATCTCCATCTATTTCCATCTCCATCCTCATCCCTATCTCCATCCCCATCTCCATCTCCATCTCCATCCCCATCCCCATCTCCATCTCCATCTCCATCTCCATCTCCATCTCCATCTCCATCTCCATCTCCACCTCCATCCCCATCCCCATCTCTATCTCCATCTCCATCCCCATCCCCATCTCCATCTCCATCCCCATCTCTATCTCCATCCCCATTTCCATCTCCATCTCCATTCCCATCATCCCCACGCCTTGCTGGGTGCTCACCCTCTGCTCCATGGGCCCGTACCGCGTCACCCCAGGGTACATATCCTGGGAGCTCCTTCTGTCTCCTGCATGGGGGGGGTCCCACGACGTCTCACCTGTTACCGAATTATAGAAAAAAGCCTGTCCGCTGGCTTCGTCCGTGTACTGTTCCCACTCGGAAAAGTCCGGGCTGTGGGCGAGCGAGGAGGCGGGAGAGGCGACGGGACTCACTCCATCTTCTGCCTGCCCAAAGGGACAATCCCACGTGGTCTCGCCCGTCACTGGGTTATAATAAAACAAACGTCCACTGTCCGTATCCGTGTGGGTTTCCCAGTCCGACACGGAGCTGCTGGTTTCCTCCGGGGCCGAGCCGGCGGCTGCGGCTTCTTCCTGCAGCTCCTGGATGTTGAGGTAGATGGGGGCGGGCGGCTCCTCCGGCTCCTTGCGCACCTGGAGTGGGGGGCGGGGGACACGGGCGGGTGACTCGGGTGCTGCGGTTGGTGATGGGTGGCCATGGGGTGGGGATGCTGGGGACGTCGATCCTGGGGTGTCCCCACCGCGGTACCCGGGCTGGGTGAGGGGGACGAGGAGATGGGTCCTGCCCTGCCCCACCTGCTGGGGTGTCCCTCTCCCCGAGACACCCCCTCGCACGGGGCAGGAGCTGCGAGTGACGGGACGCAGATGGCCGGGTGGTGGAGGAGGGCGCCCGCAGCACCCGCAGCACCCGCAGCACCCGCAGCACCCGCAGCAGGGCAGGGAGCTGGCAGGGGATGGGGGTCCGGCCTGAGCACGTGGGGAGGGTTTGGGCTTGGGGCATCGTGGGCATCCGCAGCACCAGCACCCGCATCGCTGGTACCCACGTCACCCGCTGCACGGGGGACATCGGCATCAGCACCCCAGAGCTCCCACCCGCATCATGGGCACCCACATCATCGGCATCAGCACCCCTTGCACCCGTTCCTTCCTCACCCACATCATCGGCATCAGCACCCCGGAACTTGCACCCACATCATTGGCACCCACATCATCGGCACCCACATCGTCGGCATCAGCACCCCTTGCACCCATATCTTCCTCACCCACATCATCGGCATCAGCACCCCAGAGCTCCCACCTGCATCATGGGCACCCGCATCATCGGCATCAGCACCCCAGAACTTGCACCCACATCATCGGCACCCACATCATCGGCATCAGCACCCCTTGCACCCATACCTTCCTCACCCATATCGTCGGCACCAGCACCCCAGAACTCGTACCTGCATCAACAGCACCCGCATCATCAGCATCAGCACCCCAGAACTTGCCCCCATATCATCGGCACCCACATCATCGGCATCAGCACCCCTTGCACCCGTACCTTCCTCACCCGTATCATCGGCACCAGCACCCCAGAACTCGTACCCACACCGTCGGCCCCCACATCTGCACCCCCACCGTCGGCACCCAAACCGTTGACGCCCCCAAGGTCCGCGCCAACATCTGCAGCCCCAACACCGCCCGTCACCCGCACCCCCGGCCCCTGCACCCACGTCACTGGCGTGGGCACCCCCCAGCACTGGCACCCACACCCACACCGCCTGCACCCGCGCACCGGCACCCCCAACACCAGCACCCCCAACATCAGCACCCGCATCATCAGCACCCGCATCATCAACACGTCCATCATCGGCACCCCCAACACCGACACCCCCAACACCAGCACTCCCAACACCAGCACCCGCATCATCAGCACCCCCAACACCACCACCCCAAACATCAGCACCCGCATCATCAACACCCCCATCATCAACACGCCCATCATCAGCACCCACATCATCAATACCCCCAACATCAGCACCCCCAACACCAGCACCCGCATCGTCAACACCCCCATCATCAGCACACCCATCATCAACACCCCCAACACTAACACTCCCAACACCAGCACCCGCATCATCAACACGTCCATCATCAGCACCCCCAACACCGACACCCCCAACACCAGCACTCCCAACACCAGCACCCGCATCATCAGCACCCGCATCATCAGCACCCCCAACACCACCACCCCAAACATCAGCACCCGCATCATCAACACCCCCATCATCAACACGCCCATCATCAGCACCCACATCATCAATACCCCCAACATCAGCACCCCCAACACCAACACCCCCAACACCAACACCCCCAACACCAGCACCCGCATCGTCAACACCCCCATCATCAGCACACCCATCATCAACACCCCCAACACTAACACCCCCAACACCAGCACCCGCATCATCAACGCCCCCATCATCAGCACCCCCAACATCAACACCCCCATCGTCAACACCCCCAACACCAACACCCCCATCAGCAGCACCCCCAACACCAACACCCCCATCAGCAGCAGCAGCCACACGGCCAGCGCCCTGGGACACCTCCGGCACCCACCTCACTGGCACCCCCAGCCCCAGCACCCGCACCCCGCCGGCTGCCGAGACCGACAGCCCCATCCCCACCTCCCAAAATCAGGCCCCGAGCACCCCCAAGACGTCTCCCTGGCTGGCCCCCCCTCGGTGGGGCTGCTCGGGGTGGGGGACACGTCCCCTGGGGGGGGGCGGTGGCGGCGGGCGGGTGTCACCACCCTCCTGTCACCCTTTGATCTCCGCAGCTTTACAGCCCCTGGGCCTCCATCGACGCCCGCGGGGACAAAGTTTCCCAGACCCGGCCCTTCCCGTCACCCTGGGGTGGGGGGGGGAACACGGCAGGTGGCGTGTCGTTGGGGACACCCCGGAGCGGAGCGGGGACAGCGGACCCCATCACCCTCCCCCCCGCCACCCCGTGACCCCCCCGGCCATGGCGAGCGGGGCCGGAAACCCAGTGCAAGAGGCCACCGTCCTCTGGCGGGACAAAGGGTGACGATGGGGGACGCCCGGCACGGGGACCCCCCCCCCAAGCACCTTCCTCCCTCCCACGGGGGCTGCCCCGGGGGTGTCTCCCCCCAACCCCAGCGGGGGGACTGGGTGCCCCTCGACGCTTTGGGACGGCCGTTTGTCACCCGCCCGGTGCCACCTCCGCGGCGTGAACACCCCGGGGGGAATCCGGGAGGGAACTTGGGGGTGGTGGTGGTGGGGGGTGACCCCAAAACACTCCCCCCACCCCCCTTGTCCGGGTGCACCCATGGGTGCTGCCTACCTTCCCCAGGTGCAGCAGCCGCGACACCCGGCTGCGGGAGCGCTGCAGGGCCCCCGACACCCGCTCGCCCATCCTGGGGGGCTGCGGGGGGGGATGTGCGGGTGACAGCCGTGGGGCGGGGTGGGGGGGGACACCGAGAGGCTCCGGCGACGCCGATGGCGCCCTGTGCCGGGCCCCGCGTCGGCCGCGCTTCCTGCTGGGGTTCGGGGAGCGGAAGAGCCGCCTCCGACGGCGTTTGGCCCCCGGGGGCGGAATTGGCTTTTTTTGGGGGTTGTTGTCACCTTGTCACCCGCCACCCGCCACCCGGCAAAGCCGAGGCCCACCCAGCCGGGAATCGCACCGGGGGCGACGCCGCCGTGGTGGGGATGGCGGCGGGGGGGTGTGTGTGTGTGTGGAAAAATGACCCCCCCCAGAATTTGTATCTTGGCCCCATCCGCCATCGTGCTGCGATGCCGGGGAGGAACGGGGTGGGGGGGATGGGGACAAACCAGGGCGGGGGAACGTGTCACCCCGACCCCGGGGTGGCCGCGTCCCGGCAGCCGGGGCGCTGGGAGCACATGGCGGCCGTGCCGAAGCCGCCGCCGCCGCCACCCCGGCGCTGCCAACGGCGGTTGGGTTTGGTGGCACCCGTTGGGCCGGGGCAGGGGAAGGGGAAGGTTCCGGCCATGGCAGCGGGATGGGGACAACGCTGGGGGTGGCTTTGGGGGGGTAAAGAGCACCTGGGGGGGTAGGGGGGAGTAATCCAGCACGGCCAAGGTCACAGGGTGTAAAACGGGGTGTAAAATGGTAAAAAGGGGTGTAAACCTCAGCCCCCCCCCCCCCCCCCCCCGCCACAACGCTCCCTTTCCTCTGCCAACGTCCCCCCCCCCCCGGGGTGACACAGCCCCCCTCGAAGTGGGGGACACCGGGGCTGGGGGTGCTGCGGGTGCCTGGGGTCACCCCCAAGGAAGGTGGTGGGGGCGGGGTGGGGGACACACACACAAGGACACAGGATCCCCCCCCCTCTGCCATCGCCCTCTCGCCCCGCTGCGCCCCAGCCGGTGTGGGTGGCAGGTGGGGGGCGGGGGGGGGGGGGGGGAACCCCCCCACCCTTGGGTGCCCCCCATAAGAGGGGTGCAGCGGGGAAGCCCCGGGCTGGGGGGGTTGGGAAGGGCCCCTTCGCTACTTACTGGCGTGGGGCGAGCGCGGGTTTTTGGGGTGGGGGGGTGCCCGCCCTCGGGGTGCTGCCAGCACCCACCTCCGGGTGCTGCGCCCAGGTGAGACACCCGCCCCGCAGGGAGGAGCCCCCGCGCCGCCCTGTTAACCCCTTTCTGCCTCCTCCCGTCCCGGGGACGCCGCCGGGACGGGGCACAGGACCCCCCCCCCGAGGGACCCTGGGTGGCACCAAGACCCCCCCTCCCCGTGCCTGTCCGGGACCGCAGGCACCGCTGGGCCCTGCACCCCGTGGGACGCTGCTGGGGGGGGGGGGGCGCTGGGAGAGCCCAGGGACGGCCATGAGGGTGGGGAAACTGAGGCACGGTACGGGGGGGGGGGCCGAGCTGGGAAGGCGCTTGGAGTGGGTGCTCAGTGGGGGGGTCGCTCACCCGCCCCCCGCCCCCAAGACCGTAATTACTGGCAAACCTGTCTGGGGGCAGGGGGGGGTGGCCCACAGGCTGCCCCCAGCTCGGGGGGGGGGACACAGGGGGTCCCAGCGGTGGCAGGAAGCCCCTGGGGGCCACCCACCCTGTGCCGGGGGACGTGGGGTTGTGCCGAGGGGGGAGACACGGGACGTGGAATCAGTCGAGGGACGGCAGCGTCCTGCCCCCACCCCCCCCCCCGCCCCAGTCCCCCCAGCGCTGCCTTTGGGGACGGCACCGGGGATGTCACCGTACCTGAGCCTCATGGCCGGACCCCGGCCACCTCCTGGCCACGTCCCTGTCCTTGCCGGGGCCGTAGAGAGTCTCGGAGCGGCTCTTGCCAAGCGGGCGAGGGTGTCCGGGGGGGTCTCCGCGCCACCCCACGGCGCTGGCGTTGCGTGGCACCGGCGTCACCCGTGCCAGGTCATCCAGGGAGTGCGAGGGGCGCACGGGCTCGGCGGGGTGGGGGGTCAGCCTGGGGGGCACCCGGAAAGAGCTGAGAGCTGGCAGCGAGTCCCTCTGGGGCACCGACTCCCTCCTGGTCACCAAGTCCCTCTGGGCCACCAAGTCCCTCCGGGGCACGGAGCATCCTCCGGCCGGCTCCTCCGTCGCGGCGGCACCGACGAAGCGATACTCGTAGGCTGGTGGCTGCTGGGGGACGAGCGTGGCCGGCTGCGTCCCGGCGTGCCCCGGTGGCGGCGGCGGCGGCGGCAGCGGCGGGGGGTCGAGAGGGGCCGGGGAGGCGATGGGGGGCAGCTCCTTCACGTACTGGGCAGGGATGTAGAAGGGCCGGGCGTCCCCGCTCCTCTTGACGTGCCACCAGTGGTGGTTGGTCCGTTTCAGCAGGACGTAGCGCTCGTTGGGCTTGATGGAGACCAAGGTCCCGTCCTTGGCTCGGTACTCGAAGCCGTACTCCACCAGCACCAACGCCTCCTCCGCCGGCACCGCCGCCTCCATGGCCTCCCCGGCGCCTCCGCCTGCGGCAGACGGGACGGGGAAGGGGCTGATGGCGGTTCCCAACCCCTCGGGGCACGCGGGGACCCCGGGGGGAGCCGAGTTTGGGGGTCCCCATCGAGCCCCAAGCCCATGCGGGCGCTCCCCGACCCACCCCAACCCACCCCAACAAGGGTCACCGCTGCCGTCTCGCCAAACCCCCCGAAGCCACCGAGCCCCGCGTCCCCAAGCCCCCAAAGCCCCCCTCCACCCCGTGTGCCCAGATCTCACCTGGGGCCGGCGTCGGGGTGCAGGCGGGGGCGGTGGGGCGCGCGGCAGGTCCCGCTCGTGCCCGCGCCGGGCTGGTCTCGACTCGCCCCGGTTTCCTGCCAGCGCCTCGCCGAAGGACGGGGCCGGGCTCTGCGCCGCCGACGTTGGGTGCCCGTCCCCCGCCAGGCCGGGGGGGAAAGGGGCGGTGGGGACCCGGCCCGTTTCCTCCCCTCCGGGTGGGAGGGAAGGGACGATGGCGGAGGGGACCCGCTGGGCGAGGAAACGGCTCCTCGGGAGGTTCCTGCCGCAGGAAGGGCCCTGCCCCGCGGCTCAGCCGGGATCTGCGCCGCCGCCGGATCCGGCACGGCCTCCCCGGGCAGGGGGATGGGACCCCCACAGAGCGGGGTGTCCCGGGAGCTGCCCTGGCTTTTGTCCCTTCCCGTCTCCCCGGGAGTCCCGTTGGGGTCCCCGTGTTGGTGGGTGCACCCCCAAACCCTCCCGGCACCGGGAACGGGGAAAAGAACAACCGGAGATGGCGGGGAGCAGGTGGGAAGGAAAATGGGGCAGGGAAAATGGGGAAAGGTCCCCAAACCACCCTGAAAAACGCAGGAGGGAGGACAGAGGACGGGGACAGCCACCATCCCCGTCCCCAACCCTCTTCCCGGCATCGGGCCGGACCCGGGATTCAACACCCGCCGCGGAGAAACAAACCCCCAAGACGGCTTCGCTCATCGTTAAATAGACTTTAATTATTTTTGCATGGGGAAGGGGTGACAGGAAAAATAAAATTTCTTCCGAGGATTAAAAGCAGCAGGCGGCGGGCGGGAGAGGGGGGGAGCAGCCCGGCTCTTCTCTCCCTGGGGACCCCGGGGACGGGGGGGGCTTCCCAACGGGAGACGCTCGGCCGGTGCCGCGGTCCCTAAAGGCACAAGTGTCACTTCGCTCCCTTCCCCGCGTGGCCGCCGTCACCTCCCCCGGCGCAGGCCAGCTTGTGCAAAACCCCCACATAAAAAAATACTGGTTTTTCAGTATTGAACATCCTAAAAAACTAAAGTTTTAATCAACGTCAGTTATCCACGCCCTTGATTGGAAATCCTGATTTTACACCTTGGAAAGGCGCCGGCCGGGCTTCCACCGGGAGGGGATGGACCAGTTTGGCAGCAGGAGGGCGACTGGGAGCATCCCCCAGCAGCACCGGGTTAGTGTTGGGGGGGGGACATGCACGTCTCCAGCCACCCCCCCCTCCCCTTGCTCAGCCCTGGCCGGGCAGAGGGTCCCTCCGTGGGGCAGGAGCACCCGCACGGCCCAGGATGGGCTCCTGGGCTGGGGTGGGGGGTGTCTTTTTTCGGCCCCTTCCCTTTGGCACTAGCGCGGCTGGTCGAGAAGCCGAGGGCAGCGTCACCGTCGGTCCCCCGGGGCGCTAAAGGCTGGCCTCCGCGCTGGCCTCCCCCTCCAGCTTTCGCCGGTACCTCTGCCGGCGCTCGCAGCGCGGGCACGACTTGGCACGGGCTTGGCAGTCCCGGTGGAAGACGGTTTTGCATTTGCTGCACCTAAGAGAGAAAAGAAAAGAAAGGAAGAAAGAAATGAGGACAAATAACCACCCCACTGTCGATAACATCGAAGATCGAACTTCTCCCCACCAAACCAGACCTGGGGCGGGGGGGGGGGAACGCTTCGCCCCCTCCGGCTCCTCCAAGAACCGGCCGAGCACAGAGCCCTGGCCCCGGCGAAGGGGCCGGAGCCGATCCTCCCTCGCAGGAGCAGAAACTACTCGAGCGAAAAGACCCACCTCCTGCAAGGTCGGAGCAAAAGCGGCAGCTCGCCCGGAAAGAGGGTTTGCGGGCAGCTGCCAGCGCGCTGCCGGCTTTGGTTTTTTGCAGCTGAAAGAGCGAGGGCCGCAGCCACAAAAGCAACGCTTGAAGGCAGCGACACCAAACCCCGCGGCGGGACAGGGCGGCGAGGGGACGGGATGCAGTGGGTGCCACCGCGCGGACCCTCGGCTCGCCGGGGGAGCCGGGAGACCCCCCCCCCCGACCCCATCACAGGGCAGGGATAGCACGTGGGGACACCGGGGCTGGGACGGTGCCGCCTCGGAGCCGGCCGGGACCTCCCCGCTCCGGCTCAGCGCGGCGACAGGAATGTAAACAGGCAGAAACGCAGCCTGGCGCGGGGAGGAGACACCCAGCTCTGCGCGGGGCGTTCACGATTTAATCTTGTGTCGACGGAAAAAAAGTCCGTCCTCCGAAGGCTGAGCTCACTTCTCCCCCCGGTGCCGATCCCCCACCTCGCCAGCAGCAAAATGCAGCCCATCCGCATGCCAGCGGCTCAGCCGGATGGTGGCTTCGTTAAATGCCCTCAAGTGCAAATACCCAACGCGTGATCAAGGTGTGAATATCACCGAATACCTTCGTTTCACAGAATCCCAGCCTGGCCGGGGTGGGAAGGGCCCTCTGGAGATCATCCCCTCCAACCCCCGGCCAGAGCAGGGTCACCCAGAGCAGGTGGCACAGGAACGCGGCCAGGCGGGGTTGGAATGTCTCCAGAGACGGAGACTCCCCCACCTCTCTGGGCAGCCTGTGCCAGGGCTCTGCCACCCTCACAGCAAAGAAGTTCCTCCTCCTGTTGAGATGGAACTTCCCAGGGGCAAGTTTGTGCCCGTTACCCCTTGTCCTGTCACTGGGCACCACTGAGAAGAGCCTGGCCCCATCCTCCTGACACCCCCCCTTTCAGTATTTATCAGCGTTGATAAGATCCCCCCTCAGCCGTCTTTTTTCCAGGCTGAAGAGACCCAAATCCCTCAGCCTTTCTCCATCAGAGAGGGGTTCCAGTCCCCTCAGCATCTCGGTGGCCCTTTGCTGTCCCCTCTCCAGCACTTCCCTGTCCTTCTGGAACCGGGGAGCCCACCACTGGCCCCAGAGCTCCAGCCGTGGCCTCCCCAGGGCAGAGCCGAGGGGGAGGATGAACCTCCCTCCACCTGCTGGCCACGCTCTTCTCGATGCCCCCCAGGATGCCATCGGTCTCTTTGGCCACAAGGTCCCATCGCTGGCTCATGGTCACCCTGTTGCCCCCCAGGACTCCCAGGTCTCTTTCCCCAGAGCTGCTCTCCAGCAGGTCACCCCCAGCCTGTCCTGGTGCGGGGGGTTGTTCCTCCCCGGGTGCAGCACCCCGCGCTCGCCCTTCTTGAACCTCGTGAGGTTTCCCAAAGGAGATGTGAAGGGGGGAGCGGAGAATCGCCCCGCAAGGCGCCACGGAATACCGCAGCCTGGGTCAAATCCTGCTGCTGGCAGGCGGCTGCGAAGCCCCCGAGTTACTTGGGATACGGCGAAGGGCTCCGTGCAGGGATGGAGGGGACGGGGGGTGGCCGCCTGGCGCCGTGCATTTTCCCAGCGGAATAGATTTCCACGCGGCTTCTCCGGCTTAGCAGCAGCGGCTCCTCCGTGAGTGCAGGAGGATTCGCAAAGCCAGGGGTGTGTGTTTTTTTTACCCGGGGTGTTTTTTTTACCCGGGGTGTTTTTGACTCTGCCTGTTTCTGAGCGAGCGGCAGCTGAAAAACGGCAGCTCCTGCCTCCACCTGCCGGAGCAGCGGCTGCAGGAAGCGGCCGCCGCCGCTGCGAGAAGGAGAACGCGGAGCCCCCGGCTGGGTTTATTGTCAGGAGGCGTTTCAGACGCATCCTGCGGCGAGTGACAGCGTGACCCCAGCAGCCGGCTGTCCCCCCGGGGATGGGCAGAGGGGCAGGAAACTGGCTTGAGCTTGGCGAGGATGTTGGTCGAGCCGCTTTTCCTGCTGCGCGACCTCCTCCGCCAGGATAAAGAAAAAAAAATAAAAAAATAATAATAATAAAAGAGGTCAACAAACTTCCGAGCCCGGCTTCGCAGGACATGAGAGCTCCGGCCGGCTGCCAGCGGAGTTCGGCCCCACGCGTCTGCTCTTTCCAGAGCCTGGATGCTCTTTTTCGAGGGGAAAAAAAAAATAATAAAAAATTGGTCCACTGGGGATGTTGTCCTCGATAATGAGCACGATGCTGTCCCTGCGGCAAGGAGGGAAGAGCGAGCAATCCTACAAGCGCGGAAGGCACGGGGTAGCCGAGGATCCCGGCCTTGTCGGCATTTTCTGTAGCTTCTGGAGGTCGCTGCTGGCTTTTAGGGACTGCCGGGCAAAGCAAGACCCCCGTAAGACCCTCAGCCTGCTAAACTCCTCTGCCAGGATTATCCTCGTTACCGAATAACCACGGAGATGTGGGTCTCTCTCCACCTACGATGGACGGACCAGGCTCCTGGGTTGGAAAACCCTGATGGCGGGGGGGGATAAACACCCCCCTTCTAACACACCCAGGGGATTCCAACGTCTGAACCCCGTGCGTCAGCTCACCCCGCTGCGGGCAAGGACCCTGCTGGCAAAGGGCCCGAGCTCTGCAGGCAGGAGAATCACAGACTGGTTTGGGTGGGAAGGGACCTTAAAGCCCACCCAGTGCCACCCCCTGCCCTGGGCAGGGACACCTCCCACCAGCCCAGGTTGCTCCAAGCCCCGTCCAACCTGGCCTTGAACCCCTCCAGGGATGGGGCGGCCACAGCTTCTCTGGGCAAAACCCCGAAAAATCCTAGATGAGAGCCAGTTTCCCCCCTGTCCTGCTGGGAATGTCCCCAGCCTCTCCCCTGCACGTCCCCTGGCCGCCATCTATCCCCAAATCTGTGTCCCCGTGTCCTTCCTCTCCTCCTTGGTTGTACGAACAGCCCCACTGCTGCTTCTCCTTCCCTCCTGCGCCCCCTGGGAAGGGGCCGGACTGAATTTGAATGGGAGTCTCGTTGGCCAGGGGAGCGAGGCAGGGCCACACAGCACCTTCATCATCCTCCTCCTCCTCCTCCTCCTCCTTCTCCCCATGGCCCCTGCGCTGCCCTGGGACCCAGCGAGGCTTTTTCAGGCTGACAGCAAGGTGCTGCATGGCTGCAAAGCCACCTGGCTCCGTGACACCTCGGCTCTGCCAGGATGGTCCTCACCTGCCCCCAACAGCCCAGTTTGGGCTGGAAAAACCTTGGAGCTGATGGGGACCACGAGGACACGGGGACGACGAGGACACAGGTACCACGAGGACATGGGTACCACGAGGACATGGGTACCACGAGGATACACAACCAGCTCAGAGTTATCTCCAGGCCACCCCGGGGCTACGTGCCTGGAAAGCCGCGAGCCCCAGAGAGGGGACCTCGGGGACAGTCGGAGCTCCTGGGAAAAGCCAGGCCATGAGCTCGGGCGGCCTCGCCAGCAGCGGGACGCGGCGGGGACGTCGCTCACCTGGTGGTAGTGTCAAACTCGAAGGGAAAAATGATGTCGTTGCTGTTGCAGATCTGGCAGATGAAGCCGCGCTGGGTGCAGAGGTCGCAGTTGTAGACGTGATGGGAAGCAAACTGGAGCAGCGACTGCAGGAAGGTCTCAAAGACGCCGTCGGCTATCTGTGGGGCAGAGGTACGTCAGGCAGGAGCAAAAGCCGTCTGCTGCCGGGTT
This sequence comes from Larus michahellis, assembly GCF_964199755.1. Classification (NCBI taxonomy): domain Eukaryota; kingdom Metazoa; phylum Chordata; class Aves; order Charadriiformes; family Laridae; genus Larus; species Larus michahellis. Next base: position 5,401,280 of record NC_133913.1, on the reverse strand, counting down.
TGCGCTGTGCAAAATCCACCTTAGACCCACGTCCTCCAAAAACAAGCCACCCTCCACGTGCCTGGGTCGCAAGGGGAGCCCAGAGAGCACCGGCAGCAACACCCACCGCTGTCCGGGACGGGGCCGTGGCTCTGCGAAATCCAACTGCCCGTCACCTCCGACATCGTTCGCCATAGATACGAGTTCGTACGGAGACACCTCGGGAGCAACGCTGGCTTTAACCGAGGTGAAACCATTTCTCTCGCGCGACCTCCGTAGTTCTCGGCGGATACAGGCTTGCGCCAATTATTTTGGAAAAATTAAAAGAAAGGCGATTCTTTGCCTTTAAGCGGACGGGCAAGCTTGCAGCGCGCGCGCGCGATGGATGGGAGCAAGGCAAGAGGAAAGCGAAGCTGTTTGAAAGCTACGACGAAGTGCCAACGCTTGACAGAAACGGGGATGTTTTCGCCAGCAGAACCCCCTACGCCCACGCAAAGCGCTCTCACCTGCCTCAGGTCAGCGATGCTGTACTTGTGGGGACACTCCAGGAGGTAGTGCCTGTGGTCGAGCCTGCAAAGAAGCACAGAGAGGAAGGTGATAAATGATTTCCCCCCCACGCACCCCCGCCACAAGATCTGGAGCAGAGAGGAGCCTGGCTGACGCAGACTCCTGAAGAAAACCTCCGTCGACTTCATTTTTTCGCATCGTGCCCCACATCCCAAATCCCGCCGGGGGAAATCGTGTGAGAACGTTTTTCAAAGCAGGGGAAAAAGAAAATAAATCCTCCCCTCTATTTTCCCAGGTGTTTCCTGCCCAACCAGAAGCTCCTCGGTCAGGAAGGTGTTTCCTGAGTCACATCTCCACCAGCCAACAGACGGATAACTCCTTACGGCAGACGACGTGGAGCTAAAAACCGGCCCAAGCCTTGGCAGCGTCGCTCCCGGCTCGAAGGGCGAGCGATGAGGGGGACCAGGAGACCATCGGGGGTGCAAAGAGGGGGATGGCAGGGGTAACGTCACCCAGAGAGGGTCCTCACCGCTTGCTCAGCTCCTTCAGGGCCCCGCTGCGGCACATGATGAGATAATCTCCCAGTAGCTTCAGCTGTTCCCTGCTCCGGCGGATCCGTCCCATCCTCTCCACGTGGTCGTAGAGGCTCTCGTTGACCAACTTCAGGTCGATCAGGGGTTGGTTACGGATCTGGTTGAGGAACTTCAAAGCCTGGCGGCAAACCTGGGGCAGAGAGAGGCAAGAGGCGGGTATGGACCAAGGAGCAGCTCCGGAGGCTCAGAGGGAGGTGCAGGGTGGACATTTCCACCTCTGATGGTGGTGGAAACGTTCAGATGGACCTTCGGAAAGCGTAGGCAGATGCAGGAGCGTTTCCCTGCATCCCTGCACCGACCCAGCCCAGACTTACCCCTCGTTTCGTCAGATCCCAGTTGTGGATGAGGCGCGAGGGAATGACCGTCTCCTCGTCCCGGTGGCAGCTGTCGCAGTAGTAGAGACCGGAGAAGGCGCAGAGCTTGGGCTTCGCGAAGGAGAAGCCGATCTGCCTGGAGCAGCCTGCAGGGAGAAGGGACCAGGAGATGAGAGGGGACCCGCGCCGCCCCAAGAGCCCGTTCCCACCGCTGCCAGGACAGGGAGGGGGAGGAATGGAGCAAGAAAGTTTCTGGAAGGGTTGGAGATCAGCTAAAGCACTCGTAGGACATTTGGCGAGAGGTCCACAGCCCCTTCCCGGTGGATTTAAGACCACAATGGTCCAACAGCATCCGCTTCACTTTTTGCTCCGTAATAAAGGAGTCTGGACTATCCCTGAACCCAATTATTTATATCCATCCACACAATTGTTTTGGGGTGGTTTTTGTTTTTTTTTAGGAAAAATGACTTCTGGAAACATCCCAGTGGTTTAGGGAAGGACCTAAATCCCGCTCCCTGCCTGCCCCATCGCCTCCTCCCCGTCGCCGTGCCCCGTTTTGCCGTCGCTCAGCCCTTCGCTTCCCTGCTGTCGCTGCAGGGTACCAAAACCACGTCTGCGAGGGATGAGGTGGGGATGGATTAAACCAAAAAAAAAGCCTTTCTTATAGCGGTGGGTAAACCCAGGAGGAACCCGGCCCGGGCCTCGGGGGAGATCTGCAGGGTTTTTACAGCCACGTGAAAAGCGAGCGCGTCTCATCTGGAGTCGGGAAGGCAGGAAAACCCTTTCGTGCTGTTTTTAATGGGTTCAGTTCTCTAAAATAGCTCATGGAACGTAAGCAAACCTCTGCCATCCTCGGGGAAGGCTTTACCGCCCCATCCTTCACGCTTTGGGGGTAGCTGGAGCGCCTCCCCCCCCCAAAAAAAAAAAAAAAAAAAAATTCATGAAGGTCGGGTGTCGCTCTCTGAATTAATAAAAATAAAATAATAATAAAAAAAAAAAGCAGCTTTTATCGCTCATTACGCCCTGACACGTAAAGAAAAGCCTTCTGCGCCAGGCTCGGGTGTCCGGCCACGAGGGAGGTGAAAGGGGGGCAAGCAGCCCCCCAAGAAAACCTCCACAGAAAAACTGGGAATTTGTCTTTTCGGCTTGCTGCTTCCATCTGTTGGGAGGTGGAGGAGGCAGGACAGAGCCTGGAGGGGAAGGCAGAGACCAAACCGAATGGCAAAAATATATAAATGAATAAAAGAAGAGAGATTAAAAGGGAAAAAAAAAAAAAAAAAGAACCAACCTGCTGGAGGGTACAAAAAATATAATTGAAGCAGGAGAGAAATCTGAAGTTTAATTAACTCAGCGAGGTAAAGAGCAAATTATGCCTCCCATGGAGGTCGGCGGGTGTTGTCCTACCCGAGCAGCGTCGCCCCGCGTGCCGAGAGGCCGTAGTGGAAGGTTCAATGAATGTTTTGCAAAATCAGCCTGTCACACCCATCGCAACGCTCCCTCCCGTGCTGCATTACCGGAAAAACAGCATTGGCTCTTGATTGCACTTTCCCTGCAGGTTGGGGCCATAAAAATCCCCGGGAAGAGACTCCTCCTGGGCCTCTTGGTCCATCTAAGGTAGCCTTCAAGCCAAGATCCGCCACCGTCTCTACCATAAGCAACTTAAAGAGGAGCCCAGTAGCAGCCCAGTTGGACCTGTGCTGGGACGGGATGGGGGCTCAGCGTCGGGGGGACGCACCCTGCGCCCACGGACCACCAAAACTGTCACTGATTTGGGACGTGAAGGGAAATCAGCAGCCGGTTTGGGCGGGGAAACCAGCAGCTGACCTGCAATGGGTTGGCAGGACTCAGGGCACCTCTTTAATTTGCTGTCACCTCGTTAACCTTAACGAACGCAACGTCATCCTCCAAGACGGAGCTGGATTTTTGGACAAGCCAAGGGATACCTGCACAGATGAAGCTCTGCGAGTCCAGGCCCTTCTCCATGGGGATGGCCACCAGGTATTGCAACAAGAAGCCGTTCTCCTTCACGATGTTCTTCAAGACGACTTGGGAGTGTCCGTCCAAGCTGCCACCCAGCGTCAGCGCCTCCTCGGCGCTCTCCAGGTAGGACATGAGCACCCCACGGACCAGCTCCCTCCACGAGGCCGCTTCTTCCGCGTTCTCAGCCTGCAGCTTCAGGACAGCTTTGGAGGTGATCACCTTGAAGAACGCGGGTCCCCCAAGGCTCGTGTCCGGAAGGATGTCCTGGATGGTCTCTATACCATAACTGTTGCTTAAAATTTTATCGTTGTTTCTGACTTTAAAGCACTTTAAAGTTTCTAGAGACAGGGAAAAAATAAAAGGGACCCAAGTTTTGTCTACGTCCACATACAGAACAGCCTCTTTTATGGCATCCAGCTCCGGTTCGTGAGCCGGAGTCCAGTCAAAGCTGTTCCCAGGCACGTTGCTGTACTGGAGAAGAGCAGAGGAGTCGCTCTGTCCGGCCTGGCCTTCGCCACCGTCTTCTGGATACTCCAGCGTCTCCCACTCCTCCTCCTCCAGCTGAGGCCGGCACTTCTGCAGCGCCTCGCGGATCCTGTCCAACCAGTCCTCGGCCTCGTCTCGAGAAGGAGCTCGGAGGTAGAGTTTTTTCCCCAGGAAAACCAGCTCGAAACGACCGTCCGAGTGCGTCAGCGCCAGCGACTCGCACCGCAGCAGGGAATAGCTCTCGACGCAGATGCGGTCCTCGTGGTCCAGGAAAAGCCGGAGCTCCAGCGGCGACAGCTCGCAGAAAAACTCCTTCCATATCCCCATGGCTCCTCTCCGCTCCAGGCTGCCCAGCTTCAGCAGCCCTCGGAAAGGATTGGAAAGACCTGGGGCAAAAGCAGGTGTCTCAGTTTAACTGGAAAAGGGGAAGCTGGTGGAGAGAGAAAAGCCAATGGGTGGCTCCTCGTGAGCAAGCAGAGGCATCGCAGCTTCGAGAGCTGTTCCCGATGGACGGTGGGATGGGGCAGGAGTTTACAGCACCTCCTCGCTCCGTCTCCATAACCTGTCCACATGCATTTGGGTTCCGAGGCTGAGAACGAGTGGGATGGCATAAAGGAAACGCGTCCCGCGGGGTGGGCAGAGACAGCCAACGTACCTCCTCTCCTCCTAAAACGCTTCCCAGCGGAGCCACAGTGGGCTCAGCAATGCCAAGGGAAGCTGCCCGACCGCCTTCCGGAGCTTTTGGGGCTGCCACAAGCTCAGCAACAGCAAACTGTGCTTCCCAAACACCCGAAACTCCCCCCCAGCCCCTGCTCAGCGAAGGTGCCCGATGAAAGCAGGAGAGGAGAGGGCGGCACGTACCCATCTGCCTGCGGTGCACAACGCTGAAACCCTTTTGTTCCCGTTCAGGCGACATTTTGGGCTTCCCGCTCTCCGAGGAGGGCACCGACAGCCTTTCCAAATCAAGAGCGCTAATGAGCCCCGGGGCCGGAGCCTCGCCAGCCCCCTCCGGCCCAAAGCCGTTGGTGTCGGCCGTGCTTTCGCCGCTGTCTCCCGGAGAAGGTCTGTAGAAATCATCTTCCGAGATCCAGCTCTTTCTTTTCTGTTAAAAAAACCCAACAAAACAAAAAACCAAACGAATAAATATATTAATTTATGAACTTAGGGAACATCCTGTGCCCCTCCTCAAACACAAGCGGCCCACAGTGAACCCTCCACGGGGGCTGCTCCCCCGCAGACCGAATCCCACGCAGCGACGCTGGCCATCCCCACGCGGACCGGTCCCTCCGGTCAGGGAATGCTCTGTGGGACTGTGTCAGCAGCTGGCAAATACTGGGATTGTACACTGGTGGGGTTATAAAGTGCCAAATTGATCGATTCACTCCCCCTAAAACCACGGAGGGGCTCAGGGGGAGAGCACAATCCCTGCCGTAACCGTACAGAGGGTATTTGGGATTTCTGACAAGGGGTGAGAAACCAGCCCTGCCGTGGAAGGAGCAGCAGCAACATCCTTGTTCCAGGAAGAAGAGAGACGGGAAGAGATACAGAGAAGATGTCCAGGATGAAATAGAGACCTACGGTTTACAAGCCGATGCTACAAACACCAGACCCGATCGGTACAGGCCAAAAGTAAGGCAGAGGAAACCTTTGTCTGTGTGTGTGGGGAGGGGATGAGACCCACAAGCAGAATAAACCTCGTTAAGCTGAAAGAAAACGGGGCCGTTAACTTCTCCGGGAGTTTTTCTGGCTAGAAGAATGGAGCGAGGTTCAGGGACGAGGTCCCCAAACACACACCAGGAGCAAAACACGACGCAGTTCAGTGCTCCGGCAAAAGGGAGCGGCTTCCCTAGACCCAGCGCATCCCTTCCAGGGCTGCGTCCCGGCAGGAACGACCTCTCAACAACCCTCCCCTGCTCTCCAAGAGCCTTTTTATTCTGAATAACCGACTAAACGACAGCAGAACTGCCATCACCGCCCCGCGGCGAGGATGACGAGTGGCTTGCGGTGCGGCTCCCAAGGTATAGGCCGGCTAGGCTTACTCCCGGAGCAGGAACGCGGGTCGTTCCGTGAGTCATGCGAAAGCAGGGGGGAATTTCCTGTTGACACCGTATGTTATACATAGATTAGGTCAAACTGGCCCAGCGCCAGGAGGAAGCAGCGGAAACGGGATAACTGGGAGGGAGCCGAAAGGAGCAGGGGACCAAAAAGAGAAAGCGTTTGGGGGTTGTGAAGTAAATCCTACCACCACCAGGGTGGAAACAATGGGAACCAGGACGGAAACGATGGGAACCAGGATGGTAAAGTCGGCTGCAAATTAGACAGAAGGCAGGGCTGTTCAAAGCGTTTCCCAAAAGCAAGAGCAAGTGGATCGTCTCCTCGGTGGCAGCAGGGGAAATCCGCCGCTGTTTAAACCAGCCTGCGCACCAGGGAATGCCATCCTGCGCCGGGAACAGATGTGCTGCCTGAAGATTTTTCCACTGGAAAACTGTCATTTGTTTTCCCGTCCAGTCAAGCCTTTTCCCTCCTCTTAGGCGGACCGTAAACAAAGAAAAGTCCCCAGGAGAAGCTCGGCTCTCAGGCTCTTTTATCAGCTTTCACGCAGCCTACGGCCAGATTGGCGCGAGAGCTCATCGCTCTCCAGATATCGTTAACAAAACCCCAAAAAACTTCCTGCTGCAGCCGCTCTTGGTGCGGAATAACCGGCAGGCCAGGCAGGCTTTCAAAAGCTTCGGTGTTTCTTTTGCCAGGGAAGATTGATTTCCACCCAATTTCTCGCATGGACACAGCTCCATGGGGTCCAAGAAGATGCTCACGGAGCTGGGAGCATCGCTTACACCCAACTTGCTGTCGGGAGGCTGGAAGCAGCACGGAAGATGGGAGTTTGGAAGCTGTCACCAGTTTTATTTTCTTTTTCCATTAGGCGTTGCTGGTCAGGAAGCACAAAAACAAGGAGACGGATAGCAAGAGAGCTGTAACACCTACCGGGCAACCCAGCAGCGGAGAAAGGAGGTAGTCGGCCGTGGGGCTGCGGACGGCCTGGCTTGTCTCGCTGCTGCTGACGGCGCCGCTTCTGCCTGTCTCTCCTCCGCTCGGACCACCACGCCGTGTGGCCGGAACGCCGGCCGCGACACCGGCTTGCGGTGCTGCATCTCCATCCCCATCACCGGCGGTCACGGCGTGGCCCGTCCGAGCGGAGCGTGGCCCGTCGGTGTCGGGAGGCGGTGGGGGGTGAGCTGTGCTGGACGGTGCCGGGGGGCTGGGGGCCGGGGCGCAGGCGGGCGGCCGTGGGGAGCAGCCCAGCACGCTGGGGACCAGCCCCCGCTCCGGGGCTTCCAGGCTTGGCTTGGCTTTGCTGAACTCGGACAACACCCTGGGAACAGAAAAGCGACCAGTTTGGTTGTAGCTACGTTAAACCGGAACCTATATTAAAAAAAAAACAAACCCAAACACAGTTATTGCAAATTATAAGCACCCAAAAAAAGGGCTCAGCATCATCGCTCGCCTCCTGTGGGCTGGCAGCGCGGCACGGCTGCAAAAAAACCACCGTGGCCCCAGTCCTGCTAAGAGAAAAATGTGTGATTTGTGCCCTACAGAGCAGCCGTCGGCCCCCCCTGCCGCCGAGGACCCTGCCTGCAGAGGATGCGCCTCCTCCCGCGCCTCTTAACGGGGTTAAATTTCCTTCTGACGGACACCCCGTAACGGAGGGAGAGCGCTGGGTGCTCCCCGCAGCCCCAGCCCCACGTCGGGCTCCCGGACACACATCCAACCGCGGAGCGCGTGCCAAAGTTCAAATGTTTTCGTAACTGTTAACGAGCAATTACGAGCGGAGCCCGGCCAGACGAGACGCTGTTCCCATGCCCCTGCTTCGCCACCAGCGAGGGCGAACTAAACCAGCTCATGATTAAAATTCAAAACGACGGCTTTTCCGTCACGGGTTTAATCCAATCAAGGCAGGTTCTTCCAGGATCCTCGTAAGATGTAAAAGCCTACAAGTAGGTAACGCCGCCGTTATCGATGGGTAGCTCTAAACCCTCTCCAAGACCCTTACGGGGAAGGGGGTGCCTTCGCCAAGCAGCACCCCGAGGCCAGGCTCCTTCAGAGCCAGGTTTTAAAGGTGACAGAGAAAATATTTCCTGATTACTCACAGCTTATATAACCCGCTGGAAATCTCTGTGCCGGGCGTTCGGCAGAAATAAATCACGAGGATGACAAACTAACAAACCTCCCTCCTCTAAATCATCAGCCGAAGCTGCAAATTATAACCCTTTCCTATGACCATACTCATTTATTTCTCCCTGCAGAAAGGCCCGGAGCATCCCCCGGCGTACGCCAGGGAGATGTGACATTCCTGAAACCGTGGAGCAGCATTTTTCTGACGTTTCTGCCCCGGTAAAGAGGACAGACACACGCTTCAGCGGCCAGGAGCTCATTTGTTGGGGCAGCAGGATCCCAGCAAGCTGCGCCGAGCGTTTCTCTTTACCATTCAGGCTCTTTCCAGGGGGGGGGAAAAAATAAATCAGCTTGTTAAAGAAAATGAGGGGAGGAAACCTTCCCACTTATAGCAAGAAACTAAGAGCCCAGGAGGGGGTTAAAAATCCCTTTGAAGAGGAGACGTGGGAAAAAACTCACTCTTGCAGCGACCTGTCCAGGTCCTCGGCGGTGGCCGTGCCCAGGTCGGAGTCGCAGGAGAGCGGCTCCTCGCTCCGCTCGGGACTGCGGGCGCTGGGGAGGATGCTGTCGGAGCCCAGGCTGGAGGAGAGCTGGGACGAGCTCGTGGTGTTAAGGCTCAACGAGGACGACGTGAGCTTGGTTTTGCTGCCGGCTTTGCCGATGGGTAGGACGGAGGGTTGGATCTCGATCTCGTCCGATCCCGACGATTGAGAGATCGAACCCAGCGAGGCTTTTCTGCGGGGTTCGGATGTCGAGGACGGGAGGGGTTCCAGCAGCTCCGAAACGGGACACAGACCCGACAGGGACAGAGGCGTGATAGTCCACTCGTTCAAAACCGCCGATTTATAGGAAAGCTCGAAGGTTAAGGATGTTAAGCCTTGCAAGTAGCTAAGGAGAAACTCGCACTCTTCGGTGTCTAGGAGCAGAGCGGTGGCCTGGTAGTATTCGGGCAGCCGGGATCTCTCCCGCAGGAGCAGCTGCAAGTAACATTCCACGAGGCCATCGTTCAAAGCCAGCCGTAGCCAGGCTCGGCAGCGGCCGACGTCAGTATTGATAAAGATAAGTTGTTCCAGTTCCGAGACGATATTTCTAGGGAAAATAGGAAAAAAACAAACAAACAAAAAAACCAACAGCAGAATAGGATGGGAGCGTCTCTGTTTTCGGTCCATCACGGGGTAACGGAGGGGTAGATCCTCCGCGAGGAACGGCCCAACCTGCTCTGCTGCCCGGAGTTGGGTCAAAAAAGGCTGTGGAAAAATCTTTCCTCTACGGAAAACATGGTTTCCCATGGAGATGAACTCCCCAAAGCTAAATATATTGGTAACGACCCCAAGCGTCCCTGGGGTGCCTCTGGGTGCTGCTCCGCTCTCTGGCTGGAGGCACCTCCCATGCATCGCTCGCCCTGGAGCGAGGAGGCAAAGGGGACATTCCCGCTGTCCCCGCGCGGTGGTGGGACACAGGCAGGCTGCACACTCCTTTGGTGACAACGGCGTGTCTAAATCCCGGCTTCAAATTTAAAATCAGCCAAAAGACAGCGAAAAGTGCTGCGGCAGCCCCCCCTCCCCCAGCCCCGCAAAAGAAAACCGGGTCAGGTTGAGCTCCTCAAGCAATCTCAGCCTCCTGCCTTCACCCGTTCTCCCCCAAAATCCAACAGCGACACCACGCTCCCTAATCCTCCCCGGCCCCAGCTCACGTCGGTGCTGCAGATGCTATAAAAAAAGAAAAAAACCCAAACCAAACCCCACAGCAAAGGTTTTGTAAGGGTTTGGTTTTTTTTTAATCTGTCTCTCAAGAAAGAAGAAAAAAAGCCACCTTCAAAGGGCACAAAAATATCCCCCATCGCATCTGAAAGAGTTATTTCCATCCGCTCTTTCATAATTTAAGAGTCGGCGAAGGGGTTGGATGAAGCTTTCAAAACTTATTTGCGTGGGGGGGCTGTTATTTAGTGTGGGAGGACTCTGCTTAGGGAGCGGCTCAGAAAAACCCCAGCAAATACCGAGAGTTACCCAGGCGAGACCTCCCCAAAGCTCACGGGTCGGGGCAGCGGTGTTCATAGTGGGGGGGACACTGGGAAACGGAGGTTCAACATCCCCAGGGCAGGCATCCTGAGGGGCATCGAGTGGCCAGCAAGTGGAGGGAGGTTCATCCTCCCCCTGTGCTCTGCCCTGGGGAGGCCACGGCTGGAGCACTGGGGCCAGTGCTGGGCTCCCCGGGTCAAGAGGGACAGGGAAGTGCTGGAGAGGGGACAGCAAAGGGCCACCGAGATGCTGAGGGGACTGGAACCCCTCTCTGATGGAGAAAGGCTGAGGGATTTGGGTCTCTTCAGCCTGGAAAAAAGACGGCTGAGGGGGGATCGTATCAACGCTTATAGATACTGAAAGGGGGGGTGTCAGGAGGATGGGGCCAGGCTCTTCTCAGTGGTGCCCGGGGACAGGACAAGGGGTAACGGGCACAAACTTGCCCCTGGGAAGTTCCATCTCAACAGGAGGAGGAACTTCTTTGCTGTGAGGGTGGCAGAGCCCTGGCACAGGCTGCCCAGAGAGGTGGGGGAGTCTCCGTCTCTGGAGACATTCCAACCCCGCCTGGCCGCGTTCCTGTGCCACCTGCTCTGGGTGACCCTGCTCTGGCCGGGGGTTGGAGGGGATGATCTCCAGAGGGCCCTTCCCACCCCGGCCAGTCTGTGAGGAGAGAGACCCGATCCTGGTGCCGTGCATCCCATAACCCACCGCTGCTGTACACCAGCGCGGTCCCACCGGCGACACGGAGTCCCCACATACAGCCTGGCACCCAAAAAATAAGTAAGAAAGGAGCACGCTGGGTGCAGCCCTTGGCATCGCAGGGGCTTTGCTCTCCCACCCACATCTCCCAGCGGTCCCGGGCAGCCCCAGCCGCCCCGAGAGAGCATCTCTCCCTCCAACTAAAGGGACCGAGCACACAGGACGGGCTAGACACATATCTTTCCATCAAGCCATCCTCCCGTTCACCATTCCCATGGCTTTCACATGAAAAAGAGAGGATAAACCTGAGCGTGCAAACACCTTTCGGCAGCGAAGGGCACTCACCGGTGGGTGATGCTCTTCAGCAGACCCCAGAAGACCGGCTGGGGAAGCGGTCCCCGACCCCCTGCTTTCTTCCCTTTCCCCCCGCTCTCTGCCTTGATGTGCTTCGCCTTCAGCCCGTGCACGAAGACGGCTTCCAGGGCGCTGCAGAGGGTGTTGGCGTTCCCATCGTCGCTGGTGACGACGGCGTCCGAGGTCACGTACTGCTTCTGCAACGCCTTGATGGCGTTCACCAGCTGCTTCTTGATCAGCTGCAAGACAGGAGGGACACGCTCCGATTATAAACAAAAAAAAAAAACAAAAACAAAAAACCAAACCAAACAACCGTTAGGAAAGATTTCATACAAAACGGCTCCAAAAAAAGCTGCAAGGCCCGCGCAGAGCGAAGCGCCACGCAACTCCTGCTTCATCGGGAGCACCTACAGGCAAACTGGTCACGCTGGGGACTCGTGCTCTCGGCATCACAGCTCATCGGGCTTTTTGTTATTTTAAATGAGCAACTCGTGCAATTTTAGCTGGCGTTTCGGGGCCCACCGGCTTGCTGGGGCTGCCTTTTAGAGCGCGTGGCGCTTCCTCCGCGGACACCAAATTGCTTAAGAGGATGGGGAGGGGGAAAAAAAAAAAAAAAAAAAAAAAAAAAGGGGCTTTTTTTTTCAAGCGTTTGCTCGGGGGAAACGCAGGGATTAAATCAGCACGGGTGAGAAAGGAGAGACGCAAAGGAGATAACCCGCGACGAGGGCTGCGATACCGCTTGAGCTCACGCAGATCAGCCCGAGCAGCGGGTGACGCCCTAACGAGTCCCGTCAGCAGAAATCAAAGGCATCGATCTCCCCGATGGCTTTCTCCCAGCAGCTCGGCCGGGTGCTGATTAACCCACGGGCGCTGCTGGGGACGGGCTCCCCGCCTCCCAAAAAAGATGCTTTCGGAAGGACGGCTGGGGCTCAGCGGCTGCGGTCGGCGAGCCTCGGTGGGCTGTGAAGCAGGAACACGGGAATTTTACCTCCCGGCAGCTTTGCTTCCCGCTTTCTCCCACCAGTCGAAAAGCAGCCAGTTCAGTGAATTTAACAATTTTACACCCGTGGAGAGGATTTTTTAATTTTTATTTATTTATTTATTTATTTTTTCATAACGCAGCTGAGCCCGGATGTCTCAATCGACCTCGTTTAAAATGAAAGTTGTGCTCCTCAGCAGGCATGTGGCAAACGCTGCGAATTCGGCCGTCACCCCACCAAACAGTTCCCGTTCCGGCATCGATCCCGCAGCATCCGAGGCGAACGCTGAACCCCACCGGCCCCTGCGACGGGGGCAGGGCGGGCAGATTTTGGCTGCAGCCCGCCTTGGCTGCCACAAACCCGTATTAAATTTCCTGGGATGCTTTTTTTTTTTTTCCCCCCGTCGTCTAAAGATTTCCAGGAGCTGGAGTTCAAGGAAGATGGCCAGGGGAACGCGTGCATTATCCCTGTCCCGTATCCCTTTGCAGCCGGAGCCGTTTTCCAGCTGCCCCGCGGATTCGCTAACGCAAGCAACGCCCCCCGGCCCCCGCCAGGAGCAACCCTGGGCTAACAGGATTAAAGAGTGCAAATGATTTTATCTGTCACGCATGAATTAATTCTGCTGCGGGATGAACTAAACACCCGGGTTGAACTTTGCTCGTGAAACAGGTTTAGACTCCCAAAAGCTGCGTAAAGAAACCCCAAATATCCAGAGCAGCAAAGCTCCTCCTTCGCCCAGTTATCAGGGCTCAGCACCTTCCCCTGCCCCACGCTGGGTCTCCCCACGAGGGGCAAAGCCCAAGGTAGAGTCTGGTGTGATTTAATTCATTTTAACCTATTTTAACCCCCTCCCCCCACCAAAAAAACCCATCAAGGATCCTCTCTGCTGCAAAGCCCAAGCCACTTTTCACCCGTATAAACCATCCCGATCCCAGCTGGCAGCACCGACAAGTCCTACCACGTCCCCGGTGTGACTGGAGTTGCACCGGGGAGTAACTGGAGCTATGTGGGGAGGCTCGGGGTGTCTCGCTCACCTGTATGGCTTCCTTGGGGTCATCGGTGTGGCTCGAATGCATCTCAGCTGCTGCCGCTCCCCGCGCCGGGTGCTGCCTTCACATGTCACCTGTGGGACAAGGAGGAGGAGGAGGAAGAGCACGTCTGAGCACCCATTCGGTTTCCATCGAACTCACCCGCCAGGCTGATGGGTACCCGGCGCCACGCGAGAGCCGCGGACTGTGCACCGAGGCGTTTCCCAAGCGCTCGCGGCCAGACCGCTGCCGGCGTCAAGCTGGGACCGACCCACGGCCGCATCAAAAGACGCCACGCTTCCCGGGGACCAAGAGAGTTTCAGGCAAAACAGAGCACGGCCCAGAGACCGAGAAGGACTAATTAACACTTGCAAGAGGGAGTAATTAACTCCTGCAAGCTGCCCCCAGCCAGCCCTATACCTGGGCGAGACGCCGGGCCGGGCAGGCCAGCAGCGATGCACGCAGCGCCCGGGACTGCTTCCCTCTTGTTTCTACATCGCTGCAATGCCCAGGCGCCAGCAAGGGCACCAAAACAGGCTTTTACCGAGTGGGCCTGAACCACAGCACCCAAAAACCAGGCGAATGGCTTTAAGGTGGCCCAAACAGAGGGGTGTCACCCCCCCCAAGCAGACCCTGGGCAGAGGTGACAGCAGCTCATCCCTCCGATACTCGCCGGAGGAGCGATGCTGCTGCCGAACCCGGCCGGGACGGACCCTCTCGGAGGTGCCCGGGCACTCGCCACAATGGTCTGGGAAGCTGGGAAGGAAGGATGCAGGTTCTCCATCGGGTTCTCCGTCCTCTCCATTCCGCTGAACCCCAGGACCTCCCTGCTCCTGGGGGTGCGGATGGCGGGGCTGCTCTGCTTCGGTGGGAGAGAGAGGAAAAAAATCGGTGCCCTTCCGCTACGGGAAACCCTGGCAAAACCAGAGCGGAGCAGGCGACGGCTGCCTCGCCGGGGGCATCCGCAACTGCAGGGTGTTCACAAACAAGGGACCTTTGACTTCTGGCCTCCTGCCCTCTTCTTCAGAGCCATCCGCCAGGACCAAGCTGTGCCTGGAGGCTCCGGGAGCAAAGCAGGCAGCTGTCAGTGGAAGACGCCCATCGCACGGCTGCTTCCCTGCTCAAACACGGCGGGTTTGGGGGCTGAAAAGGGTCTGAGGGATGCTCCAGCACCAGCTACCGCCGTAAAGCTTTCTACGGATGGAAGAGGTTGGAGAAGCAATTCATTCCCTTGAGTTGGAAGCGCTTGTGGTGGCTTTGCCATCCGGAAGGAGAAGGACAGAGCCCGGCAGGGTTTGGGTATGCCCACGGCAGACAACGGGCTTGGTATGGCATCGATACTTCACATTTTATTTCCAAGCCAACACAAAACCCCCACAATTTTCCCCAACAGAGCTGATGGCTTCAACCTGTCCCTCTCCCTGCACCGTGAGCCCCCAGACCAGGGCAGAAACATGGTTTGTAGACCAGCTCCTACACGGTCATGGCTGGTACTGAAGGCAGCGGTGGCCTAAATCCAGAGCAACCCAAATGTGGAGCATCCCAGAGCTCGAGCATCCCAAATCCGGAGCATCCCAGAGCTCCAGCAGCCCAAATCTGGAGCATCCCAGTCCTGTAGCAGCCTGAATCCAGAGCATCCCAGAGCTCGAGCAGCCTGAATCCAGAGCATCCCAGAGCTCGAGCAGCTCGAATCTGGAGCATCCCAGACCTGGAGCAGCCTGAATCCAGAGCATCCCAGAGCTCGAGCAGCCCAAATCCAGAGCATCCCAGAGCTGAAGCAGCCCAAATCCAGAGCATCCCACACCTGTAGCAGCCTGAATCCAGAGCATCCCAGAGCTCCAGCAGCCCAAATCCGGAGCATCCCAGACCTGAAGCAGCCCGAATCTGGAGCATCCCGAATCCAGAGCATCCCAGAGCTCGAGCAGCCCAAATCCAGAGCATCCCAGACCTGAAGCAGCCCAAATCCAGAGCATCCCAGAGCTCGAGCAGCCCAAATCCAGAGCATCCCAGAGCTCGAGCAGCCCAAATCCAGAGCATCCCAGACCTGAAGCAGCCCGAATCCAGAGCATCCCAGACCTGAAGCAGCCCGAATCCAGAGCATCCCACACCTGTAGCAGCCCGAATCCAGAGCATCCCAGAGCTCCAGCAGCCCAAATCCGGAGCATCCCAGACCTGAAGCAGCCCGAATCTGGAGCATCCCAAATCCAGAGCATCCCAGATCTCGAGCAGCCCAAATCCAGAGCATCCCAGACCTGAAGCAGCCCAAATCCAGAGCATCCCAGACCTGTAGCAGCCTGAATCCAGAGCATCCCAGACCTGAAGCAGCCCGAATCCAGAGCATCCCAGACCTGAAGCAGCCTGAATCCGGAGCATCCCAGAGCTCCAGCAGCCCAAATCTGGAGCAGCCCGAATCCAGAGCATCCCAGAGCTCCAGCAGCCCAAATCCAGAGCATCCCAGACCTGCAGCAGCCTGAATCCAGAGCATCCCAGAGCTCCAGCAGCCCAAATCTGGAGCATCCCAGACCTGTAGCGGCCTGAATCCAGAGCATCCCAGAGCTCGAGCAGCCCGAATCTGGAGCATCCCAGACCTGGAGCAGCCTAAATCCGGAGCATCCCAGAGCTCGAGCAGCCCAAATCCAGAGCATCCCAGAGCTGAAGCAGCCCAAATCCAGAGCATCCCAGACCTGAAGCAGCCCGAATCTGGAGCATCCCACACCCATAGCAGCCTGAAGCCAGAGCATCCAGTTGTGTAGCTGCCTGAATCCAGAGCAGCCCAGAGCTGGAGTGGCACAAATCTGGAGAATCCCACACCTGGAGCAGCCTAAATCCGGAGCATCCGCGATCTGGAGCAGCCCATGCACGTACCGCACCAGCCAGTCCTGCTGGGAGCAACAGTTCAAGAGCTCTTTGGGGACAAAGCCTGGATCGATCCTCAGTGTTTCCAGAGTTCACAGAGAATTTCATCGAAAAGGAAACTGTTTTCGCCACGACTTGTCATAAGATTTCCTCTCTTCGGGTTGCAACACAGCGATGGGGGAGCGCAGTGATTACGGGAACGTTAACCTCCGGCTCAGAGGCTCGAGGCGCTGCTGGGGGGTTTTGCGGGGAGCGAGGGGACACCAAAGTGACAGCAGTGGTTGACGAGGACGCAAATTGTTGTCTCCATCTCTACCCTCCGCACGGGAGGCTCGGCCAGCGTCGGGCTCCTCAAGGCCAGGCAGACGCTGCCCCTTTCCCTGCCGCCTCCCCCGTCCAGCCCGCAAACCAGCGACAAATCCCACCCGAGACAAATTCAAGTTGGAAGAGCTGGGGGCAGGGACCCAAAGGTGGGAGAAGCCAGCCGCGGGCACGGGGTGGCATTTCTCACGCCCGAAGAGGCAGCGTTGGGTGTTTCAGCTCCAGGACTGCACCCCCTGTCCGTGCTGTCAGTGTCAGCCACCCCGGCGTCCCCAGCCGGTGACAGGGGAGGGGGTGACAGCAGCGTCTTTGCAAAGGCCTCGTCCAGATTTTACTAAATCAGTGGTATTCCCCCAAAACGCGTGCTCCTTCGCTGGCGTCACCTCTCCCAGCGTCTTGCAGGAGGTGAGGCGCCGACGAGAACACCCGCCGCCTTCAACCATGGGACTCTCCACTCCCACCACGACCAGTCCAACCAGTTTGTTCCAGCGCCGCGAACCCACACCACACCGCTTCTGTTGGGACAGCATTTTCCTGAATAACGAGTGCGACGCACCGGCTCCGAGACGGATTTCACCTAACGCGAGTCTCGGGTGAAACACGGAGAAATTGGACCGGCAGCCCTGGCTAGCCAGCTCTAGGAGGAACCGGAGGGCACAGGAGCACGACCGGGCAGATCCTGGAAATCCACGGCTGTTCCTTGTGATCTTGAAAGGATAAGAGGTGGGATGGATGTGCAAACGCAGAGACAAGCACATCTACAGCAGAAAAAAAACACCCCACACGGTTTCCCAGCAGTCACCAGCCCGGAGGCCACGCGGGCAGAGCACAACAAGTTGAGTAAAACAAAGAAAATAAAACAAGTGAGAAATAAAAAACGCCAGCGAGCTGGCGTGGTTAAACCTACCGAGGAAGAGAGTCGCCGGTGCCAGAGCAGAGCTGTTTATTTACCAAACTGCTGCAAAACAGCCAAATTCTTTGGGAACGACTTGCTCGGATCAAGCCTTGTGCCAGGAGAGGCAGAGACCCCGTCCCAGAGCTCGGCTCTTTGGTCTTCCAAGGAGCGACGCTCCCCGAGTTATAAATAAACAGCAGGTCACCGCTCGTGCTTTGCGAACGGAAAACAACAGCCCACAACGACGGCGTGAACCGGTGACTCAAGGCCTGGACGCGGAGCCAGTCATTTTCCAAGCACGAGTGCTGCAACCAGTCACCCTCCACCCCGGGGAAATGAGGGCTTTGACGGACCCGTGGGTCCGAGGGCCGGTGTGGGGACAGCCCTCTCCTCCTACGCAGCTCCTGCCTTCCACCCAGAGCCCCTGCGCACCCAGCCACGCTTAAAAGACAAGTCGAGGCCACGCAGAGGCAGGCCAGGAGCGGGAAAGCCAGCTGGCGCAGCCCGGAGCTTGGCGTGTTGCAGGATAAAACCCCTTGGAAATAATAAACAAGGGTCAGGGCAGGGTTAGAGCCCAGCCCCGGCTCGCAGCAGCAGCAGCAGGACCCTCACGGTCCAACTTCAGCTCCTTCTCTGCGCCCAGCCCGGCAATATTCGGCACCACCGTGATCCCCACGGGCATCGCGTAAGGGATGGGGACCAACACAGAACCACCGAATCCCAGCCTGGCCGGGGTGGGAAGGGCCCTCTGGAGATCATCCCCTCCAACCCCCGGCCAGAGCAGGGTCACCCAGAGCAGGTGGCACAGGAACGCGGCCAGGCGGGGTTGGAATGGCTCCAGAGACGGAGACTCCCCCACCTCTCTGGGCAGCCTGTGCCAGGGCTCTGCCACCCTCACAGCAAAGAAGTTCCTCCTCCTGTTGAGATGGAACTTCCCAGGGGCAAGTTTGTGCCCGTTACCCCTTGTCCTGTCCCCGGGCACCACTGAGAAGAGCCTGGCCCCATCCTCCTGACACCCCCCCTTTCAGTATTTATCAGCGTTGATAAGATCCCCCCCTCAGCCGTCTTTTTTCCAGGCTGAAGAGACCCAAATCCCTCAGCCTTTCTCCATCAGAGAGGGGTTCCAGTCCCCTCAGCATCTCGGTGGCCCTTTGCTGTCCCCTCTCCAGCAGTTCCCTGTCCTCACGCCACCCTCTTCCCCGCGGAAACGTCCTCCTCGCAGCTGACAAACCTGATGGGGTGGGAGAAGAGTCGCCCCTGCTGAACCCCTCCAATTTCTGTCCCCGCGGCACTGAGGAGGCCGCTCCGGAGCAGCCAGGGGAGGCAAAGCGGACGCTGAACTCCCAGCGCTGCCCTCGATGGTGAAATTGTGTTTCTCAAACACTCAAAAAGGAGAATTTCTTTTAGCCTGTCGCCTACTCCTGTCCCGGGCTGCAATTTGCCGGAGCCGCAGGTGAAGCCGGGGTTGATTTTCCCCAGCGTCGCAGACGACGGAGCCGGCACACAAGGTTGTGAAACCCCCAGCGCGTTGCGGCAAGATGTTCCCGTATTTATACTCCCGATTTTTGGGTGGCTTCGGATTCCCGGCGCTGGAGTTCCCCGGTTGATTCGGTGGCCATCTGACAGGGCGGGCAGCTCGCATGCCGTGCCGGAGGGGTACCGAGGGTCGCTGGAAACGAGACAAGAAACGGGCTTTTTAAACTCTGCATTTTCTGTCGGATGCAAAAATTCCCCAGCGCTCACTTGCAACCGCTCGTTTTAAGGGAGAAAAACGTCATTTTTAGAGACTATAACGCACAATAAATCAGGGAAAGGTGTAAAGGTCCTGTGGGTGCTGGGCTCCGCGCAGGGGGGAGGTTACAGGCCCAGAGCTTTGGGGTGTCAGCGCTGGAGAGACCCGACACCAGCACAAACGCCCCCCCGGGACCCCAAAGCAGCAGCTGACCCACAGCATGGGGCCCCCCAAGCCATGGGGGGGGCTCAGCGCGGGGCCAAGGCCACCAGGGCCTGGCCTGGGATGGGGGGGGGGGGGGCTGTCAGCTTTGGGGGGCAGCCGGGGGGTGGGGATGGATTGGGGCCCTGCCCACCCTCCCGGCCTGGGGAAGAGGCAGCAGCCGGGGGGTGCTGGGGGGGGGAACCCCTTGCTTGCACCACTCTGCACCCCCCGTCTGCACCCCTGCCACCCTGCACCCCCGCCTGACCCCCACCCCCACCCATTTGACCCCCCCTGCGCCCTCTGACACCGCCCCTGCACCCCCTTTTTGACCCCCCACCCCCTTTCTAACCCCTCCCCACCCCGCACCCCCTATCTGCCCCCCTGGCATCCTCTGACCCCCCCACCTGCACCCTCTGACACTCCATAGTTGACCCCCCCCCCAACCCCGCACCCCCTTTCTGACCCCCCCTGCATCTCCTGAACCCCCCCCACCCCGCACCCCCTATTTGCCCCCCTGGCATCCTCTGACCCCCCCACCTGCACCCCCTGGATCCCCTAATAGACCCCCCCCCCATCCGCACCCCCTTTCTGACCCCCCCTGCACCCCCTATTTGATCCCCCCTGCACCCCCTGACCCCCTCCCTGCACCCCCTTTTTGACCCCTCCCCACCCTGGACTCTCCCGCACGCTCTGACACCTCCCCCCATGCACCCCTCTTCTGCCCCCCCTATTTGACACCCCCCTTTTCTGAGCCCCCCGCCCCCGGCTCACCGGCTCCGCGCCTCCGGCCGGGGAACCCGGAAGTGCCGGCCTTGCCGGGAGCGCGCGGGCCACGCCCCTTCCTGACGTCAGCGCGCAGCGGGGCGGGGAGGCGGGGCCACGCCCACCACCCCACGGGGCAGGGGGCCGGGCCGCGGGGGCAGGCGGGGCGCGGGCACGCGCGCGTGCAGGGGCACGCGCGTACGTACGCCCGCGCCCGCGCACTCACGTGCTCTTACACATGCACGTGCGTGCACACCCGCGCTCTCGTGTGCAAATGCTCACGTGCTCGCACACGTGCGAATACATACGCGTGCACGCGCGTGCACGTACACGCAACCACATACACGCATGGACTCTCGTGCAAAGGCACACGTGCTCATAGCCTGGAGATGGGCACAGACACAGGCACACACGTGCACACACATGACAACACACGTGCACACACGCACACACGTGCTCGTACATGCAAACACGTGCACACACGCATACACACACACGCACGTACACGCATGCAAACACACGCGCACACACGCATACACACACATGCACGTACATGCAAACACATGCACACACACACACATGCTCATACACACATGCAAACACGTGCACATATGCACACACACACATGCTCATACATGCAAACACGTGCACACACGCATACACACATGCAAACACACGTGCACACATGCAAACACGTGCACAAACGCACACACACACATGCTCATACACACATGCAAACGTGCACAAATGCATACACACATGCTCGTACACACATGCAAACACGTGCACACACGCATACACACATGCAAACACGTGCAAACACGCACACACACACTCGTACACACATGCAAACACGTGCAAACACGCACACACACTCGTACACACATGCAAACACGTGCACACACACACATGCTCGTACATGCAAACACGTGCACACACACACGCAAACACACACATGCTCGTACACACACGCAAACACACGTGCACACATGCATACACACACATGCTCATACATGCAAACATGTGCACGCATACACACATGCAAACACACGTGCACACACGCACACACACATGCTCATACACACGCAAACACATGCACACACGCATACACACATGCAAACACATGTAAACACGCACACACACACTCGTACACACATGCAAATACGTGCACACACGCACACACACATGCTCATACACACATGCAAACACACGTGCACACATGCATACACACACATACACACATGCAAACACGTGCACACACACACGCAAACACACACACATGCTCGTACACACACGCAAACACACGTGCACACATGCACACACACACATGCTCATACATGCAAACATGCACACACGCATACACACATGCAAACACACGTGCACACATGCACACATACATGCTCATACATGCAAACACGTGCACACGCATACACACACATGCTCATACACACATGCAAACGTGCATATATGCATAAGCACATACACATACGGGCACATACACATACATGCTCATACATGCAAACATGCGCACACATGCATACACACACATACATGCTCATACACACATGCATACACATGCACACACAGTCATAAATGTAGACACACGTGCACACGTGCTCATACAGATGTGGAAGTACGCACACACACGTGCACAAATGCACACATGCACATCCCTCCAAAACACGTGCACACATGCACACACACACATACATGATCATACACGCAAACGCACGTGCAGACATGTACACACATGCACATGTTTACACATGCACACACACATGCACGTACGCATGCACGTACACATACATGCTCATACATGCAAACATGTGCAGACACACGCACATGCACACGTTCATACATGCGAACACACGTGCACATGTGCTTGCATGTATGGGGATGTGTGTGCGTGTGTGTGTGCATGCATGCACACATTTGCAAATGCACACATGCTCATACACACGTGGAAATACGCACACACACATGCACACACACGCACACATGCACATACGTGCAAACACGTGCACGCATACATGCTCATACACGTGCAAACACATATACACATGCACACGTTTAGACGTGCAAACATGCGTACACACATGCACACACACCCTCATACACACGTGCAAACACACGTGCACACACGCACACACATTTGCAAATGCACACATGCTCATACACGTGGAAATACGCACACACACATGCGCACACACATGCACATACATGCACACACACGTGCACACATGCGCACGCATCCTCATACCCACATGCAAACACACGTGCACACACACGTTTGCAAATGCACACATGGTCATACACATGTGGAAATACACGCATGCACGCACACATGAGCACAAATGCACGCGTGCACACGCATCCAAAACATGTGCGCACACGCATACACACACATACCTGCTCATACGCACGTGCACACATGCCTACACATGCACACTCGTTCACACATGCAAACACACGTGCACACACGCATACACACATATGCTCATACACACATGCAAACACACGTGCACACACATTTTCAAACGCACACATGCTCACGCACATGTGGAAATACACACACACACGCACACACGCGCACACATACATGCACACACACACATGCTCATACACACAAACACACGTGCACACATACACACATGCACACACGCCCTCATACACACATGCAAACACACGTGCACACACGTGCGCAGATCCACACACGCTCAGACACCTGTGCAAATAAATACACACGCACACACACGCACACTCATGTTCATACACACGTGCAAACGCACGCGCCCACATGTACACACGAGCACACACGTGCACACACATGGCAGGCACACGTGTGCACGAAGCCACACGTGCACGCACACATGCAAACACACGTGAGCACACGCACAAGCAGACACACGAGCGCACGCGTGGCAGGCACAGGTGCACAGACACACGCCCGAGCGGGCACACGTCTGCACACGCATGGACAGACGTGCCCAGGCAGGCTCACCCAGACCCCTGCCCACACGTGTGTACTCGCACATGCCTGCACACGCCTGCACACGCCTGAACACGCCTGCTCACGTGCGCACATGGGTGTCACAGGCTGGGGTTGGTGCTCCCCCCGGGCAGAGCCACCTCCCCACCGTCCATTCACGGCTGCGACACACGCGTGTGCATGCGTGTGCAGGCCCGGACACACGCGTGTGCGCTTCCCCCCTGCTCGCAGGATGCTTTGGGTGAAAACCCGCCGGGTTTTCACGGTGACTTCGGCAGCGCTTCCCTGTCCTCCGACAACCGTGACGGCCTCGGACACCCCACGCCACCCCGTGGGGACGTCCCTTCCCGCCGGAGCGTGTCCCACGCGTGTTGGGAATCCTTGCAGCCGCCCGGTCCCACCCCGCCGGGGTGAGCTCTGGGGGTCCCGAGCGCACGGCGCCCGCAGCGTCCCCCCCGTCCCCCTCCGTGCAGGGGGACCGTCGCGCTCGGGGTGCAGGGGAGCCACAGGGCGTCGGGGCGGGGGGGTGGCGTGTGTCCCCCCTGCGCGGCTGCTGCGGGCGCTGCCGGCATCGGTGCGGGGTCACGGCAAGGAAAGGCCATCCCGGGAAATAACAGCCAAGGAAACGGTCAAGGAAAGAGCGGTCAAGGAGATAACAGCCAAGGAAATAATGAGGAAATTACAGCAGGGAAATAACAGCCAAGGAAATAACATCTGAGGAAATAACAGCAAGGAAATAAATATCCAAGGGAATAACAGCCAAGGGAATAACAGCCAAGGAAACAGCCAAGGAAATAACATCCAAGGAAATAACCAAGGAAATAACAGCGAGGAAATAACGTCTGAGGAAACAGCCAAGGAAATAATGGTCAAGGAAATGACAGCCAAGGAAATAACATCCAAGGAAATAACCAAGGAAATAATGGCCAAAGAAATAACTGCTGAGGAAATAACAGCAAGGAAATAATATCCGAGGAAACAGCCAAGGAAATAATGGCCAAGGAAATAATGGCCAAGGAAATAACGGCAAGGAAAAAACATCCAAGGAAATAGCCAAGGAAATAACGGCCAAGGAAATAACGGCAAGGAAAAAACATCCGAGGAAATAACCAAGGAAATAATGGCCAAGGAAATAACGGCAAGGAAACAGAAGCCAAGGAAATAATATCCGAGGAAATAACAAGGAAATAACGGCAAGGAAATATCAGCCAAGGAAATAACAGCCAAGGAAATAACATCCGAGGAAATAACCAAGGAAATACTGGCCAAAGAAATAACTGCCGAGAAAATAACAGCAAGGAAATAATATCCGGGGAAGGAGCCAAAGAAATAATGGCCAAGGAAATAACGGCAGGGAAACAGAAGCCGAGGAAATAACATCCGAGGAAATAACAAGGAAATAACGGCAAGGAAATATCAGCCAAGGAAGTAACAGCCAAGGAAATAACATCCAAGGAAATAGCCGGGGAAACAGCCAAGGCCATAACAGCCAAGGAAATAATCGCAAGGGAATAACATCCAAGGAAATAACCAAGGAGATAAGAGCTGAGAAAAGAACGCCGAGGAAATACCGTTTGAGGAAGGAACCAAGGAAATAACACCCAGGAAACGGCGGCGCCGGGTGGGCTCAGCAGTGCCCACGCCGGGGCCGCGCAACAGCCGCCGTCCCCGTCCCCGTCCCCCTTAGCGTCGCTGGGCCCTGTTGAAGATCTCCATCTCCTCCTCCTCCTCCTCCTCTGGGGCGTTCCAGTCGCACGGCTGGGCCAGGGCCCGTTCCTGCTGGGAGGTGAGGAGCTGGTGCAGGTCCCGCAGCCACCCCGGCGCGGAGGCACCCCCCTCGGGGCTGCCCCGGGGCTGGCGTCAGCCCTGGGGACACCGGGGAAGGAAGGTCGTAGGGGCAGGCTGCGGAGCGGCCGGTGGCGTGGGCAGCGGCCAGACCCGCTCCCTGCCCTTACCTGCGCTCTGACGCCGTCCTCCTCCACGCTCCATGCCCGGGGCAGGAATTTTTGAAAGAATCTGGGGGGAAAAAAGAGGAAAAGCAGGATAAAAAGTGGGGGCAGTTACCAGCAGGAAGGTTGTGCTGCCGGGGCCGCAGCTAATGTGGGATGGGTGGCATCTACAGCGCTGCAAAATCACAGAATCACAGAACGTGTTGGGTTGGAAGGGACCTCTAAAGGCCATCTCGTCCAACCCCCTGCAGTGAGCAGGGACATCTGTAACTAGATCAGGTCGCTCAGAGCCTCATCCAGCCTGGCCTTGAATGTCTCCAGGGACGGGGCCTCCACCCCCTCTCTGGGCAACCTGGGCCAGTGTCTCACCACCCTCAGTGTCAAGAACTTCTTCCTAATGGCTGATCTAACCCTGCCTTGCTCTAGTTTAAACCACTGCCCCTCGTCCTATCGCTACGTGCCCTTGCAAACAGCCCCTCCCCAGCTTTCCTGTAGGCCCCCTTCAGGGACTGGAAGGGGCTCCAACGTCTCCCCGGAGCCTTCTCTTCTCCAGGCTGAACCCCCCCAGCTCTCTCAGCCTGTCCCCACAGCAGAGGGGCTCCAGCCCTCCCAGCATCTCCGGGGCCTCCTCTGGCCCCGCTCCAACAGCTCCATGTCCTTCTTGTGCTGAGGGTTCCAGAGCATCAAAAGAACCGTTGCCAGCAGATCCAGAGAGGTGATTCTGCCCCTCTGCTCCCCTCGGGGGAGACCCCCCTGCAGCGCTGCCTCCAGCTCTGGGGCACCAACAGCAGAAGGACACGGAGCTGTTGGAGCGGGGCCAGAGGAGGCCCCGGAGATGCTGGGAGGGCTGGAGCCCCTCTGCTGTGGGGACAGGCTGAGAGAGCTGGGGGGGTTCAGCCTGGGGAAGAGAAGGCTCCGGGGAGACCTTCCAGCCCCTTCCAGTCCCTAAAGGGGCTCCAGGAAAGCTGGGGAGGGACTCTGGAGCAGGGAGGGGAGCCATGGGACGAGGGGGAAGGGTTTTAACCTGGAAGAGGGAGATTTAGGTTAGTTATTAGTAAGAAATTTTTCCCTCTGAGGGCGGTGAGCCCCTGGCCCAGGTTGCCCAGAGAAGCTGTGGCTGCCCCATCCCTGGAGGGGTTCAAGGCCAGGTTGGACGGGGCTTGGAGCAACCTGGGCTGGTGGGAGGTGTCCCTGCCCAGGGCAGGGGGTGGAATGAGATGGTCTTTAAGGTCCCTTCCCACCCAAACCATTCTGTGATTCTAAGGTGCTATGAAATAGGGCTGAGCTGGCACCAGAGAAGAGTTTTGATGGGAACCAGAGCGGGGAGGCATTTCCTCGGGGCTGGGTACTGTGGTTGCAGGGACGTGGGACCACATGGGAGCCCGGGGCCAAAGACATCCACCACATCCAGGGTGCAGCTGCCTGAGATGTGAGCTCACAGCTTTGGGGTCCCTTCTCTGGGTGTCTTAAAAAAGCTCTGTGTTTTTAACCTAATCTGGTGAGTCTTTGGTGCCCACATGCCCGGGGCTCAGGGATTAGGTGCTGTTAGGAGTAAAGATCATTCATGACACAGCAGTGGCACGACGCAGGGGTTCGTTACCTTTTCGGTTGTGATTTAGTGGTACTTCGGGGTTGGGAAGCAGCTGCATTTTTTTGGGAGCAAGCCTGGTGAAGGAGAGAGGGGGAGAGTGACTTGTAACATCAGGATTTTCTCGTCGTACTCTGCAAAAACAAGGGAGGCCAAAAGGTTCTTCCTCCAACCGAGCCCGTTATATACACGTGCAAGCCTGTACCAGCAGCCACGATTTTAGAAAGAGCCCATCCTCCCTTCCCAACTCCCTGCTTTTCCCTGCCTCCGGAATGACCCGAACTCCCAGAGCTCTCCTAATCTCAGCAGTGTTTATGTCTGCCTTTCTTATCTGCGCAGCGTTTTGCAGGGTGCTCCCCTCCGATTTAACCCCGGCCTGAAACACGTAGGTCGGGTTTTAAAGAAATAAAAGCCGTTTTGTTTTGTTCCGTTTTGTTTTGTTTTCCGAGAAGGGCCCCAAATGGGGGCTGAAAGCCTGTGGGCACCCTGGGTCCTCCCCCCAGCCTGTCCCACTGCCCTGACCCACGCGGAGCCGTCACGCCTTGCCGAAGAACTTGATTTTGTCCTTCCAGAGGACAGGCTGGGAGAGTTGAGTTGGGGGTGTTCAGCCTGGAGAGGAGAAGACTCTGGGGAGACCTTAGAGCAGCTTTCCAGTATCTGAACGGTACCTCCAAGAAAGCTGGGGAGGGACTTTTTACAAGGGCATGGAGCGATAGGACGAGGGGGAATGGCTTCAAACTGGAAGAGGGGAGATTGAGATGAGATCTGAGGAAGAAACTCTTTGCTGTGAGGGTGGTGAGTCCCCGGCCCAGGTTGCCCAGAGAAGCTGTGGCTGCCCCATCCCTGGAGGGGTTCAAGGTCAGGTTGGACGGGGCTTGGAGCAACCTGGGCTGGTGGGAGGTGTCCCTGCCCAGGGCAGCGGGGTTGGATGAGCTTTAAGGTCCCTTCCAACAAACGATTCTGTGATTTAATTCTACGATTCTATTCTGTGATTTTGGCAAGAGGGAAGGCAGCAGGGGAATCGCTGCATGGCTGAAAGCAATCAGCGTGGGCAGGAGAGCAGGCCAGGGTCAGGAGAAGAGCCTGGGAGGTGACTCTGTAGGGTTGGGATTGCGGGATAAAACTCAGGGAAGGGCTGATGGGAGAGGCTGGGTTGGGAACGTGCCGCAGCCCCACTCAAGGAAGCTGTTCGGAAAACTGCAAAGCAGAGCTACAGATCACAGAATCATAGAATGGTTTGGGTTGGAAGGAACCTTAAAGATCATCTAGATGCCAAGACAATCCCCTCCAAGCAGGCTTGAACCCGCACTGAGCTGCATGGATGCCGTGACCAGCTCCAAGGTTGGAAGAACATCTCCTGTGCTAGCCACGGGCATTCGCATCGGCACCCCGGGGCTCAGAATCCGTGTGGGGAGGCACCACCCTGCCCCGGTGCACTCCAGCTACAAGGCTTGACTGACAGCTGTCTGTCAAACAAGTGACCGGCTTACCTCGAGACGACAAATCACCGTGAGAATAATCACAATCATGATGGACACCGACATCGATAACGGGAACCCGTCACCCAAGGTGTACTCTGCTTTCAACTGGGAGCAAAGAAGAGAAAATCAGGAGGGGAGAGAGAGTTGCTCCTTCCGTTCCCCGTTGTCCAGAAGGACGTGTCCAGCAACGCCCAGTATCTCTCCTACCTTCCCTGTGAATTTCCTGCCCGTTTCCTTGGCCGTGCCATTGGAAACGTTCCCTTCCAGGAGACACTGGCCCGTGACAGCAGAGGCTGACTGGTCATCTTGCCCCTCGCTGAGCAGCTTTACGAGCAGCCCCGTCTTCGAGACCATCTTTGCACAGGCCAGCTGGAGCTTGGGCCGGCGGCAGTCCATCCTCAGGGTTCGTGCCACCTGGGCGATGAACGTCCGCAGCGCTTCGTTGGGGATGAGCAAGCGCAGGTCATGGTTGACCTTGGTTTCAAAGAGGTCTCCTTGAACCAGCGCATCGTCCGGGCTGTCGGAGCTACCTGGTTTATTGAGGAAACCGGATCCTTTCTTTTGTTGCTTACAATGTGTTTTTGTGGCTTGAGGGATGGCTGGTAAATGCCCACCTAGAGAAGAACCCTTTTCTTCAGCAGTGTCCTCTAGCACGCTGCTTGCAGTGGGGGGGCTGTCGTTAACCAACAGCGTATCAAAAAAATGCTGTTTTGTGTTTAGTCTCTGCTTTACTTGCTGTCGCTGTGGGCTCTTCCTCTGGATTCACGTTGCCAAACGTCTTGGAGAAAAGCTGAGTGCTTTTATTCAGATACGGGCTGTCCTCCTGCTTGTGCTTCCTGTAAGTCCAAACATAGTCCTGCCTTGGAGATGGTGCCTCCTCTGCATCTTCTACATCCTCCACATCCTCCATCCCAGGAGTTTTCTCGGTCTGTTCCACAGTATCGGAATAATTTTGAATGTTACAAGACCCAGATAAATGAGGGGCCTCCGCTGGGGAGTGGGAAAGGGAATGTTTTGAAGGAGGTGTGGATATTTTGCGTTGTCTGAAGACCGAGAGGTTGTCAGTGGGGTTTAACCTGCCAGCTGCTTCCCAGGGGTTCAATGTTGCACGGTTCAAACCTACGTCACGCTGCTTTTTTACCCAGGTTGTCTCTCCCTCCGCTGCCGGGATCTCCTGCACCTCCTGCTTCAGCACGCCAGGCGCTGGCAGGGCTGAGACGATGTTTTTCACAGTCACGACGATTTTAGCCTTGTGCAGCTGCTTCTTCAGCTCAGCCTCTTCTAGAAACTAGAGTTTCCTCATAGCAGTTTCACTGGTCCAGCCCATGCGCTGAGCGCTGTGCAGCATCAGCATCAGCTCCGTACTGGTTTTACGTTCCTGCCTGGATAGCTGCTGAGGGGAATATGAATTTGTTCCAGAAATGTGATCGTGGGGGTTACTGAGATCACCGTCAGTGCTGGTCAGGCTCAGGACAACCGCAAGCGTTACAGTTTCATGCTCTCCGAGCGAAGGCTCCTTGGGCTTGAGGTTCAACACCGTGCTGACGCTCAGTTTCCTGGATTGTACGGCTTCTATTATTTCTCCTTGTGTCTCTGCCAGAGGAGCCGCGCGAGCTGTAAAACACCGGGAGAGCAGATCGGTGGCTCGGCATCACAAGAAGCTTTCTGCCAAAACACAGGGTCAAAGGTTTACCCCAAGCAGCAGGCGCTCGGCTTTAAGACAAGGAAGTGCGTGAACTGAAGGGTGGACGTGTTACAGACGGGGAAAAAATCTTGTTAAATCAATCAGATTATCTCATCAGATAGATGTTTCTTTTCTGGTCTCTTTGGATCGACGGGAAGCATCCCGGGGGAATGGGTTTGCTGTCGGAGAGTTTCCCACAGCTCGATACGAGCCAGTGTTGAGTCGCTAAAATCACCATAAAGCTTTTAAACTGGGAGCAAGCCTGGAAAGCAGAACACCCAGAGGCACGGTGTTTGTCCCTGAGCAGTTATCCCGACCAGCCCTTCTCCCTGCGGTCAGGAAAACCTGGGATATTTCATGTTAAAATACTGTGGTCTGCCACAAGCTGCAGTCAGAGCGAGCCCCTGATAACGGAGAGCTTTTTCGCTGCTGGTGGGTGCAGCTCCCATCACCCTGGCCTAGAAGAAGTGGAAAACGTTGGGGATTTGACCCAGAGCCACGCAAACGGCCCAGGAGGGCACCCGCTGAGTCTGCAGAGCCAGGATAAGTCTTGAAGAGTCCCACACCAAGGCTGCAAACACACCCTTATCTCTAATCCTGCTTTGCAGATAGCCTTGTGCCAGAGGCAGGGTGACATGGTCAAGAATATTTACAGATTGCGAAGGTATTTAGGCCTTTTTTTCCCTGTTAAAATGATAGGAAATCGGACGCATAAATACCTTTGAGGTACCTAGCCCTAAATGGCTTAGCAGCCTGTTTTCACAGAATCGCAGAATGGTTCGGGTTGGAAGGGACCTTAAAGGCCACCCAGGGCCACCCCCTGCCCTGGGCAGGGACACCTCCCACCAGCCCAGGTTGCTCCAAGCCCCGTCCAACCTGGCCTTGAACCCCTCCAGGGATGGGGCAGCCACAGCTTCTCTGGGCAACCTGGGCCAGGGGCTCACCACCCTCACAGCAAAGAGTTTCTTCCTCAGATCTCATCTCAGTCTCCCCTCTTCCAGTTTAAGGCCGTTACCCCGTGTCCTATCATTACACTCCCTGATCCAGAGTCCCTCCCCATCCTTCCTGTAGGCCCCCTTTGGGTACTGGAAGGGGCTCCAAGGTCTCCTCGGAGCCTTCTCGAGGTTAGGCTCGCTTGTCCAGCTCCAGTTTGAAAATGAGTTACTCGGGGACCTTCCTGTACCTATTTGCAGAACTCCAGCTTGTCTCCGATTTGTTACCCCTTGCAAAGATGGAGCGGGCCAGCGCATTGCTCACGCTGCCCAGGCTAACGAGAGAATAACGATGCTCGGTGTTCCCCTAATGCCCTGCGAAGGAGACCGGGGTTCCTGTCCTCTCTGCTGCCCATGGGGAGCAGGGTGACAGAGAGACCAGGCAATTGTCTGGGGGGGTCACCCAGGCAAGTTTTGGAGCCTGTATATCCCTGCCCCCTTCCAACATGCTCTAACATCACAGGAGGGTTCTATAGAGTCTGCCGGGGGGCATCCATGCTCAGTTTTGGGGGTTTCCAGTGTGGGTGGCAGGTTTGAGGTGCAGCTCGGCACCTTACCAGAGCCATGCAAACATCACCGGGCCCTTTGGCCACGTCTGTGCTGTGTCTGGGACCCCTCTCGCCGCTGAGCTGTGGTTAGCCAAGGTATGGTGGCACTGGAAAGGCTCGTGAGGTTGTCAGGGGGGATTTGGAGGCCTTATGAGCAGACGGTGCCTTCCAGCACTTGGGAAGGGTACTGGGAACGCATGATTGCCTTGGCTAGATGCGCTGTGTGGATTGGAAGCTCGTGTGTTTGTTTAGCCCAGCAAGCTATTTCTTCTCAAGATAGTATTTGACACAGAAGATATGTGCAATCACTAGTAACTTTTCAACCCTTGTTTTTTCCAAGTCATAGGCTCAAGGGGGAGATTTTTGTGCCTGTGGCTCCGGGAGCAGAGTCAGGGGCCTCCCAGGTCTCACCTGAGCTCC
This sequence comes from Larus michahellis, assembly GCF_964199755.1. Lineage (NCBI taxonomy): Eukaryota > Metazoa > Chordata > Aves > Charadriiformes > Laridae > Larus > Larus michahellis. Next base: position 5,369,751 of record NC_133913.1, on the reverse strand, counting down.
CTGCACTGGCTGATTTAAAGGCCTCGCACGGACGGAGCTCCTCTAGCTGTGCTCAGCTCACTAAATCTGTGCTCAACTCATTAAATCTGCTCAGATTTAGTGTCCCTGGAACTGGCCAGGGGCCACCGGGCTGGACTGATGACATCGAAGTGACCAACGCTGCCTGGGAAACCACACAAAATAGGGCCATGCTACTAAAGCTAGAGGAAAAGGGGCAGATTTGGGGAGTCTACGTCATGGGGAAGCCTACCGCAGTGGGGAGCGCTGGCGGAGCACAGGTTCTCGCAGTGGAACTTGATGGTCCTGCAGGGGGTTTCGGTGGTGGGTTTCTCCTGGCAGAGGCAGCAGGCCATGTCACCGGGCAGTTTGCTAAAGATAAGAGGTTACTGGAGAAAAACCCAGCATCTCAATCCCTGTCTCTGAGTCCAACTCAGGTAACGCACAGATCACAGTTTTGCTTGGATTTCTTCTACGGCTCTGGAAAACTTCCCACCCCACCGTTCCGATGGACAAATACGTTCTCCAAAGGTCTAGGAGAGGATTCAAATAGAAAATAGGCTTCTCTGGTGGCATCAAAATGTTGATTTTACCTTTGAAAATGGAACCGATCCCAAAACGCTGTTTGGAACAGAAACACGCCCCACCTTGATTTAAAACTTCCCTTCGAAAAACCTGGAAAACGTGATCTAAAAGGTGAGATTCCGTTTCGTAGCAGGTGAGTTTGGGAGGTTCTCAAAAGTAAATAGCAAACCTTAGGCTCACTGGGGTTATTCTGATTTAGTGGCGAGCTGGTTTGTCTCCCAGGCAGACCCTTTGTTCCAGCAATTACGATCTGCTGGCAGCTGGGACCGAGTCCCTGCGTACTCACAGCCTTTCCAAGCGGACTGTTGTCAGGAGGAGCGTGAGCAATGTCTGCTGAGTCACTTCTGTCGCACCCAGGTCTCTGAAAGGATTTGAAAAACCGCATTAATTTTTCAGGCCGCGTTACCAGGACTCTGCTCTGAGAAGAAGAAGAGGTCCCTGGTGATTGTGGTGGTGTTCGCAGGGGGATCCACTTCTGCCTAATCAAACAGAAATGACTCAAAACCCTCTCGTCTTTCTGCTTTGACCTGTTCCTAACCATGGGGTCTGATTCAGGAGGGGATCCCGCAGCTCTCGTGGGAGATAAATGCAAACTGAAAGGATTCCCTGGCTCAAAACCCCTCCTCCTGCTCTCCACGAGTGCAGCTCCAGCCCTCGGAGGGAGACGCTTCTTGCCCAAGAGGATGAATCCACTGTGACCGTGGGAAGAGAGATTATAACAGTGAAAAGAGAAAACGTGCTGAGCAGAAAGCAAAGGGTATCTGTGGGATAGCAGGGCTGCCAGCAGGAAGGACCTCTGCAAAAACCCTGCACGTCTTCCTCCCCGAGGAGTCACATCGATGCGAGCAGGAGCCATCGGATGCTGTGAATTGTGATGAACACAGACATCCCCTGCCCTGAGCTGCGTCAAGGCAGCGGGGCGGGGATGTGGGGTGCGCAGGAGCCCAGGACTGCCGGCATGAGCACCCCAAAGACCAGGATCCCACCTTCTCAGCACCCAAGCAGGGGCGAGGGGCATTCCCACACCCTTCAGGCCACCCCATAACCCCAGACCTTGGCGTCTGTGCGTCCCGGCTCCTTGGTTGCTTTGCAGCTGGGAACACACCCGGACCGCTTGGCCTTTGCCTCGCTCTGCCAGTGCTGGGGTTATTTTTGCCTCCAGCAGAATAAAGTTGGGAGAAAAGTGAGATCTGCTGCTGGATCTCTGCTTTCCTGACAATCGGGCACTTGATAGAGACAACGATCTGTATTAATCTCGTAAAATTTAGTCAATACTTACAGATATTTGACGGAAGGCAGCTCGAAGAACGATGTGTCAGCAATAACGGACGGGGGGTTATGGCTTAGGGTCCTGAAAAACACAACACACCGCTGTGAGGGGGTGATGGGAAGGACGGGAGCTGGGTGGGTAGGGGGACGTGGGGACAGCGTGTCCCCGCGTCCTCTTGCCCACGAGTCTGGAAAGCCAAGATCAGCGGGCACTGGAGAAACGGGAGGTGGTTAAAACACTTACTGTAGAGTCAAAAAAAACCAACAACCCAGCGGTTCCTGAATTGTACAAACACAGCGAAATCAAAGTGATTTTCCACTAGATCATTGCAAAATATTTCTGTGATCAAGGAGTTTTCCCTCTTTGCCAGGCTTCACATTTCTGCCCTTTGAATAGCAGAGAGGCCCAAAGAGAGCTGCGCCTGTTGGATCTGATGCGGAATTACACTGAAATCCGCTTTCCAGGCTCCCCTCTACTGTGCGAGGGGTGTAAAGAGGCTTATGGTTGGTAAGGATCCAGCCCGCTTTTATGGATGGCAGATGTGGATTTGGCTGAACAATTTTTGCTCAAACCTCCCCAAAGAATTTCCTTTCAAGTAGAGAACAAACATAGGAAATTTCAGCCCGGAGATAAAAAATTGGCTCGGCGCTAGGCGTGTGAGGAAGGGGCTGGGATGAAGGCTGGAGGCAGGAACACATGCTGATGGGCTGATTCACAAAATACATCAGGTCCTGATTATCTCCAGCTCAAAGAGCAAAAGCCCAGAAGTGCTGCTTCTGGAAAACACAACATCTCTTTCTTTCCTCCTCAGCTCACACCTTCTCTTTGCTTCCCTTGACCAGGCCTTTGATGTTATTTTGGAGTCTAACTTTCCGTATTTTCTTCCATTTCCACTGTCCATAAACTTTTACTCTGTTACCGCATCCGGCCAGGCAAAGCTGCGGCCTAGTCCGATGGGAATTGTCATTCCTAATTTATTATCCCACCTTATTTGGTGTCTCATGTGAGAAGCATGGCACTTTGTAGGAGCAAGCGCAGGGAGACCGTGGGCTTTTCCTTACGTCTGTGAACCCTCGGTGGGCAAAACGCCCTGGCTTCCCGCTTACTTCAGGTCCGGATGGAAACGGTGATCCTGCCCCTGGAAGGGCTTCTTGATAGAACGCACTATGGATTAAGTCACGTTTTCTCCAGATACCAAAAGAACAAAGTTTCCTTTTTGTGGATGTTTTTTGAGACGTTTTGCTTTTAAATGCAAATACGCCAAGTGAAATCTCCGGCTAGAAATCCAGGTCACATCCCGTACCCTTCATTCCCCTGCCTCTTCTCCCTTCCCGCAGCATTTCTGATCCGTCCCCGTGGCCTCTCTCCGCTGCAGTTTGAACCTGATGCTGGTTCAAGGAAGCCGCGGAGAAGATGGGCAGCCCAGGAGAAAGCAGCTTTCAGGCTGCAGACTCTTGGTGGACCCTGGATGACGTCTGTGGTAGGATTCAGTTCTTCGCAGAGAGCAAATCCGCTCTTCCCCGCTGTCGCCGCTGAGTCCCGCTCTTATCTACCTTTGGACCTTGTTCGACTTACAGCTTCTCTAAAAACTGCATCCCGTGCCGTGCCTGGAAAGCGCCGTTCCGGATCTGCGTGATGAGATTTCCGCTAAGGTTTCTGGGGAAAAAGGAGATCACAGAAAGAAAATGAGTCTGTCCTACAGGAAGCTGGAGCCAAAACCGGTATCGATTTGTAGGAAATATGCAAATCCAAGGTAGAATAGGAAGGAAACTGCCATTTTCTCATTTTTTTTCTTAACCTGTCAAGGGGAGGAAATGAAGTGCACATGTGCTTAATCTATTTCTGCCCCGGGATACAGCAAGCCTTCATGAAATGGCTTCGATTATGGCTGCGTTTGGACAACCACGCTGTGATCTCTCATCCTGCTGCGGGTCACCCAGCCATCTGCATCGATCGATCTCTTTAGCTCGGTTAGTCTTTTTAGCAGGAGAAATTTAGTCACTGTGCTAAAAATAGCAGGCACATTTTCTAGCACAAGGAGGGTTATAAATGCAAACAGGCTTCACTAAATACACTAGAAAGAAACTTTTATAACTCACATAAGCTGCAAAAAAGGAAGTGGCTCAAAAGCATGTTCCTCAAGCGACAGGATTTTATTGAAAGATAAATCCCTGTTAAAATTAGAACGCGAAATGTTAATTACGTTTGCACCGTCACGTTTACTTTCATTTGCTTTGACGCTGGCAGCATATATGTTACATGGCTCTGGTTTCCTGCGGTGTTTATATCTGATATCAGCTTGCAGTGGTGTGTAACCTGTGATAACCCTCCTGACTGGAGGTGGCTATCATCTCCGTGATTTTTTTTTTCTAGCTCTGATCCCACTCGGAATTATTTTAGGGCGCGATTTTCCTCGCTGATAACAGAAAAGATGCTTTACGCAGGCCCGGTTTAGCAGCCGAGGATGCGTTTGCAGGGACCACACCGATTTGCCCACCTCTGGATGTGCCACAGGGATGGAACCTGCCTTTCCCCGGTGCCACCGGTGCTTTGCTTGCTGAAGTCGGCCAGAAAAGCTGGAACAGAACCTCTAGTCTGAGGGCTCAGGGACGGGTTGGTAACCACCTGGGTGACGAAAAGGGTTATTTTTGATGATCCGAGAGCTGGAGCACCTCTCCTGTGAGGACAGGCTGAGAGAGTTGGGGGGGTTCAGCCTGGAGAAGAGAAGGCTCCGGGGAGACAGAGCCCCTTCCAATCCCTGAAGGGGGCCTACAGGAAAGCTGGGGGGGGCTGTTTGCAAGGGCACGTAGCGATAGGACGAGGGGCAGTGGTTTAAACTAGAGCAGGGCAGGGTTAGATCAGCCATTAGGAAGAAGTTCTTTCCACTGAGGGTGGTGAGACACTGGCCCAGGTTGCCCAGAGAGGGGGTGGAGGCCCCATCCCTGGAGACATTCAAGGCCAGGCTGGATGAGGCTCTGAGCGACCTGATCCAGTTACAGATGTCCCTGCTCACTGCAGGGGGTTGGACGAGATGGCCTTTAGAGGTCCCTTCCAACCCAACACATTCTACGATTTTTCTCTTCATCCCTTTTTTGGTGAAAAAGTTATGTTAAAGCGACCCTATTAAAGATGGAAAATCAAGAACATGGAAGTCTCGGGAAGGGCAGAATGAAGGGGTAGCTTAAACTCCGCTTTCCTGCACAGCTCTGCTGGGAGATGTGTGTAGACACTCAGCAGCTGCGGGACTCACCTGGCCTAGCCTTACAAATCAAAAGGTTCCTTGTCTCAGCCTGAATTCGCTGCCCGGGCTTGTTCTGCAGCAAACAGCGCGAGAGAAATACATTTGGGGAGTGATTCAGCCCCTCCTCGGACAAGTTCCCGAGATGGTTTGGGTGAATGGGAAGTGCCTGTTCCTCTCCATGGCGGATAAAGAGAGCCTGAACAATTAGCTTAATCCCAGGCAATTATTAGGCATCTAAAATTAGAGGAGACGAATGCACAAGGTTTCTTCGGTAGGAGATGGCCTGGCTGCTTGGAGAGAGTGTTGAGAGAGAGCGTCGGGGAGCGACCGCAGCTCTCGCCTGCGGGGTCCGGACCTCCCAGGGTGGCAGCCGAGCGGTGGGAGGAAGGTCTTTGCATGTGCGATCTCAGAAGTGCTTTGGAGAGTTCAGTTTTCAGCCTCGTGGAAGGGGAGCGTGGCTGGCAGCATGTTTCTTCCCAAACGGACTCGTTTCGCCTGCAACCCACATCCCGCAGAGCATGCTCCCTGCTTTTAAGTTCTTGGATCCTTCTTTTCTACAATGTAGGGCACACGTACCTGCTAAAAAGCCACGGGGAGGGGGAGCTGGTGTGGGCAGCGAGCCCCGGCACTGGCACTACCTTGTTTTCCACCATTCCCCAGCGCTGAGACAGGGCTTAGACGCCGCCCTAGGGCTGGCTCACCGCAAAAGCAGCTCCAGAAAGGCCAAGACCACCCTGGATTTGGTTCCTTCCAAGCCAACACGAGGACTAGAAAATACAAAACCTCCCTTTTTCTGGGAAAAATGCAAGCATGTAAGGGTCGCACTCAACAAATGACGCTATGAATGCAAACGGTGATGGAGCTGAGATACTCGCAATGATCTACAACAGAGGGGATTTGGGGACACGTCTCCGTGTCCTCATTTCAGCTGCTCTAATAACGGAGGAACGGGACTCAAAACACGACCCTCACGAGCCAACTCCAAGCCAATGCTTCCTTGGCTGTCAGTTTTTCTGCACGGTAGTATTTTTGTCTTTGACATGAGGTTTGTGTTGAGAAATGAGTGTAGCCGCGTCTCCTCTGAGGCTCAGGTAATCTGGGATCTGGGCACTACAGCTCTGAGCCTCCACAGGGGGATTTATTTCTCCTGCTTAGCCTTTAGGATAAGAAAAAGACAGCGTGATAGCGGCCAAGCAGAGGACAGAGAACAGGGCAAGATTTTGCCGTTCTTGTTTCATACTTCCTTTGCCTGCACCGCACAGGAAACCCCAAAAAATATGTAAAAACCTGAACTTCAACAAGAGAAAAAACAAAACCCTAATGCTTTTCTGCTCCTTTTCAGGGTGTGGAAGAGACAGAGCACTTGTTGCCATTTCATCTGACATTTCATATGACATCCGTAGATGCACATTCATTTCTCCTCCAAGAAGCGGGGGGGGGGTCTCAGCTGGATAAGGCCCTGAGCAACCTCATTGATTTTTAAACAGAAAAACCCTGTGCTAGGTGTGAGGTTAGTCCTGCTCGGAGCTGGAGGCTGAAGCAGAGACCTGCCAACCCCGGTCCATCTGGGATTTCAGCAGAGGAAGGGGCAGTGCTGGCTTCTCTCTTTCCACCTCAGATAGCCACCAGAGGGGCTATCCCAAGAGCGGTCAGCAATGTGGAGCTCTGTCTTCACCACAACCGAGGTCTTTCCCCCCAAGCCCTAGCAGAAGCAAGGCATGCGTGGGTTTTGCCTTGTTCTAGGTGGTTCTCACCCCAAAAATGTCAGTCCTCGGATAAACAGAGCCGGGGGCAATCTCCCAGGGTGTGGGGAGTGGTCACTGTTAGCGTGGGGTTGACTACAAGTCATCCAATCTCTGTGGGAAAGGGCAGCAGCCGCCTCCTCTTGGTTGGATTTGGGGAAATGAAAGCTGCGCTATGGCCTTGCGGGAATCCTCCCACCGGGCACTATGGCAGCACCGAGACACCCGGCTCTGCTCTGGCTGTAGCTCGAAATGGAGGAGGAATAAGGCGGAGGAGCGTTGGGGGGGGGCGCATCGAGCAGTAGGGGTCCAAGGGAGGGGGAGGCAGTAACCCACCATGGTGGGCAGGGGATGATACCTACAGGTGCTTCAGCAGGAGCAGACCCTCCAGTGAATGCCTCTTCACTGCCCGCAGAACATTGTCCTGGAGGACCCTGGAATGAGACAAGCAGACATTTACTGTAACACCAGCTGCATTCCAGGAGGAAGTGGAATTTTCAGGGGAAAATATCCCGTGGAAGCTTTACTAAAACATCTCTCTGAGTCACGACAGGGATCATCACCACTCGTCGCAGGAGCAGGCACTTGCTCCTGGGCTGCTGAAGCTAAGTGTAGCCTGATCATTGATTAAATAGGCACAGGGATGGTCCCGTAGGATGGAAGAGACACAGCTCACGGCATTTTTTGCCGTCCTAGGAAGCCCTGGGGATTCACACCCCTCCTTGCTGAGCAGCCCAGCTTTGAGTTCAGACGGAAATGGTTTCTTGCTGAGCAGCTCAGCTTTGAGTTGAGATGGAAACAGTTTGTGTGGGTGCTCGGGCTTATCATACCCTTGGCTCAAAAACCAGACGAAAGGATTGAAAATACCTGAGCTCCTGACGCTTTAAATGTTAGAGGATACTTACAAGGACTCAGCCCATGGGTATTCCCTCCGTGCTTGTTTTTCGATGGAAGAAATCGAGTTGCCAGTGAAATCTCTGCAAAGAAATGATTGATGCTGTCACCCCTCAGGAAAACCCTTTCCCCTGCAAATCTGGCTGCTGAGGTGGAAGCGGAGTTTGCCTGGAGATGCAACAGCCCGGCCAGCCCAGCTTCACCCCTTGGCGCCGCAGCAGGAGCCCCCAGAACAAAGCTGTCTCCTGCCGGTGACTCTCCTGGGTGTCTGGGATGGGGTTATCAGGAATAAGAAGTGCAGGAAGGGAAGATAGAATCACAGAATCATAGAATCGTCGAGGTTGGAAGAGACATTTCAGATCATCGAGTCCCACCATCGACGTAACTCTGACAAGACCCACCACTACCCCATGTCCCTCAGCACCACGTCTGCCCGGCTTTTAAATACCTCCAGGGATGGCGACTCCACCACTTCCCTGGGCAGCCTCTTCCAATGCTTGATAAACCTTTCGGTGAAGAATTTCTTCCTAATATCCATCCTAAACCTCCCCTGGCACAACTTGAGGCCGTTTCCTCTCATCCCATCGCCTGTTCCTTGGGAGAAGAGCCCAACCCTCCCTGGCTACCCCCTCCTTTCAGGGAGCTGCAGAGAGCGAGAAGGTCTCCCCTCAGCCTCCTCTTCTCCAGGCTGAAAACCCCCAGCTCCCTCAGCCGCTCCTCACAAGACTCGTGCTCCAGACCCCTCACCAGCTCCGTTGCCCTTTTCCAGACACGCTCCAGCCCCTCAATGTCTTTTTTTGTGGTGAGGGGCCCAAAAGTGGACACAGCACTCAAGGTGGGGCCTCACCAGTGCTGAGTACAGGGAGATGGTCACTGCCCCAGTCCTGCTGGCCACGCTGTTCCTGAAACAGGCCGGGATGCTGGTGGCTTCTTGGCCACCTGGGCACACTGCGGGCTCATATTCAGCCGCTGTCGACCAACATCCCCAGGTCCTTTTCCGCCGGCAGCTCTCCAGCCGCTCTGCCCCAGCCTGTGGCGTTCATGGGGTTGGTGTGACCCAAGTGCAGGACCCGGCACTTGGCCTTGTTGACCCTCACACCGTTGGCCTCGGCCCATCGATCCGGCCTGTCCAGACCCCTCTGTGCAGCCATCCTGCCCTCCAGCAGGTCAACACTCCCACCCAGCTTGGTGTCGCCAAGATGGAGGGGGTCTGGCCGCCGGTACTCACAGGACGGAGAGGGCCCGATGGTGTGTGGCAGGGGGCAGGCCATCCAGGGCGGCATGGCGGCAGTCCTGCAGCCACCCTCGGCAGCGGCACGGACAGGGTCCCCCGGGGCAGGGGGCCGCCACCAGCAGCAGCGCCAGCAGCAGGAGCGGGCAGCCGGGCCCAGGCAGGCCCATGGCAGACCAGGCCCAGACGGTGGTCGCCAGGCAACAGGGGGGTGCAGGCCTCACGGCCCGGAGCTGGGACTGACAGTTTGGGCCTCTCCACCATAAAATCTAAAATAAAATTACAATCTCCACCTGAGAACTTGCCCCAGTAGAGGATTCACTGCACGCCGTGGAGGGCTGGGCCCTCCCTCCAGCATCGCCCCTTGTGAAACGCTGTGAATCTCGCTTCCCCATTTGGATTTCTCTAAATTCAGCGTCCCGACGCTGGATTTTGTTTCACCTTCCCCGTTAAAAAGCTCACCCTGGTATCAGGTGTCTTCTTCTGGAGCAAATCACCTCTTCCCGCTCTTTCTAGTTAAATTAAACAGGCCACAATCCTCCCGTTTCACGAGAGAACACAAATCATTCCTGTGGCTCTTCCTTGAGCTCTCCCATTTTACAATCATCTTTTTTTTCCAAAGACAGGGGTCAAAAAACATGCACAGGGCTCTGTTATCAAATAAGCTTTCCCCCCACTGCATACCCTCATGATTCGGGGAACTTGATGCCCCTTCCCATTGCCTCTGAGATTCATTCACCACACAGAGTTACAAAATCTTACTTAATTTAATGAAAAACCTCTTAAAAAGAACCTTTGCTTTACATCGTGACAATGTCCCAACTCCTTGTAGCTGGGGCTCAACCCATGTGGCTCAACACATTACGAGAAGACTTAACGCTGATTTCCTTAAAAGAAATTTCACTTAGAGCGGTATTTTCCCTGTGCCTGTGCAGGCGTCTCTAAGTACCACAGCTACTCCTGCTGGTAAGACGTCTCCTTCTGCCGTCTCCGGCTTTCTCCGGCGGATCAGAGCGAACCTGAACTGAAGGCTCTTGGAAGGGCAGGCTCGTTCCTTTTATTTTTCTATAAGTGCCATGCACATCTGTTATGCTGTCTAAATAATAATTGTGCAGCTAAGCTGGCTTCTATATATAGCTGACCTGGATAAGTTGACAGGAAAACACTTCCTCTCCAAAAACAGCATATATTTTTGGGCTTAATTTTAGTAACACTAGGTTTATTGCCCATTTCTTGCGCTGTTACGTATCCGGAGAAAAAGAAAACAGTGGATATGACGCACATGTCATTTCACAGCGTTAAGACTTTCATTCCGAATCAAACGCTGCAGAACTTTTGGAAACGATGTGAAAACAGAGCTGCGCTAATTAGACGGCACCTCCCGGCTAGGGAGCTCATCATCAAAACTGACATCAGACAAAACTTCTTCTTCCAGGTCAAACTGTTCCACGGACAACTCACTGACCTGGGAAAAGAAATCAAGAGTAAATTTCTTTCTCTCCAATGTATTTTCGGTTCATCCCTCTGCATCTGGAAACTATATATTTTTACCACGTGCAAGAGACAGCCTCCATGGAATTTACCGACTCAGGAACATTTCTGTTTCGGAAAGACTGACCGACATCACAAGGCAATGAACCTACAGGACACCCAGCAGCTCTCTTCCCGAACAAGTCCTTCCGAATTCCTGCCTGTTCCTCTTCCTATCAGGCTGGAAGGTGCCTTGCGGAGAGAGCACCGAATTAACCTCCCACACACCATCAGAAGGGAAGTGAGAGGGAGGGGAGGGCAGGGATGGCTCTTTGGGTAAAACAGAGGTTTGAGAAGCAGGAGGCTTTCTGTTTGACTTCGCTCCTCACTTCTCTTATGGTGATTTCACATGAGGTCGGCTCTCTGCGGGTTTCAAAGAAGTCAGATGGAGGGGGCTGTACGGAGGAAAATGCAGAGAGAGAACAAACCAGCAGAGATGTCATCTTCTCAACTGATAAAAAAAACAATAATCTGGTGGGCGTTAGTTACTTCACGCACGAAAATACCTCCTATTTTACAGCTGCTCTTCAGTAAGAAAGGAAGATAGTCCTGCCCGTGGACACCAGGTGACTCAGCGTCATCAAACGGAATAAAGTATCACAAGGTTCGTTAGACGCTTCCTCCATGCAAACTGCAGGAGGAGTTTGACGCTGCGCAGCGCGGAGCTGACGCATCATGTGAGAGTGATGCCCGCTTTCAAAACCCGTCCCTTTCAGTCGTCTCCCCTGGCAAGCAGCAGCGTTTTCAGTCTTCTGCTGGGGACCGGCTGCGAGCAAAAGCTGGCACGCAGAAGTCATCTCGCTGAGCACAATAATTAAAGTTTTACTGTTGTACCTGGGTATTTTTGTTCAGTGCATGCTAACAATTACCTGCAGGGATTCCACCCAAGCTTTTATTTCACCAAAGCTTTTAACAATCATTCCCTCTGGGGTAAGGATAAGTTTACGAAGTGCATTTCTAGACGGGGAGTTTGATTTATTTAAGAACGTATTAAAAAATCATTTGATTTAACACACGGTGACTTTACGGGGGTTTTCACTCTTACAGATTCTACAAAGAGCGGTCCTGGACACTGTCACGCGTCAGACTTGTCAACTTGCACCATAACAGTCCTTGTCCCCTAACTGCGCACTTCCCTGTGCTGGCTACAATATCCATGCATTTCTGCACAAAGATACCCAAAAAAGTAAGGGTTTTAAAACCTTGGCGTGCTGCACAATTTCAAGATGTAACCGCTTCCTGGGATTTAAGTCAAGGTAATCGCTGCTGCATAAAAGGAGGGTGTCAGAGGCTGTAAGAGTTAACAGCTCTGTCTCCAATCCCTAGATGTAACATAAAGGTCCTGTGCAAAAGCTAAATATCCACCGGTTTTACCTGAACAAGCCCCTTCAGTTCCTCTTCTGTTAAGGAGTCTGTGAGCTCCTCTTGGGTGGGATTGTACTCCACGGCCACTTTCCCATTCTCTGAAACAGAATAAACAGCCAGAGAACAAACACGGTTAATTACTACGGTGTCTAATGCCAACAAACCTACCCTAAACTCCAAATGGGACAATCCTGCTTCATAACGGCTTTCAGAGCAACCGGCTGGTTGGTCTGAAGGAATGTGCTTCTTTCTCTGGCCTCTCTTCTCTGCGGAAAACCAAATGGCTCTTACTAAATGGAGTGGAAACTGAAATTGCGGAAGCAGAAATCTACGGAGAAGACGGAGCATGTTAATTGCTCGTCTCCGTGTACATGATGGACCAGGAGGCAGGAAGGACTGCAAAACATCTGAATCCAGAAAGCCACCTTTGGAAAAAACACCTTAAGGAGTCCAGGGGAGGAGCCTGGCAGATGAAAGGCCCCTCTCTCTAAAATGAGGATAGTGGCACTGACCTGATCCCATAGGGATCTGTCCTGATAAGCATAAAAAACTAAAGTACTCAGATACCACACAAAGAGGCGTCACCTGAAAGCCCAGAGACCACAAGACCTGGAACCCAGAGAAAGCAGATCCAACAGTTCCTGGACAGGCACCGAGTCAGCTGCTGTGATTAAAAACTCAAAGGAGTAGTAACCCCAAAGAAGCAACGTGGAACGCCACAGTGGGGCACGGACCTTTGATGCCCCCTGGCTGGCTCGGAACCAGGACAGGAATGTGCCAAGTGCTGCAATTCAGTTCATGCTCCCGCTGGAACCAGAACTTCCCCACATCCCTACTGGGCATGCACACGTAGTGCTACAATCTTGGAATTTGGAGTCTCAATGATTTATTTATCATAAAAAAATCTGACCTCCCGTTGGGTTTTCCTTGCACTCACATAGCTCAAGTTTAGTTTTGCCCCAGACCCTCATAGCCCAAATGAATCCCAAGAAAGGTTCAGAGAAGAATTCACATCCATTATCATGAGTTATAATATCATTAGCCCAAACAGCCTCGTGTTTAATACAAAAATTGGCCTCACCTAAGACTACGAGGAGTATCTTCTGAAAGGCGCAAGACAAAGCCTTCCCGACTGCGACTTTCTGAGCTCTCCTTGAGGCCGTGACAAACTCGAGAAGATCTGAACACAACAAGCAGCGTGTTATCGATATCAAGACGACACTCTGCAATCGAAGCACACCCGTTGCCTTGCGCTAGGAAACGTAACCAAACACAGCCTTACGGAGCCGATAAGAAAGCTGCTTGTGTTTCGGGAGCCGCTGGCAGCATGGCAGCACCCTCGAAGGGGTTTTTGTTGCCAACCCCCAGCAGCACGCGACCCTCAGCCCTCTGTCAGGACTCTGCCCAGCGCAGCGGGCAGTGCAGAGCCCTGCTGGCACCGGAGCTGTGCCACAAAGACAGTATGAAGAATCCAAAGCCATGTTCACACCAGAAGTGGCTGCAACGGGGAATGAACAACGCTGCAGGCGAGAGGGAGAGAACAGAGGGTACTTTTCCCCTTGTACTGGGCACTGGTGAGGCCCCACCTCGAGTGCTGTGTAAGGTTTTAGGCCCCTCACCACGAAAAAAGAACTGAGGTTCTGGAGCGTGTCCGGAGAAGGGCAACGGAGCTGGTGAGGGGTCTGGAGCACAAGCCTTGTAAGGAGCGGCTGAGGGAGCTGGGGGTGTTCAGCCTGGAGAAGAGGAGGCTGAGGGGAGACCTTCTCGCTCTCTGCAGCTCCCTGAAAGGAGGGGGTAGCCAGGGGGGGTCGGTCTCATCTCCCAAGGAACAGGCGCTGGGATGAGAGGAAACGGCCTCAAGTTGCGCCAGGGGAGGTTTAGGATGGATATTAGGAAGAAATTCTTCACCGAAAGGTTTATCAAGCATTGGAAGGGGCTGCCCAGGGAAGTGCTGGAGTCACCATCCCTGGAGGTATTTAAAAGCCGGGCAGACGCGGTGCTGAGAGACATGGGGTAGTGGTGGGTCTTGTCAGAGTTAGGTTGATGGTGGAACTCCATGATCTGAAGGGTCCCTTCCAACCTGGGCAATTCTATGATTCTATGATCCTAGGAAAGCGATACTGGTGCGAAGCAGGGAGGGAAGAGGCACGCTCAGGATCCCTTGCTGCGTAGCACAGCAGCTCACAAGGCCCTGCACAGATCCTTGCCTCCGGCTAAATTCAGATACTTTATGAGAGCCACAAACTGTGCAAAAGCAAGACTGACCAGTGCCTGTGCCAGATGCTAAGAGAGACTTCCAGCTGCATCCAAAACGTACCTCCACTGTTTTCTATGTCTGCCTCGCCGAGGGCAACTCCCTTGGTGCGTACCCTGTGGTGGGGCAGTGTCACCTCTACAGCACACAGGTATTTCACGGATCGCTTCTGTAACGTCTCTCCCAGTTCCTCATTCTCACCATCAAAGCCAGATACATTCTGCAGCTGTTGGGAAGACCACAAATCATTAATTTTCACCAAAGAGGAAGGGGATCTTATGACCACCGCCTGGATACCACACACCACCTCTGCACAGCATGACTCCAAGGCAGAAGCACACGGTGGAGACAGCGCAGGGATATTTACTCTTTTGACCCTATTTTAGAAATACTTCATAGTCCCCATCCTCCGAATCTCAGTCATCTTGGACACCTTCAGCACACAAAGACTACGGTCAAGCCCTGGCACTGCTTTCATTGCAGCCACCCCCATTTTTATTAACAGAAGCCCAGGCAGCGCCTTCACCCATAGAAATCTTCTCCCCCCAGGCTTTCAAAATACCCTCACTTGCGTCCTAACCACAGCTCCCGTAGCTGTCTATTATTTGCTGATTTGAGGACAATTCTTCTTATTCCACCAACCACTCTACCGAAGAAGAGGATGAGGAGAAGGATGATGGATGAATATAAAGGGCCCCTTACTGTGATGATGCGACTGGACCAGCCGTTAAAGCCAAGGTAGTGGTTGGCCAACTCCTGGCACTTGTTGCTGTTGAGAGCAAGAACTTGCTGCTGAAACCCTTTCTGCTTGGTGCAAACGCAAACCTGTCCGGGAAAGAACTCTGGTTAGCCAGGCTTTGCTTGCAGGGTTCCCGCTACAGACACACCATGGATGGCTCTGGGACAGTCACTCGAAGGTAACCTCTTCCCTGACCGCATGCGTGCTTCTGTGTTAAATGTTTTTTCCCGGGAATGGGCCCTGCAAATTATTCCAAAGGAGGGATGCTGCCATTTTACTGCTAAAATACTACCTGGCAGCCAGCAGATGGTGGGCCCGTGCAAATCTCATGAAGTTCAACCAGGCCTGCACATGGGTCGGGGCAATCCCAAGCCCAAGTCCAGGCTGGGCAGGGAATGGCTGGAGAGCAGCCCCGAGGAGAAGGACTTGGGGGTGTTGGTGGGTGAGAAGCTCAACACGCCCCAGCAACGTGTGCTGACAGCCCAGAAACCCCCCGCAGCCTGGGCTGCATCCCCAGCAGCGTGGGCAGCAGGGCGAGGGGGGGATTCTGCCCCTCTGCTCCCCTCGGGGGAGACCCCCCTGCAGCGCTGCCTCCAGCGCTGGGGCACCAACAGCAGAAGGACACGGAGCTGTTGGAGCTGGGCCAGAGGAGGCCCCGGAGACGCTGGGAGGGCTGGAGCCCCTCTGCTGTGGGGACAGGCTGAGAGAGCTGGGGGGGTTCAGCCTGGGGAAGAGAAGGCTCCGGGGAGACCTTGGAGCCCCTTCCAGTCCCTGAAGGGGCTCCAGGAAAGCTGGGGAGGGACTCTGGAGCAGGGAGGGGAGCCATGGGACGAGGGGGAAGGGTTTTAAACTGGAAGAGGGGAGATTTAGGTGAGATCTAAGGAAGAAATTTTTCCCTCTGAGGGTGGTGAGCCCCTGGCCCAGGCTGCCCAGAGAAGCTGTGGCTGCCCCATCCCTGGAGGGGTTCAAGGCCAGGTTGGCCGGGGCTTGGAGCAACCTGGGCTGGTGGGAGGTGTCCCTGCCCAGGGCAGGGGGTGGAATGAGAGGATCTTTATGGTCCCTTCCCACCCAAACCATTCTGTGATTCTGTGTCACCGCAGCGGTAGCACCCAGCCACAAGTTAGTAAACTTTTTGCAGAGGAAGCATCGCTGAGATCAACAAATATTGAATGCGATTCTGCCCTGCTGCTGGAGGGCACGGTGCTGGGTCCTGCACCTTCCACACCTGGGGCGGTTCTGCCTACCTTCAAGGGAGATTCCTGAAACAGCCTCTGCCCGTTGCACGTGCGCTGGGCTCTCCTGGCATCTCCAGCTGAGTAAAACTTGATGATGGCGTAATACCCCGGCCCTGCCACGGCAGCGTTTCGGTGCGCTCGCACCGAGTAGAGCGGCCCAAATTTGGAAAACGCTGAAAACAGGGAACGCTGAGGAAAAAGAAGAGACAAAAGGGTCTTTTGAAGTATCTATGGAAGCTCCAGGGGCTGGGCAACAGCGACAGAGAGAGGACTACTCCCAAGACCTAATCACCTAGAAAACAAGGAAAGTTTTTAGTACCGTTTAACAGCAATAAGCCCTGGAGTAAGCAGCGAGACTGAAGATGTGTATGCCTCCATAAAAATAAACTCAACCTGGCTGGATTTCTGCCCCTGAGGACGTCTCGTCTCCCTCATCATCCAGCCCTTGCATCCGGAGGAGAGCGAAAGCAGACGTGGGATTTTCTGTCCCCTGTCACCCTCGTCCCCGACCGCCTCTTGCTCTCCGCCATCCCGCCTTGCGTGAGCGCACTCTTTGTCGAAGTGTGCACTGAAAAAATTAGCCCGATATTTTACGGGCGGAGTTAACGGGGTTTTGTTCCAGCTTTTCCAACTCGTCCTGGTGTCTCTGTAGTTTTGCTGTGCAGAACCGGCTGCGTGGCACAGGGGCAGAAATCACCCTGGGGTGAAGCCCGACACTCCCTTGGGGTTGCCCGGCGCCCAGCACGCCTCAGGGAGAGAAGGAAACTAAAGAATGATTAAAAACAAACAAATGAAATAAAGGGAGGGATTTAAAAATATCTTATTAGCACAAAGGTGAAGCCATGAGTACAGGTGAGGGGGAAGGGACAGGGGCCTTAGCTCCAGTGGGGGAGAGGGATGGTGGGGGGTCCCAGTCCCTGCTCCCCAGCCCTGGGGGGTTTCAGGCCCTGCTCCCTGGCCCCGGGGGGTATCCAGGGTCCTGCTCCCCAGAGCCGGGGGGTCCAGGCACCGCTCCCCAGCCCCGAGGGGGTCTGGGCCCCACTCCTTATCACTAGGGGGGATCTAGGGCCCTGCTCCCCCAGCCCCAAGAGGATCCAGGACCTGCTTCCTGGTCCCCGGGTCAGGGGGTGGTATCCAGGCTGTCACTGCGGGGGGGATCCAGGGCCCGGCTCCTCACACTGGGATGGGATCCAGGCCTCACTCCCCAGCCCCAGGGGACTCCCAGGCCCTGCTCCCCACCCTCGGGAGGGATCCAGGGCCCTGCTCCCTATCACTACGGGGGATCCAGCCCCCAAACCCCAGCCCCGGGGGGGATCCAGGCCCCTCTCCCTGTCACTGGCAGGGGGGAATCCAGGGCCCCGCTTCCAGGCCCCAGGGGGCTCCCAGCCCTGGAGGGGGACCCAGGCCACCACTCCCCAGCCCCTGGGGGGGGGGGTCCCGGCCCTGCTCCCTATCACTGGGATGAATCCAGGGCCCTGCTCCCCGGTCCTGGGGGGATGCAGGCCCCGCTCCCCAGACGCCGGGGGGATCCAGAACCCGCTCCCCAGCCCCGGCTGGGTCCGGGCCCCGCTCCCCGGCCCCGGGGGGGAATCCAGGGCCCTGCTCCCTCTCACTGGGATGGATCCAGAGCCCCTCTCCGTAGCCCGGGGCGGGGGGAATCCGGGCCCCGCTCCCCAGCCCCGGGGGTGTGCCAGGCCCCTCTCCCCCGGCCCGGTCCGAGGCCGTGCCTCACCTCCAGCCCCGGCTGCGGCTCCAGCCCCCAGACCAGCAGCGTCTGGTGGCTCCCCGCGGGCACCCGGAACTCCACCACCTCCGCCATGCCGGGGCAGCCGCCTTCCCGCCCCGCCATCGCCCGGCCCCCGGCCCGCCCCCATCTCGGCCGGGAGACACGGTCTGGGCTGCGGGCCCCGGCCACGAGTGCGGGGGAAAAGACCCCCAAATCCCCACCTCCAGCCCCAAACCCCCACCTCCAGCCCCAACCCCCCCCCCCCCAGCCCCACTTCCCCCCTGCCCAGGCTGCGGCTCGTCCCTCAGAGGCCCCTCATGGCGGCCTGTCCCCGCAGCCCTCCAAAAGCCAGAGACGTGTCAGTGGGTTGCAGGTTTATTCTCTGATTTTCTTTACAAGGAGCAGGGCAGCCGTGGCCGGCGAGGGGCCGGGGCGGTTGGGGAGCCGTCCGCGGTGTCAAACGGTGCAGTTTCCCTCACCGTAGCGCCGGCACTTCATCACCTTCAGGTAGGTCTCCACCTTGTGCAGGTCCTTCTTGAAGCAGGAGAGCAAGCCGTAGTTCTTCAGCAGGGCGTCCTCGTTGCGCAGGTGGATGTCGAATTTGTCGTAGGTGGGTTTGAGGATCTGGGGACCCCGCGGGCTCCGGTCCTCCAGCTCCTGGGAGAGGATGGAGAGATCCTGGGGATGAGCATCCTCCAAGGGGCCCATCGCCGAGACTCAGGTCTAGCTTTAGAGGAGGTTGGGGTGTTTTTTTCCCCCCTTAATCATAGTTCAAGTATATTTTTGAGTGTATGTATTTACAGGAAGGGTAATTATGCAGGGGTGATGCTACACAAATTGCTGCCAGCGAGAAGCAAGCTGGCCACGAGGCTGCAGGGAAGGAGGAGCGTGTCCTTTGGGGTCTTAAAATAAGGGGAAAATTGCAGGGTCTGTCCATAGCTACTCTAGCCAAGGAGATGGGGAACTGGGTAATTTTCTCCCACTTTACTCTTTTCTTTCTCCCGCTTTCCCAGTGAGCAAAGCTCTAACCCAGTCCCAAGGTGTGTGCATCTGGAGCTGGGAGATCGGCCGTCTGCCATTCCTCCTGCCTTGCCTTGCTCACCAGCTGGCACAGCAAACAAGACAGTTCTGGTTAAGTAAACAGTGCCGTAAATGGATGAAATGTGATTATTTGCTAGTTTGTGTATCGCTTCCCAATGCCCAAGCACATACCATACACAGAGCAAAATCTGGAAATGGTACTGATACATATATACCTACTTGCAGGACAGAAGATCTCTATTTACTCTCAGGGCCTGACTTTCAGAGTTATTTAGATGCCAGAAGATGTAAATAATTGTCCAGACTCATTTCTCACAGACACAGGTCTCAGAGCTCTAGCTACATGGTGATGCTGGCAGTTTATATATAAGTTTATAAAGTTTATACTTAGTTATAGAGGAAGCATAACTGAAAAGGTGTCCTGACAGATAATAAGCAATTTCTTTAAAATAATAAAGCAAAGATTAAGAGCGACTCTCGTAGAAGACCACTCTCCAGCTCTCAGCTGTCTGGGTGCTCTATTAATGTAAGAGAGAAACATGGGAGTAAAGGCTTCCATCTGTACACAGACTTGTGCGCGCTGTTTTTATAAAACGTTGGAAGACCTTAAAGCCAGGTTGCAAACTTCATAAAATTTACTCCCCTTTAAAATGTTTTGCATGGAGATAGAGCAAACATCCTTCCGTTGCTGTTTGTACAGATTTAACTGATGGAATACTCTTTGGTGCTGGGTTTGGAAAGACTTTGGGTCCGGACTGTTGTGATTTTCCTGGTCTGTGCTGCTATCTGAGTGGTTATGGCTTTCTATTCACACTTATTATGTGTTTTTTTTATACTCCCCCGTGATGGAACATGTGCAATGGAGTGTCATGATCTCGTTATCTTAAAGTAATCAGAGTCCAAGGGATGCCACTGGCCTTCAGAGTGGAAGGTGGGGAGATTTCCCGTGGTCTTTGGATCCCATGGAAGACCCTGGGAGCTGAGTGCCCTGTCTCTAGGAGATCCCTGTTATTCTGTAATCGTGCTCCAACTTACCCTCATGAGAGCTTGGATCCCTTCTTCCAGGTCCTTTAGTTTTTCATATACTCTGTCTGAGGTGCCGAAAACCAGATTGTTTGTGAACACCTTGCTTAGGTATTGCACCGGCGTCAGCCAGGACTGGATGAGAACCAGTGAAAACCGAAGAAGCTCCATATCCTGAAATTAAAAAAAAAACGAAAGGGTCAAAGAGATATTTGGTACAGTTACCTGTAGGTCTTGCTCCCTCCGAAACAGCCTGGGGCTGACCCAGAGATGTGCCACTGCTCCTGCAGCTTCAGCAGATACAGAGAAGTTTGCAAGCTGAAGAGCAGCACCCAGCCATATGTCCCGCGGAGACAATAGTTTTTCTCCTCCTTGGGGTGGGAATATGATTTATAGTCTTAACCCAGAAGAGTCGTTCTTTGTTCATGCAGGGTTCAAATAGTAAAAAAGGGAGGGGAGGAATGATACCTCGGGAAAGCCTCTGTCCCTGTAATGAAGCACGGCTGGGCTCTTCAAACAGGTCTGTGCTTGCCCAGGGGAGCGAACTTACCGATTTCTGCTGGGCATCGTCCTTCCCCGTGGGAGCAGGGATGGTTTCTGAGTAACAAAATGCTGCCTGAGAATTTTTGTTGGCGTGTCTCTGGTCCTCTGGAATATAGGTGCGTTCCTGTGGAGACATCCCAAATACGCTGAGATCTGTTGCCCACGTACTGGGAGAAGACCACAGACACTTTCCCCGAGCTGTCCTGAACGGTTACTCTTTGCAAGAAGTAAATACGAGACATGAGGTGCCTCTGTACGGGGCTGGCAGGTGGGAACAGGAGTTTGTGTGTTGGCACAGTAGCTTCTGGACCTAAAGGTCTTCTTTTCGCTAAGCCAAAGTGCTAAATTGAATGCAAAACACCCTGGGACCAGAAGTAGGTGACCCTCAAGGACAGTTCTTGCCAAAGTGACAGCTCATGCCAGCTCCTGGCAACAGCAGAGACTGGGTAGTTTTAAGCACTTGGGATCAGCCAGGGCTGTGGGTGACGGTCACAGGAAAGCCTTGCAAAATATCTGTGCCGTCTCCCAGTGCTTTCAGAGCCAGGTTTCTCTTTGAGACAGCTGACCCCCTGCGGTGGGTCTGGACACGGGCAGCAATGGCCCTGAGGAGGGGACTGTGCAGGATCAGAGCGGGACGCGGAGAGCTGAGAAGAGGAGACAGGGCCCAAGCTGATGGGACATCGCCTGTCCTATCCCATTAAAACCATTTTGCCTCATCAAGAACTGTCGAAGGCGACACTAATTGTTGACAAGTCTCTGTTTCTAGGAAGTTATACTGGGTGGGAAGCTGTGGCACGGTCCTGAAACCATCAAACTAATGTGAAGGTGATGCCCAGAGGATGCAACACTTACGAACTCTTTGTATGTCTCGGCAGCCAGGAGGTGAAGGTGCTGAGCCCTCAGCACGGCGTTGGCAAACAGGTTGGAAAGGGGCATGGCCGGGAAGGTGGCAGCTTCCTGTGGCCACTGCAGTCCCAGAGCGATCGCAGCAATGAAGAGAGGAGAAAACCACGACCCTGCAGCAAAGCGGAGAGGAAAGGCGGTGGCAGTCCTTTAGTGGCCGTGCTGAGGAGAATGAATTCCCAGCCTCTTCTCTCCGTGCTGGCTGAGAGCTCACCTTCCTGACTGTCTTGTTTGGCTCCTCGGGTGAGTTTAACCCTCCCCAAAATCAAATGGAACCTCATCCCCTGCCACTGGACCTGCCCTCGAGGCTTGTACTGCTCTCAGCGTTACCAGCGGTGTCTTCCTGGCTGAAGAGTCATTGCTCCTCCATGGAAACTAGAGTGTGTCCCTATGTTTTTCCCTAACACGCTCGTGTGTTTCCGTAGGCCTTGCCCTCATGAGGAGAGCACACTGTGTGAGCAAGCAGGGGATGGTGAGCACCAGGTGAGGGTCTGGGAGTAGCTCACGTCAGCCTTGGTTTACTCCACGCTGCTGAGGTGAAACCGCCTGTCTGCCTTCACTGGTGACATTACCTGTGCTCTGACCAGCTTCTTTTTCTTTCTGGGACATTCCTGTAGAATTTGGTGATCTTTGTCAAGCCTAAAGGTTTTCCGCCCCTGACATCTAACTCACACAAGTGTCCATCTGTGCTTACAGAGACCACAAAGTTAATCTCAGACAAATAAATACCTTTCAGTGAAGGAATGCCCTGGAGCCTGTAGGGCTTGGATGTATGCATTAGACATCATCCTGATCCCCGTCTTCAGCTTGGAATATGAGTTTTAATATCCCTGCCAACATTCATGTTAATAATCACTGTTATAACTGTGGCTTGACCTTATTCTTCGTGTTCTCCACCCTCTCCTTGCCCAGTTCAGGCTAACGACTACCTAAGTTAAGTCCCGCTGTACGGAAAGGTGTTCTTTTCCATTGATTTAGAAGTTGCCACATTTTAATTTAGAGCTGGCGCTGAGTGTGTGCCGCCCACCGCAGTCCCACCCCATCACCACCCTACGCGGGCAGCAGCGCTGGCAATCCTTTAAAACTGAAATAAAGAAAAGTACCTGGAGCCATTTCTGCGCGCTGCGTTGCTCAGGTGTTGCTTGAGAGCGAATGTTTCCTCCTTTTCGTCTAGGCTGGTGAAGGTAACTGTCGAGCCACCCCTTATATAGCAGGGGGTCTGTTTAAAATGTATGTATGTGTTCATGATCACAACAACATCTCTATATCTTCTCCGTGCATAAATGCACAAGTGTTCGCAATGGTGCTACCCAATCGTAGTCGTTTATACATAGATGTAAAGGTTGGGGAGGTTGTTTGCCTGGGGATGAAATCGGCGCTGAATAATTTCGCCATGTTCTGCTGTTTATTGCAAAGAGGGGCTTTATGGTCGTTGGAAGACCCATCCCAAATCAGATCGGTGCTTTTACATGGTGGAATTTGCCACAGAGGGTCGAAAATCCACCTGATTTCCCTGCCTGGCCCTACATCCTTGGCCACCCAGTTAACAGGGCAGACTGACCAGTTTGGGAGACTTCTGACTCGAAGCAAGTGGGATGTTTTCCCCCTTTATCGTTAGCAGTGGCAGAGCTGGGCGGATGTTGTCAGGTGACAAGTCATTTCTTTCACGCCACCAACATTTCCAAAGTTCAGCCAATAGTTTCGGCGAGCTGGTTTGGCGTCGGTGTGACGAAGAGCTGTCACACCCGGCTGCCTGTTCGGGTACCAGCCTGCCCACCGCAAATCCCAGATGCCAGCGCTCTGGGACGTTTCTCACGTCCTCAGATGGACAAGACCATGGGAAGATCTGGTTATCAGCGTCTTCCTGCTCTTGCCTGAGCTACAAATGTGAAATGTTCTCTGGATGAAGCAGAGGGCTGGTGTGGGAAGGAGGTATTTGAGATGACGAAGAGGAGGTGGGGAAGAGGAGAAGTCGCAGCACGCCTATCCCTGCTTTTGAGCAAAACAAGACAGGGATAGGAGATTTCTGGGGGGGCTTAAAGGACTTTTACCCCCCATAAGGCACCGATTGCTCCAAACCACCCTGTTTTAGCCCTTTGTCCGGGATTCAGGGACTGCTCCCTGGCCAGGGCTGGTGATTTGGCTGCCCCAGGCCCTGGGTTTGCCGTGTCCCCGTGGTGTGGCTCCGGTTTCTGAGAGGCAGCATCGTCAGCGGGGCGGCTGGAGCAGAGGGTGCGAGAGCTGGTTAATAAACATGCCGGGGGGAGCGCGGTCTGTTCCGAGAAGCCCCCGGGTGTTTGCTCGCTGGAAATGTGGTGGCGTCGCAGAGTAAATGTCAGTCCCTAGAGAAGAGGGAACAGTGGGTCCTGCAGCTATCAGGTATCCCGTCACCCAGTAGCCGGCAACATCTGGGTGTGTTTTTCTGCTCCGGATCATGTTTAAATACGTCAATATTTGTCAGAAATGAGCAGAGCGACAGACACCCCCAGCCCAGCACAGGCTCTGCTGCCTGGTGATGATGCTGCTCGACCACCTTGTACCCGAGTCCTGCCTGTCGCTTGCTGCCCTGCTGCCTCTGGAGCTCTGTTAGTAAAAGCACGGTGCTCAATCAACGAATTTTATTTTATGTCGCAGCCAGGCACGGGGATGCCGGGATGATCCAGGCTGTGCGGTGGCCCTGAGGCTTGGTTTGTCCCCCGTCATCTCCGAGGCAGAAGCGCCGCGGCGAAGGCAGCGCGTGACTGCGAAGTGCTGGGCTGGGCACGCACACACCACTGGCAGAATTACCCTCGCGTAAGCCGCTCTCAAAGATCAGCTTGGCGTTTTTCTAGCTTTCGAATGCCTGCCTTTGCGACCCAAAGTGGCGTCTTGGCAAGCAGCGTGAGACTGTGTAATTTCCCAGTTAATTTTCTTTTTAAAAAGACAAAAAAAACCCGAAAAAAAACCAAAAACAAAAAACCCAAACCCCTCAGTTTTCTTCAGGGTGGTCCCGTGTCCACCCGCCTTACCCTGAGCATCACCAGCAGCATCTCAACAAGTGAAGCAACTTTCCTGGCCCCTCCTGCCCCCCAGCCTTGCTGTGGTTGTGTGGAGAAGACCTTCCCTGACCCATGGGCGAGCTGTGACCACTGACTCCTGACCCAGCAGCCAGCTGCTGGCCCACAGCCCTGGCGCTGCACTTCGGTGGGCGACGACGTGGTTGACAGAGCTTTTAAGTGACGGTTGACTGCCTCCGCTAGCTCGCTACTCGGCGGGTAAATATTCCTTTTCGGGTTGGATTGGTGGCTTTTATTTACTGGAACTGCTCGGTTTCACTGAACCCGTTTCTAAAGAGGAGGCTGGAGAGGTCCAGGACTGCAACCCAGCCCGTCCGCACGAGCGTCCTGCTCATCTAGGGATACAAATCAGGGCAAAACACCGTAGATACTGAAATATATTTATTTACGTGAAATGCGTTTTAAATACAAACCCATCTCAGTATAAAATGACAACAAACCCTATCTCTGGGCTCCCTAGAAACTAGTCTAAGCATTTAAAAGAAACCGCTAACGCTACAGAAATGTTTATTTGCTTCTGGCGTGTTAAAGGAAGCCAAAGCCCTGGGCTAAGAGTGTAGCCAAGCGGCAGAGCGGAACTGGGGTCGCCGAAACTGCTTTTTGACATCGGTGGCTTCCTCTCCAGGTGCAAACAGCAGATTCTCCTTAATTTTCATACGGTTCGGTTAAGGCGGCTGAGCGAGTTGTTTACGCAGAGCTGAGAAAGCGGTTGGGAACTGGGAAGGCCGGAGAATTCGCCTTCCTCTTCCATTTCGTAACTGAAAACGAGGGATGGAGGGATGAGCTCTGCTAGTCCTAAAACCTTGGCAAACGCGGAAACCGGGAACAGCCGGTTCACTTCTCTCGCTGTGAATGTTCCTTTCTTTAATTAATCCGTTTTATAAGTAAAACATGTTTAAGTAACATTTATATGCATGTGCGTGCAACTAATTTGGGGTGGTTTTATTTAACTAGTAAAAATCAAGCTTAAAATGCCGGTTTTGTGCTATTTAGATTGAATTCCAGTTTTCCACGAAGGTGGTTTACTACTAAACAAGAACCATCCTGTTCCCTGCTGAAAAGCCCTGTTTGCTCAGGATTTTACCCTCCCTTTTCTGCCGGCTGGGATGCGGAGCAGTCCCGTCTTCTCCTCGGGGCCCGAAATGTCACGAACCACAGGGACGCGGGGGCCCTGGCCTCTCTGAGCGGGGACAGATTTTCAGCCCCACGGTCCTCATCATCCCTTTGTCCTGCCTCGTCCAGCCAAACCCACCGTGTCTCTCCGGACCCCCCTGAGCCCTGCTGTTGGATGCCCAGCCGGTCCCGAGCCCCATCACCCACACAGCTGCTTCCGTGCCAAGATAGTTTTTTATTAACAAAACCAATTAGCGCCGCTCTGTTCCTCTCCAGATGTTTTTTAGCTTCTCTTGCAAGACCAGATGTAGCTGGGAGCGGAATTTCTGGCCCTGGGCTTCGGTTCCTGGTGATGGTCTTTGTCCCTCGTCCCCAGCTGACATCTTGGGACCACAAAGGTCCCCCCGTGCGTGCTCAGCGAGAGCTTCCAGGAAAACCCCGCGGCTGCTCTCGGCTTTCCATCCCTGCCTACGCTCGGAGCCCTGAGGAGGTGAAGTGTGGTTTCTACCTAAGTTAGACCTATGAAAAGCTGCTTCTTATTCCCAGAGCATCCATCCTACCAACCCTGGCACCAGGGTTATGGGACACCCCCCAACCGGGCACGGCAGGACGGAGCAGGATGTGAATTTACCCGTTATCTTTATTAGGGCTTGAAAAAGCAGATGGACATTTGAGTCCCACAGTTTACATCCTTCCCGTAGGTTCTGAGATCGGACATGGCCCTCACCAAGGGGACGTCCTTGTGATATGGGCCAGCTCTTGCCTGGAGAGGAACAAGACTTGCGCAAGACCCTCTGGGTGACAGCTGTCTGCCCAGCTTTTCCTGTAGTCTTTGGGGAGAAAGAGGTTCTTTTGGAGGATCCTCCATTTTAGACGACTGCCAGCTTGGCCTGCTGGACACGTCTGTGGCTGAAGAGCTAAACAGTGGCCCAAAATCCGCTTCTTGTAAAACCCACATGGTACTGCTCACCTCGGCTCCTCTGCCAGGGCTGCAGCGGGGTCTCACAGCCCAGGAGGGTCCTTGCAGGACGGAGAGGGATCATGTCCGGTCCTCTCCTTCCCAGGGATGGTGGGGCTGGAGGAGACCCGCCACCCACCCTGGTACTTCCATTGCATTAACCATGCAGGAGCTCAGCGCCGTGGTGTGGGGCTGCCCGGGGTTTGGGGCCAGTTCGCTACCAGGGGGATTGCAGGTAGCTTCTAATTTCTACATAGGCTTTAGGGGTTCATCAGCGGGGCGGTGAGAGCGACAGGGCAGCCTTTGGTGGGCAGCAGGACCCGAGTTCCGCGCAAGGCTGCTGGAGATGGTTTGCAGCCCGGGATTCGGGCACCCATCAGAGCCGTGGTCCAGGGCAGGAACCGGGGGCCCCTCCCCGCAGGCGCCGGCAAGGTGCTGGCAGGGAGCCATGCCACCGGTGCCGGCCAGGCGGTGGGCGCAGGACCCCTCACTCTTCACCCGGGTGCTCCCCAACCGTCCACTTGGCCTTCACGTCCCGGAAAGGAGTGATGTCCTCGTAGGTGGCCATCTGCTCCACCTCCAGGCCCTGTGCCAAGAAGAAGGAGGTTGAGACACGGGAAGGGGACCATGGCCTTGGCCACAGCGCGTCCCCGCCTTGGGAGCCTCAAGCAGAGACCCATCTCTAGGCTATTCCCCTGGAGATCGGGGCGGCCTCTGAGAGGGGAGAAGGTGGAGATAGGTGGCTGGATGTGCTCAGAGCTTGGTTTGGTCTTCCAAGCAGCTCTTTACGGCTGAAGTGCAAGAAGCACTTGGGAGGAAGATGCCCTGCAAGGGCTGGTGGTGCCCAGGAGACACCCAAGAAGGGCACAACCGGCCGTTTCAAGGCTCAGGTTGATATTACAGAGGCATTTCTCTAATTAACGCAGCGTTACCTCGTAGGTGTGGTCCTCCTCCGGGCTTTCCTTGCCTTCACCCTGTGGAGAGGAGAGTCACAGGTTGGGTGTCACCAGCACCCACTGGGATCCTCTGTCCCCTGTCCCAGCCTCGTCCCCCCAGGCCAGGTCCAGCGGCTTCCAAATGCAAATCCAGGCAGTCCCCCCCACCCCATTTTAGATGCTTATTTCCCGTATGCAACAGCCCCAAGCCCAGTGCCTGCCCATAGCCATCCCTAGCAGCGTCCTACCCCTGGGGACATCCCAGGCTGGTGCCTGGAGATACATCTGATGATGGGCTGGAGATGCTGTCACTTACTTTATCTAGGAAGAGGAGCATGGGGACGCTGATGAAGACGACCAGCAGGATGGACTGGATGATGATGATGGCATCTTTCAGGGTGTTCCTGCTCTGGATCTGCTGGATGTTGCTGTGACCTGGGAGCAGGAGCACAGGGAGAGCCCTAAGTCCCACCTCCGTGCCAAGCTCCCACGGAACGGGGACGAGCTCGGCCTGGCCACAGGTTCGTGTCAGCAGAGCGGATGGGGGGGGGGCAGGGTGACATACCCTCCCCCTCGGGAGAGACCAGAGCAATGCAAACTGCCCCCGGGGTTGTCATCAGGGACCAGCTCTGGGATGAGATACCTTGGCCAGGAGCCACCACTAGCCAGGACCAGGAAAACTCTGATTTGTTATGGGAATGCAGTCCATGGGATGTGTTTCTGTGGGATGGATGTGCCAGGGAAAACAGGGGGGGTATCCTGCTGCTTGGTGGCTGGCAATGGGCAAAGAAACCGTGCTTCTACAGTTGTATCTGAAGGGGTCCCACCAGCATGGGGTGGGTGCACAGGAGCGTGATACGGGATTCGCATGGCGGGGGAAAAGGTGAGAGAAGAAGAAAGAGCATCTCCTGGGTCTCCCACTCACCCATCACTCTGAGCTCCGTCCCGCACCTGTGCGGTCGCTTCTTCTCCGCCCTGAGGTTCTTGCTGTCACACACGTAGATGCCGTTGTCCTCGTAGGTGATCCTGAAGATGGTGAAGTTGATGAATTTGCCTTCCCTCTTGATGTTGTAGCGGGGGGAGTCGGGCAGCTCGTGCATGTCGTTACTGTTCTCCACCATTTTGTACCACTGCATGCTGTCGGGGTCCTTGGAGGAGCAGATGAAGTGGACGGGCATGTTCTTCTTGGCTGCCACGTACCGCGGGTGCTGCTGCACCACAGGGCACCCGCCGCCTGCCAGGGCACAAGGGTGGTCACGGCCAGCAAGGACCCGGCACCCGGGGAGCCTCAGAGAAAAAGCCACTTCATGAGACTTCCCCCCCCAGCATCTCCCAAATCAAGAGCTTTCCGTTTTCATGGATTATACTGCTTTTGAGCATGGGGCCAGGCTCTTCTCAGTGGTGCCCGGGGACAGGACAAGGGGTAACGGGCACAAACTTGCCCCTGGGAAGTTCCATCTCAACAGGAGGAGGAACTTCTTTGCTGTGAGGGTGGCAGAGCCCTGGCACAGGCTGCCCAGAGAGGTGGGGGAGTCTCCGTCTCTGGAGCCATTCCAACCCCGCCTGGCCGCGTTCCTGTGCCACCTGCTCTGGGTGACCCTGCTCTGGCCGGGGGTTGGAGGGGATGATCTCCAGAGGGCCCTTCCCACCCCGGCCACTCTGGGATTCTGGGATTCAGCTTTGTTTTGGTCAGTCATCATCGTCCGGGGACAGAAATCAGAGACTTTTGGTGAAAATGCGCGTTTAACGGAAACTCTGATTTACTGTGGTGTGGGAATGGCTTCATTTGAGTACTTTTTTGCTGCTCCCACCCCTCTCTTTGTACATCTCATTGGTCCCAGCTCCAAAATAACACCCTGCGTTGACACACACCACAGAGCCTTTGCTAGGACAGCCCCATCTCCCCAGCTGGCTTCTTTCATGCTTCCATATTTTTAAAATTTTGACGCATTTTGTATTTTTGCCCGTGTTTTGGCCCCAGAGCTGGTGAGTTTGAGGGCTCGTTCGGGTTGCAGAGTTGATGCCTAACACCCCGCGGGTGGGAATGGCATAAGCGCCCGGTTCCAAGGCATGGGCTTGTTCAGGCACCGTGCTCTGCAAACGCAGAGCGGAAAACGCGTGTGGTCTTTGGAAAGACAAAATGGGTTCTCCCTCAGCGGAGGGAGAGCGAGGTGCAGGGCTGGGGAAACGCCGCGGAGGAGGTGACAGCCTGGGAATCGCCTCTGTGACGGGGAAGGGCGGTGGGTGATGGGACATCTCCAGCTCCGCAGGGGAGCAGCACCTTCGTGGCATAGCCAGCGGGGACGGGAGGGACCCTGGGGACACAGGTAGGGAAGAGCCCGATGGGTCTGGGAGGTTACCTGTGCTGCTGATGGTGCTGTTCTTGTTTGCTGACGTCCCACCTGCAAGACAGAAGGGCCCTCAGACAGTGGCCAGGAGCTCATGTAGGACAAGCCCGTGTAGGACAAACCCGTGTAGGTTGTCCCACGTGGGATGGCACGTCCCACGTGGGATGTCACATCCCACGGGTCTTTCGTGCCTACTCCATGCGGGATGGAGTGCTGGGGAGCATCAACCACAGCCCTGCTCAGAGGACACAGAGCGGTGGAGATTTGGATTCACACCCTTCCATTTCTGTCCCATCTCCTGAATTTTCCCTAAGCTGCTCTCTGGTTGACGGCCCGGCGAAACCTGCCTGTGCTATTACAGCTGCCCCAGGCTGGCAGCCTTTCAGACAGACTCGCACCTCTTTATTTACACTCTCTGTTTTCTGAATCAACCAGAAACACTTTCCCTGCCGGGGCTTCCCTGGGCTCAGAGCACCGTGATGGCCAGGGCAGGATCTCAGACCTTGGGACCGTGCAGCCCCCCTGGGACAAAAGCTGGATGGAGCCATGCGACCTACAATCCAGTGCAGGAAAGGGGGCAAGACAGGGACCCCCCAGCACCCGTGGGTGCCCCTGCCCACAGCTCCGGTGCTCCTGTGCCTCGGTTCCTCTTGCTGCAGCTGGGCAGGAAGCACCAGACCTGTTTATCGCATCGCTTCAGTGCCCGGCTCCATCCGCTCGATCGATATTCGCCAAACCCCACCGCGGGGAAGCTGGCACGGAGGTGGGGGCTGCACCACCTCCCAGCACGTTGGGGCAGCTGCAAAACTCCCCCCTGCCTCCCCTCCAAACAGAAGAAGAAGAAGAAGAAGAAGAAGAAGAAAGAAGGTTCAATTCCCCAGCCTGAGTTCTGCTGCCTTGCCACCCAGACCTTCGCCATGGGGTCCCCTCCCTTCCCCAGAGCCTCTTCCAGGTCCGTGCTGCCCTCTTCAGCTCCAGCACCTACATCTCCTCAGGCAAACTCCCCCTTCCATCCTCATTTTGTTATTTTTTTTTGAGACGGGGAGATGCGCCTTGTCCGGGCTGTGCGTTGGATACGTCTCCCTGTCACCTGCGGTCCTGCCGGCCAGGCGGGACACGGGGCTTTGCTCTCCGTGTTTTGTTGGTGTTTCTAAACGAAGGCCAGGCTGGTTCCTCACCCTGAGAGCCCTCACGTTCCTCAAAGCCAGGATTTCCATCGCAACCATGGGTGGGCTGAGCTTCCCCTGTCCTCCCTCCAAGCCACCCAGGAGAGCCAGGGCGAAACCTTGTGACCTTGAATCCATGTTGGTGGCCACCCAACAGAAACACTTTAATTGCCCAATCCGTGCTGGACTTGGGTGGCCACCCAATAAAACCCTTGAAATGCCCGTTCCCCTGAGGGCACAACTTTCTCCATCCGAGAGAAATCTCCATCCGAGAGAATCCAAGGCATTTCCTCCTGCCGCAGGATTTTGTGGGTGTCCCTGCACCGAGCAAGAGGAGTTGGAAGGGGACAGGAGCTGGGTCCCGGCTTTAGCTGCTGCTTCTCCACAGGGATGCAAAGGGGAGCAGCACCGGGGTGTTCACACAGGGCCTCCAAATCACCCCCAAACCCATTTTTCCTCCCATTTCTCCTCTGCTCCCGCGCACTGAACCCCACAAAGCAAAGGGACGTGGCTTGGCCGTGGCCTCAGCGATGTGCCGGCCCCGTCCTTAGGCCTCCGAGAACAATAAATGGTAAAAAAAGACCCAACCCCTTCTTTCCTGACACCTGCAACCGCAGCTGGGCAGGCTCGGCACACCCTCAGCCGCCCCAGAAAGCTCCCATGGTGGGGGTCAAGACAGTCGTGTCCCATCCCTGCGCCCCAATGGGAAGCAAAACCCAAAACCCGAGGCAGATGTTGATCCCCGGGCCCCCGCGAGTCCATCCCGGCTCCGAGCGACAGAGAGCAACGGTTGCAGAGCTTAAAACCAGCTCATTGAAAGCCAGCCCTGGGCGAAGCCCCTCATTGCACCGAGCCAGGGCGCATCTCCTGGCTACGTGTTTCCTTGCTCCGAGGTGCAAAGCCCGCGTTTGATGCCTACCTGTGACGAGGGCCATCAGCCAGAGGTTGGCCTGGAGCACCCAGAGCCTCGTGCAAAAATCAGCCATCTTTCACCCCAAACGGCGGGGAAGCATCCAGTTCGCCGGCCCTCCCGTCTGCAGAACACAGCGGCCTCTCCCACCGGCTTGGTCTCCGAACCTAAAAATGGCAAAGCTGCCGCTAAGTGAGACGGCCCCTTTCCTGCTCATGTAAATCCTCCTCGATGGGGACTTTCCCCTCGGGGCCGGTTTTGAATGCGGCGCAGACGCTGGGGCGGCCGGTGCCTGCGCCCTGGGCCCCGTCCAAGCCTCGTGTCCCCAGGCTCTGCTCGTCGTGGTGGCCGCCTTTGATGGAGGTGACCACGACTGGTGTGGGTCTACACCAGAGCCAGAGACGAGCCCGCCCGCCAAACCCGGGCCGAGCACAGGGGATGTGCCCGGGAAACGAGATGTGACCGGTGGCACTGTCACATCCCTGGGCAGGGGGGGAGAGGATGGGGGTCACCCCCGGGGTTGTACCCCAGCTGCACAGCAGCGCGGGCAGATCGTAGAATCATAGAATCACAGAACGCGTTGGGTTGGAAGGGACCTCTAAAGGCCATCTAGTCCAACCCCCTGCAGTGAGCAGGGGCATCTTCAACTAGATCAGGTTGCTCAGAGCCTCATCCAGCCTGGCCTTGAATGTCTCCAGGGATGGGGCCTCCACCCCCTCTCTGGGCAACCTGGGCCAGTGTCTCAGCACCCTCAGTGTAAAGATCCCCTCCCCAGTTTCGCCCTGCAGGTGATGGGTGCAGGGGTTAATGCTTGGCCCAGTTGCAAGACTTGGGCCAGGAACAAGGTGGGACTAAGGGGTGTTTGTGGGGCTTCTCATCTCTGCTCCTTGAGGGCTGCAGTGGGGATGGTCCTCCCAGTTCCCATCCCCGAGAGCCCCCGCAGCCGCCCTTCCAGGGAAGGGTGAAATCTAGAAGAGGAGAGGGAGGACCAAAGCGAGGTGTCACCTCCCTGGTTGCCAGCCATGCCCGCCCTGATTGCCATGACACCCTTCTCCATGAGTCCTTTGGAGACAACCACTCCCTGGGGAAGCACAAGGTGACACCCCAAGGTGAGCTCTGTCCCCCTCTGCTCTGATGCAGAAATATGGTTTCCCTCCATGCTGTGCCCTCCGGCGGCTGCGCTTTACCAGCTGCGGGCGAGCACTGAACTGTAAATCCATATGAAAAACACCTTCAGGTACTTTTGCCAGTTGTGTTGGTCCCCAGAGCCCCGGTGGCTCTGCTGGGGGCCTCCCCAAACCTTCACCTTCTGCAGGTTTGGTGGGGTTTTTTGCCGGTTCTGAGCATCCGGCGGCTGCTGGGAACCAAACTGAGCCTCACCTTGTATGCGAGGGCACGCGAAGCGAGAAAAAGGAGGGATAAAGGTTTCCAGAGAAAGGCTGGTCCCAGGAGGAGAAGAGAGAGGTGATGGGAGAGGTGTCTTCTCCTGGCAGAGCGGGCAGGTCGTGCCGTGCATGGTGCTGTACATTGGGGCTGAGTCCCCGCTGCTGGCACCCCTGGTCTTGCTGGAAAAGCACAGCCTGGTCGTGACATCCCGGCAAGGCAAAAGTGATGGGGGATGCCCTTGTGCTCAGCCGGCACTGGAGGGATTGTCGTCAAGCCCTGGGGTTGGAGGTGGGAGCTGCGAAGAGCGAGGCAGCGATGCTGGAGGTGCCTGCGGAACCCCCGGGGGGCAAAAAACAGGAGCAGGGCACAAGCCAAAGAGGGTTTGCAGCAACGGTGGCCAAATTACCCCACCGCGTTGCCTGCAGGCTCCGTCAAACAGACGCAGACCTCATCCAGAGGGGCTCGGTCAACCCTTGAAGTCCCCTGTGCTTGCAGTACCCCATGGCATGGGATGTAGGGAGAGCTGGAGGTCTCAAGGGCAGGGTCCTGTCCCCCAGCATCTCTTCCCCTGGGCCACCCTGGCTCCCCAGCCCGCAGCTCATGGCCAGACCGTGCCCTGTGGGCAGGGCGGAGCAGAGCCGCTGCCAGGCAGCTGTGCCCTTCCCCAACCCATTCCTATTCATCAGGGCTTGGGTTTCACCGCTGTCCTTTCATACTGACGGGGACAGTGGGTCACACCACCTCCTCCCTCCAGCCCCCTGCCTGCGTGGGTACCACCATGCTCAACTTGAATTACGCCAGCCTTGGGACGAGCTGTTCCAACCAGAGGAAAAATACAGCGGTGAGGCCATGCCGTGGCCCTCGGGGACGTCAGCGGGTCCCGGAGGTGGCTCCTCCTCCAACCACACATCGATGCAGAAACCTCCTTCACCCACCGCTGCTTTCTCCCCATGATGCTGAACTGCTCCCGCGTGGCCGGTGGGGCAGGTTTGGCCCCACAGAGCCTGGCATGGGGTTCTGCACCTCCTCCAAGCCCACTTCTCTCCTTGGTTGAACCTGCAGCAGCATCTCCTAGAGTTGGGGCTCATTGCTGTGAGGCACCGAGGGCCCCAGGGGACTTGTTCACGAGCAGAGCAGAAGCTCTGGGGTCTGGGTTGGGTTGGAGGCACCGGGGGGGACAGCCCAAGGGGGCTCTTGTGCAGAATGGGAGCACCAGGTCCTACTGAGGATGGCGGGTCCACCCAAAGCCATGCAAAAGGGCTCCCCACATCTACCCTGGAGCAAAGCGGGACGGGGGGGCATTTACCCCTCCCAGGGGCAGGGTAAACGTTTCTCCCTCTAACATAGAATCACAGAATGGTCAGAGGTGGAAGGGACCTTAAAGACCAGGTAGTTCCATCCCCCTGCCCTGGGCAGGGACACCTCCCACCAGCCCAGGTTGCTCCAAGCCCCGTCCAACCTGGCCTTGAACCCCTCCAGGGATGGGGCAGCCACAGCTTCTCTGGGCAACCTGGGCCGGGGGCTCACCGCCCTCACAGCAAACCCTAACACACACCAAGGCACCTAATATCGTAATAATAGACCATTTATGGTTGTTTATTTTAAGAAATGTACAAAGAAAAATGCCTTTAGCGCGCACGAATCCTGCTCTTTGGCATTTTTTCCATCACCGACAACACGTACGTACAAGCAGCATCGATTGTGAACCACAATCCGGGCTGGAAACCGCCGTGCCACGGATGCTTCCCAGGCAAACGCCATCGAAAGTAGCTCAGGCTCCTGTTCCAGGGAGCATCACCCTACGCGACACGGAAACGAAAGCACAACGCTACGGGATGAGCAGAGCGACCCCGGCTCTGCCGCCTGGCCGACGACAGCACGTGGACTCAAGCAAGCTCAGCACCGCTCCTGGCCAGCCTGAACATGGGGCATCTGTAACGGCTCAGCGCCAACATCAGCCCAAGAAAAAAAAAAAAAAAAAAAGAATTATAATAATAATAATAATAATAAAAAAGAAAGACAGACCATTTGGCTTCAAGAAGCAGCCCTTGTTTTAACTGGAAGAGGTTTTGGTTCATGTTTGGTTTGATCTCAAGAGGGTTGGGTTTTTTTTTCCCCTTTTAAAAGCAGAAGGCAGCCCAGAGACGAACTCGGGGCCTTTTGCTCGTTTTTCTTGAATTTCTTTCCCCCACCTGGGTAAAGAGCAGTAAAACCCTTCCCCTCTCCCTGGGAAAACCCTCCTCTGCCGAGAGGGTTCCTGGTGAGGACCTGCCTGGCCCCAGCATGTCCTGCTGGGTCATCTCCAGAGCCCTGGCCAAGGGAAGGATGCTCTGCTCCAGTATTTTGGGATTTACACCCCGGTGGGAGCATTCACTGCGTTAAGGCCCCTGGTGGATGATGGGATTTAAGGGACCCCGTTGAAGCAGCTCGTTGCAAAGAACGACCGTTCAAAGACCCGCTCCGATCCCCCTGGGGATGCGTCTCGTTAATTAACGCTAATCAGGAGCGCTCCAGCGGGACGTTTCCACTCGCTGCGGGGCTTGAAGGAACCCTAGAGGGTTTTGTTACAGGGACCGGGGGTTCTCGGAAAAGGTTCTCCAAACCCGACCTTTGTCCATTCCTTTCCTGCCACAAAATCTGGATGAAAGAGGAAAACGGTGAAGAAACATGAATATAAATACCATTTACATTCGTACCACGGAGACCTGAATGATTTATGATTTCAATGCATATCCAGAGACCTTTAAAACCTGATATTTAACCCTGAGAACATATCTGCAGATGCTTTGGTTTTGGCTATGCAAACAAATCTTTAAGACGTTAATTGCACTTTCTCTGTATGTAACAAAAAAATAATCCATAAAGCTTATTCAAATATTCAAGAAGAAAGGTGCTACTTTAAGACATTGGAGATTTTTGTTCAGAAGACTTTGTTTTTTCTGTAATTATCCTTAATATTATTTCACTTGGCTCATCTTTCACTGGCCGCTTGGCTGCACTCTGGAAGGATAGTGTACAAGAAAATCTCTTAATTGTGAAATAACATTAATAAATAATTACTTTAAGCAAAGGGACAGCCATCCTCCTTTGTTAATGTGTGAAAAACATCGTTACCGTGATGACGTCATTTCAAAACTAAAGTGTTTCTCTTCCACCAACGATAGATTTCACATTTCATTCTCATAATAAAAATATTAAACTCTTTGCAAGTGCAGTGAGCTGTAAAAACCAGGACCGGTAAGAGATCCTGCTTCGAAAGTTAAGGTGTCTCCTCGAAATATCTCAAATTAGCTCAATATCTAAGATCTAGTGATCTGTCTATGGAAG
This sequence comes from Larus michahellis, assembly GCF_964199755.1. Taxonomy (NCBI): domain Eukaryota; kingdom Metazoa; phylum Chordata; class Aves; order Charadriiformes; family Laridae; genus Larus; species Larus michahellis. Next base: position 5,333,233 of record NC_133913.1, on the reverse strand, counting down.
GGCTCTTGAAAAGGAGATACAAATCAAGTCTTTTCAGGCTGGGCGAGAGATGGAAGCCTCCTCCTGTTATACCAGCGACTCCTTCACCACCCATTCCTTATCCCACGCTTCTGCTTCGCCAGGAGCATCTCGAGTCTCTGAGCTGGGAACGGGTGCAAGATCAAAGGCAGGGGCCGTCTCCACGTCTGTCCCACCGTGCCCATACATCTCGTGCATTTTGGTGGCGATCAGACCTTCCTTCTCAGGTGCGTCCTCTTTCAGGGCCTCCTCGTCCTTACTGTGCCTGTACATGTAGGACGCCTGCTTCACCGAGCGCCTCAGGAGGTACCTCCGGAAAGCCCTCTGGATTTTTGTAGCACAGACTTCCTCGTGTTTCCTTTTCAGAGTGGTGGTGATGGGCTCATAGGAAACCTTCGAGGGGTTCGCGGCCATGAACTTCTCCTCCATGGTGGCCTTCAAGGCATCCATCTCTCCTGAGTCTCCCAACACTTCCTTAGTCAGGGCAAAGAGGATATCCAGGCAGTGGATTTTGTCCCCAGCAACCATTGGTAGATCCATGGTGATTAGCTTGATCTTGTTCGGCTTGGGAATTTTGAGTGGCTCCTGTAAGGTGTCTACAAAGTCAGATAAGGTGCTGTACGCGATGAACTGAGTGGCGTCTGGGTCAAACTTCTCCCAAGTTTCATAAAACATTTCAAAATCATCTTCACAGAGGGGTTCGCTGCTCTCCTCTGTGGCCACATTGAAATTCTCCAGGATGATGGCAATGTACATGTTCACCACGATGAGAAAGGAAATGATGATGTAGCTGCAGAAGAAGAAGATGCCGATGGAGGGGTTGCCACAGTCCCCTTTTACCGAACTGCCAGGGTTTTCCAGGTCAGGGTCACAGTCGGGGGGGCCACTGTTGAGGATGGGGCTGAGGAGGCCATCCCATCCCGCTGACGTGGTGATCTGGAAGAGGCAGATGATGCTGTTCCCAAAAGTTTCAAAGTTGAAGATGTCATCGATCCCCGCCTCCTTCTTTACATAGGCAAAGTTGGACATCCCGAAGATGGAGTAGATGAACATGACGAGGAAAAGCAGGAGGCCGATGTTGAACAGGGCAGGCAGGGACATCATCAGAGCAAAGAGGAGAGTCCGGATGCCTTTCGCCCCTCGGATCAGCCGGAGAACACGACCAATCCTTGCCAGCCTGATGACCCTGAAGAGCGTGGGTGATACGAAGTACTTCTCTATGATGTCTGAGAGGACGATACCTGCGAAGGGATGAAGAAGAGGTGAGTTTGCCATGCTCTGCAGCCAACACGAGGAGGTGATATGGAGCTACTCCATCTGTCAGAGTGGGCAGATAGGCGGAGATGAGGCCACCCCTGATGGCACTCAGCTCTCTGCTCCTCTGGTGGCAAAGGGAACACATTAAAAAAATGAATTCTGAACACAGACTCAAAGGTTAAATGCTGGCTGCTCTGTTTGAGAGACAAGGGGAACCCAACACCAAGGAGGAGCGAGACACATCCCCAGCCCCTCATCCAGCTTGGTGGCATGGGGTGGCCTCACATCCCTCTTGTCTCAGGATCCTGTTGGCTTGGACTTACTCAAGGGGTGGGTGTAAGGGGGTGGCCGGTGACTGCTTGGTGGCTGTGGATCAGCTAGATCATTTCCACTCTTCATTATCCAGTGGGAGCCCCGAGGAACTGGTGGAACCAGCAGGACTCACCTAAGATGGAGAGGATGACCACCACAAAGTCAAAGATGTTCCAGCCAATAGTGAAGTAGTAGTAACGCAAGGCAAACATTTTGAGCACACACTCTCCAGTGAAGATGACGATGAAGACCAGGTTTATCTTGTAGAGGACAGATGTTTTGAGTTCACTTTGATCATCTGTTTCGACCATCATGGTCACCATGTTAAGACAAATCAGGATCATGATGGTTATGTCAAACACTTGCTTGGTAACAAAGTCAAACACCATCCCTTGAAACTTGTTCTGTCGTGAGGGCCATGTGCGTGATGATGGGGAACCAGAGGTGAGGTGGGAACGTGGGACAGACACACACAAAACAAAAGACACAACAGAAAGAGAAGAAGGAACCGTATTTAAAAGAGCGTAAAAAACCTCAGGGTTGTGGCCAGTACACAGGTCTCGTGGCCCCAAAAGCTGTGGGAGGAGGACACCCAGCACCTTTCAGGATGAAATCCATTACCATCACCGTGACACCACGGCCAGGAGGTGTAGGCACAGGGGACAGTTGCTTTCTAATTATATCCACAGCTAATGTGTCAGGGCAAAAATAAACACACGGAAAGGCCTCACTTGAGCAGTTCTATCAAAACCAAACCCAAGTCGCAACCGTGTATGTATTGGCTGGGCCAACGTCCCTTCTAGGAGCGTTGAAAGCTGAGCTTTCCCGGAGTCTAACCCCCTTGGAGAGAGGAGCTGGGAGCCAAGATAGGAGAAAACCCTAATCCCTGCAAAAGTGAACCCCCACCTGGCCCTTGCCAGCAGCCCTGGGGCTGAAGAGCAGACCCAAAGGATGTCGCCTGATGGGAACCTCTCCCGGCAGCCCCGTCTCTTAGCAAGGTCCCATCCGAAGAGTGGCGACAGGGAGCCAGGATTTGGCTCCTTGCCCTGGCAAATGGTCTTCCCTAGACCCTTCTGATTGACTTTGGGACAGCCGGTGGCATGAAGTGCTCCCTCCCTGCTGCACTCCAGGGTGATTAACCCAACATACCGATGGCCTGGGGATGGGCTTCTGAGGTTTCTTGGAGCCGAGCTTCTTCATGGCGTTGTAGTATTTCTTCTGCTCTTCCGTCATGAAGATGTCTTTGCCTCCAAAGTATAAAGGGAATCGCCTCTGTTAGTCTTGGGGGACTCACCTCTTCCTACCGAGCATCTCTGACCGTGCTCCTTCCCACCAAGCATCTCCAGCCAAGCTCCTACCAGGCATTACTCGCTGCACTGACTCAGTGAAACCTGCTTCCTCTCCGCTTGCCCTTTTCTACGCTGCTTCCCCGAGCTCACAGCACCCATGGGTGCACACCCCAGCGCTGTGGTTTCCTCCCGCAGAGGTGAGATGCTGCAGGGACCGGGGCACCCCGTGCCCTGCTGGGGTTCACCCCCTACGTGCTGGCTGGATCCTGCTGGCAGCATCTCGGTGAGCTTCAGAGCGTGCTCGGCGCAAACAACGTGCTCCGTGTTACCCACCCTCCGCCTGCTCCCCGCCTCCGGCAGCCCAGGGGCGTCAGTCCCGTGCTGCTGGCTTGAAAGCAGAAGTTGAGTCTTTCCTTGATGCATGGAAAAACGGTGAGAAAGGGTCACGGGGTGGGAAAAGAGACTAAAAGCGACAGCGCTGGCGTACAGCCGTGCCTGCTGGGGCATAGGCAAGAGAAAACACAGGGCTCCCCCCACCTCCTCCTCCCTCTGCATCCATAAATGAAATCTTCTATAAATGCTATGGCCAGGACACAAATCCCTGGCTACTGTTTGCCCGGCACTCCTTGTTCACTAATGGATAACGGCAGTTCGGGTTGCAGAGGGACCCTGGGGTCCATCTAAGCCCTGGTCTCCTCACCCCACAACCGTGCGGGTCCCCTCCGTCCTGTTTTGGCAGGGGGTTTGGACTGGGCGATCTCCAAAGGTCCCTTCCAACCCCAGCCATTCTGTGGTTCTGCCCTGGACCAGCGGCCCAGGAGGCAACAGTGGCTGCAGCACCCAGAAAATACTTATCTTTTTCTTCTGCTGGTTGAAGTTGTCGATGATGACGCCAATGAAAAGGTTCAGGGTGAAGAAGGCGCCGAAGATGATGAAGATGACAAAGTAGATGTACATGTAGAGGTTGATCTCGTACACCGGCTGCTCTTCAATCTGACCAGGAGAGATGGGAAACGTGAGACTAACCGTCTCCTGAAAGCATATCCCCAAACCCCCGGACAAGGGATCGCTCTATCCAGACACAGCTGTGGGGTCGCTGCTCCAAAACCTTTGGCAGATGCTGCGTGGGCTGAGTGGTCCCTGTGGGAGCAGCCATGGGAAGGGACAACAAGGTGACACCAGCTGGGTGACCCCTGATCCCACGGCATGGGCTGGGGAGTAGGAAAGGATGCCCAGGTGTGGAGATACCCATGAGCAAACTTGAGTTTCTTCCCAACAATCGGCTTTCCAAGGGCTGAAATATAGCCAAGAGGGGAAAGGAGAAGAGGTTTAATTCACGCCGCGCCAGCGCACGGGGGTGGCACAGCCCGGGAAAACGCTCCTCGTCATGGAACGTCACTTAATTCCGCTCTACATTTGACTGGAGACATCCCAAGGTGTCACAACCAGCCTCCCTCATTCCGAGGATAGCTCTTGGCAGAAAGGAGTGGTTTTTCTCCCGAAACAGCTTTGCCCCAGGTGTCTGGGGAGGCAGGAGCCCAGGCCGTTTTCAGAGGGAGCTGGAAGCAGCTCCTCCGCTGAGCCCCAGCAGCTGCAGCCGGGGCGAGCAGAGCGGCTTGTTTCTGGTGCTAAAAAAAGGCAACGAAAACAATACGTTCAGGCCCGTGGGTGTGCGGGGCTGACCCCCTCAGCGGGGCACCGGCAAGATGGCTCGGTTAGAGAAAGGTAGGAAGTCCCTTCTGCGCTGGCTCATGGCAGGGCGTGCACACATGGGCTGGCCTGGGGACGGTTTTTGGGGTGGATGCCAGTAGAAACAGCCCCAGCATAAGACCCTTCAAAACGTTGGTTTTTTGGTTTTGTTTTTTTTTTTGTTTTTTTTTCGTCACCCATTTAACCCAAAGGTTAAACGTTGGCTGCTGTTTTAATAACCCGTTTATTAGGGGGCCTACATAAAATAACCCATTTAGGGGGCCTACAAGGAAGCTGGGGAGGGACTTTTTACAGGGGCAGGTAATGATGGGATGAGGAGTAATGCTTCAAACTGGAAGAGGGGAGATTTAGATGAGATTTGAGGACAAAATTCTTTGCTGTGAGGGCGGTGAGCCCCTGGCCCGGGTTGCCCAGAGAAGCTGTGGCTGCCCCATCCCTGGAGGGGTTCAAGGCCAGGTTGGACGGGGCTTGGAGCAACCTGGGCTGGTGGGAGGTGTCCCTGCCCAGGGCAGGGGGTGGCACTGGGTGGGCTTTAAGGTCCCTTCCAACCCAAACCACTCTGTGATTCTATGATTATTTCTCAAGTCAAGCCAGGCACTTTATCCAGGATGGGATAAGCTCTTCCAGCTGGAGGGGCACATGGAGGGGCACTGCGTCACTGTGGGGTGAAGGATGAGCCCTCCAGGTTGGAGCTGTGGGGGCAGAGCAGGGATTTCAGACCATGAAGGTGAAGCCGAGAGGAACGGGCTCAGCCCCAGCTGTAGCCTGGGTGAGGTGGGAGCCCGGTGTGGGGGCCAGGGTGCAGCTGGGATGGTGGCTGTGGTGCAGGTGACAATGACACGAGCGGCACAGGGACACAACTGGCTGCCCTTTTTGGGGCTGTGCACCTCAGCAGGGGGGATGTTTTGGAGGTTTCTCCACTCTTTAGCCCATGTCCTAGCTGAAACCAAGGGTGGGATGCGGGCAGCCCCGATGGGCAGAGCCAGGCGGGTTGCTGCGGCCGAGGGGTCCATCCCCAGCCTGTGCTGAGCATCTCCTCGGCCCCAGGACTCTGCTCCCAGCCTGCCCGGGGAACCGGCTCGGTGGGACGGGTGATCCTTGGTGCCGGTTGTGAGACATCCCTGCTTGTCCCCTCACCTCGCGTGAGTCCACAGCGGCGTACATGATGTCCATCCAGCCTTTGAAGGTCGCCTGCAGGGACAGAGGAGAAGAACAGATCCGCTGGGAGGTATTTGGGGGTGAGGGAGGGAGGGGAAGGCAACGGGTGCGTGTTTGGGGTTTAGTTTGGGGGTTCAGCTCTGGGCTGATGTTACTGGAGTTACAGCTTCTCTGTGGGAGTAGCAGGAGAGGGACCATGAGTTGAATCCACAAGGAAAATGCCCTGATACAGAAATGCGGAGATTTACACGCGTGTGTGCACACACAAGCTCCGTTCTGTGGCTGAGGTTACCAAGGACTTCCCCAAAACACTGCTGCGAACCAGGCTGGGAGAAGAAGCAATTGACTCTTTCCTCCCCAAAAAACCAAAATGGATTTTCTCAGTGGCAAAGCTGTGCCGGAGCCGACTGCCTCCCTCCTGCTCCCAACCTCTGCCACCTCCGTAGCCCCAATTTCTGCATCGCTGCCTCTGCTACCTGGATCCCGACCCTGGTGGGGGCACACCGCATCTTTTACAGGTTTTTGCTGCTGATTTGTTAAACAAAAAGCCTGAACATCTTGTTTCCTGAATCTGATGGAACAACAAATCTGAAGAGGAAGCTGAATTTAAAGCTGGTCGGTCAATTTGTGTCGTGCTCCGATTCTGCAACCGCCAGTTCCCCTGGATCTGCTGGGAGTGACCCCAGCACACCCCATAACAGAGCCCACACCTATATTTTTATTGAAATGAGGGGTGAGCAGTTCCTCTTCTGCTTGCCTGGCTCAGCTGCGGTGGGTTCGGTGGAAGCACGGCTGCGTTCGCCCACCGCCCTGCAAGCGGACACACGCACTCTTTTTCCAATCGTCATCTTCCCCATGCAAAACTCTTGCAGCCTGCGACTGAGAGCAGACCGAACTTTTCAAATGGGTAGGGGGCAAAGGCTCCTGCATCCTGTGCTCTGCAGAGGACTTCTCGCAGCCCCAGGCTGGGTGGTACCTACGCTCATCCGCAGCGGTTCCCTGGTGACACTTTCCCCACCCATCTTCCAACCCTCTCCCTTTCCTTCTTGGCGCTGCAGGGTTTTTTGTGTTAAATACCAATTTTGGAGCTAAGAAGCAAGTAAGGCGCCCCATCTAGGCGTCATAGAATCATAGAATGCGTTGGGTTGGAAGGGACCTCCAAAGGCCATCTAGTCCAACCCCCTGCAGTGAGCAGGGACATCTGTAACTAGATCAGGTCGCTCAGAGCCTCATCCAGCCTGGCCTTGAATGTCTCCAGGGATGGGGCCTCCACCCCCTCTCTGGGCAACCTGGGCCAGTGTCTCACCACCCTCAGCGTAAAGAACTTCTTCAGCCCTCATGCTAATTCGACTAGAGCAGTGACCATCCCCCCATACTGGGCACTGGTGAGGCCCCACCTCGAGGGCTGTGTCCAGTTTAGGTCTCCTCACTACAGGAGGGACATTGAGGGGCTGGAGCGTGTCCGGAGAAGGGCAGTGGAGCTGGTGAGGGGTCTGGAGCACAAGCCTTGTGAGGAGCGGCTGAGGGAGCTGGGGGTGTTCAGCCTGGAGAAGAGGAGGCTGAGGGGAGACCTTCTCGCTCTCTACAGCTCCCTGAAAGGAGGGGGTAGCCAGGGGGGGTCGGTCTCTTCTCCCAAGGAACAGGCGATGGGATGAGAGGAAACGGCCTCAAGTTGCGCCAGGGGAGGTTTAGGATGGATATTAGGAGAAATTTTTACACCGAAAGGTTTATCAAGCATTGGAAGAGGCTGCCCAGGGCAGTGGTGGTGTCGCCATCCCTGGAGGTATTTAAAAGCCAGGCAGACGCGGTGCTGAGGGACATGGGTCAGCGGTGGGTTTGGCAGTGTTGGGTTAACAGTTGGACTCAATGATCTGAAATGTCTCTTCCAACCTCGACGATTCTATGATTCTAATTGCACTGCCCTGCTACGATGATGCATGGAGGAGGGATGGCAGCTGCTTTCGTTACGTACCACCTGCAGCAAGGAGAGGTATCCCAAGCCAACGTTGTCGAAGTTGACCTTGACGTTGACCCATCGGACCTCGTTGGTGTGGAGGAGGGCCATGCAGTCGCTCTTGTTGTTCACCACGCTGATGTCAAAGAGCTCCCCTGTGGTGGTGTTGACGCATCGGTAGTACTTCCCCGCAAAGAGATTCACCCCCATGATGCTGAATATCAACCAGAAGATGAGGCAGACCAACAGGACGTTCATGATGGAGGGGATGGCGCCCAACAAGGCGTTCACCACCACCTGCAAGGGGAGAAAAGACCTTGGAGGACCTGGCTAGGAAACCAGGCTACCAATGATGACCTTCATGTTCCTGTGCCCCAGCCTTACCCTCCCCAGCGGCACCAAGTGGGCTCAAACTGGACCAAATCCCTTAGTATTGATCCCACCGATCCGGAGTCCCCTGAAAACCAACTGGGATGGGTGCCTGGTGTAGGTGACCGCTGAACGGTACCACGGTGCACGGCCATGTCAGAGCGAGCAGCACACAGGGGAGGCACCTACCCTCATGCCTTCAAATCTGGACAGGGCACGCAGTGGTCTCAGAGCCCTCAGCGTCCGCAGGGACTTGATGGCTCCCAGCTCGGAGTATCCCAGCCAGTTTGCTGTCAGGCTGATAAGGGAAACCTGGAAGGAGCAGCCCAAGGGATGAGATGGAAACACAACTGAAACGCGTCCACGCAGATCCTGCGCTTCCCTCCCTCCCCAGCACTCCCTCAGGCCAGTGGACATTGTCTTGGGACACAGGGACTTGCATTGAGTCCTTGGGTTCCTGGTGACCAGCCACCTGGCGGATGTCCCTGCTTCTTGGGTGTTAGGGTGGAGGTGACAAGGGACACAGAAATACTGCCCAGGTGGAATGGCCTGCTGTGCCACGGAGCATTTGGGAGACCCTGTATCCCTTCCCATCTCTACTGGGGTCTGGTAGAACAGCACGGGCTTGTTCTTGGCTTGAGCGTCAAACAGAAAGGCTTTGAAAGGGTTTCTGCAATGAAGGAAAGAAATGGCCCTTCCTGTGGGGGACCATTATTTTAAGCAATGGTCTAAGCCCTCATTCCACAGCCACCCCATTGTCCTTTAAAATACAATGTGGGCTCATTTCCAACAGCCTGCTGCAATCCCCTAATGCTCCCAAATCCCTTGGCCAACTATGGCTCCAGAGGTGCTCACCAGACAACACTTACATCGACGATGAGGAAATCCAGCCAGCACCACGCGTTGGTGAAGTACACCTTGAAGCCGTAGGCCACCCACTTGAGCAACATCTCGATGACGAAGATGTAGGAGAAGACCTTGTCGGCGTACTCCAGGATGGTGCGTATCACCTTCCGTTGTTCAATGTAGATGTCCTCAAAAGCCTGGAAGAGGCATGGAGCTACGTGACAGTCATTCTTCCATTAGACCCGCTGCACGGCTCCGTGCAGCCGCATCCACGCCTGCGTTTCCTTGGGCTTGGGGCCGCTTGAAAAGTCGAGAGCCTAGCTACAGGTGACATTTACTGACGCACCTGATCAACGTGGGGTCTAACTCCTGTTTGTAAGCTCTTGTTGGCTCTGTAGAGCGGTGTTTGTCCCACAGCAAAGCTTCGCTGCAGCAAATGTCCAGCTGCATCTCATTCCCTGGCCAAAAGCCAGGACACCAACTTTGCACCTTTGGATGCCCTGGTAGTTTTGAAAATGCTCTTAGGAGCGCTTAGGGTTACTGATACATCCTCATGGCACGTAAAACATAAACAATCAGAGGTACGGGCACGGTGACCAGGTGTTGCACAGCTGTTTTAGCATAACTTTCGATTCCGGCACTAGCTACAACCTCAGACATCCCCAAACTGCACTGCAGAGCACGACGCAGACACATAAAGTGTGTCTGAAAACCAGTTCGGTCCCTCTGTCCTCATTCCCTCTCTTTTTACCCCCCGAACTTGGCGGAGAAGCTTGTCTCCCCATTAGCTCTGCGTATTTACAGGCGCAGCTGAGTTACACCCAGCCCAAATAGTCAGAGAGGACCAACAGGCCGAGACGCAGCTTTTTAATGAGCTTGATGTAAATGGCTGCCCAGGTTCTGGGAGGGTGGAGGGTGCACCCGTCAGCGGCTGGAAGCGCTTGAACAGCAAAATGATAACCATGAACTATTTGAAAAGCGCCTCCCGACAGCCAGTTAACGGAGGCAGTGAAACGAGGAACCATCCACGTACAGCTAAAGAGAAGGTGCAGATGGTTCATGGTTGACGCCGAGAGCGGGAGGGGAGGCTGGAGGCGGTTGCATCCCCTTGAGCCCGTGGACCACAGCCCACGATGGAGGCTGGGGAGGGCTGTAGCGGGGTGACTGAACCAACGCAGGGCTCTTGGAGGGCAAGGGGAGGATGTTTTGATCCCCTTGCAAGGCTGTACATGGGGCAGACCTGAGCCAAATGGGGTTTTAAATCAAACACCTGCCCACAGCTGTGTTATTTCGCGCAGGAACCAACCAGGTGATGTCCAGAGCCTTTGGTGCTGCTGCCTGGGCTCTGCCCGCGTTCCTGGGCTCCCCAGCTCCTGGGGAGCTGCCGCAGAGCAAAGGGGACAGGGCAAAAGGTGGGACCTACCAGCGCCCCACTGCTGAGGAGGATCATGAAGACGATGAAGGTCTCGAACCAGTCGTGCTCCACGATGCGGAAGCAGGTTTTCCGGAGGTTCCACCACACCTTCCCTCGATCGCTGGTGACGTCCACGTAGAGGCAGGGAAACCTCTTCACACAGGCTGGGGACGGGGTAAAGAGCTGTAGGTTACCTCCTGGCCAGGGCATTTCCACCAACATGAGACTATTTGTGCTTTTATTGTCTTTTCAAACCCTCCTAGACGAGGGTTGGAGCAGGACCCTGCTGGGTTTGAGGGTGTGCACGCAAGAGGGGACCCCACGGGGACCATCTCCCTGGTAGTAGAGGAGGATTTGGAGTTTGGGCTGAGCTAAGTGAGCCTGGGGGTCGTTACGCTGCAAGGATTAGTTGGCAACAGCCCCTCCATACCCACCTCCCCCTCTCCACGGGGTCCCCCGCCCCGCTCGGTCCCTCACCTTCGGTGAAGCACTCCTCGGGCTCGTTGCTGTCCTCAGCCTCTTCTGCCACCTCCTCCTCCTCCGGCGGCGGGGGCTTGTAATCCACGGTGCTGCACAGGGAGGAGGCGTTGTCGCCGGGGAGGGGTTTCTGCAAAGGGAGAGGAGGATTCAGGCCGGGCTGCCCTGAGGAAGGGATGCTCCTGGGCTGCGGCTGCCTCCAGCCATCCTCCACCTCCTCCTGCCCCCACCGTGGGAGCCAGCTGGTGGGACCCCCTCGCTTGAAGGCTGATCTTCGGCCCTTTCCTACGAAAACGCAGCCTAGAGTGAATCTTCTGAATTGCCCAGGGCTGCAAGCCTTGAAGGATCATTGGTATACGAGCTTGCACAAGCTTTGCTTTTCATCCAGGTTCAGAGGAGCAAAAGGTCCCCTGACTCCAGCCTTCCTTGGGTGGTGAGGCGCTGGAACAGGTCACCCAGAGAAGCTGTGGCTGCCCCATCCCTGGAGGGGTTCAAGGCCAGGTTGGACGGGGCTTGGAGCAACCTGGGCTGGTGGGAGGTGTCCCTGCCCAGGGCAGGTGGGTTGGGACTAGATGATCTTTAAGGTCCCTTCCAACCCAAACCGTTCGTGATTCTGTGATTCCTCCCAGCACAGCAAGTCGTTCTCCCATCCACTTGTACCATCACCTCTGGCTGATTTTCTCACCTCCTCCTCCTCCTCCTCTGTCTAAGAAATTCTCTGCCAAACACCCTTTGGTACAAGGAGACCTGCAGAAAGCTGGGTGGCCACCATGGCACGTCTCTCAATTCCCTCTGGCTTGGCTTGTGCCGAAGGGCTTTTAGGCTGAGGTTCATACAAGTTCAAAACCTGCATCCCAAATATCTCTCACCGGCTCCATCCTGCACCACAGCTCAGCTTGGCTGGCTTCCCAGACACCACTCAGCAAAGCCCGGAGGGGCTGATAACGAGAGAAAACCTTGGCAAGGCCTTTGGAATTTTTTTCTCCTCCCCCTCCCCCCTTTTTTTTTTTTTTTAATGGCTTTCCGAGAAGACTCTCTGTGGCACTTGAGGAAAGAGCAGATCCCCAAAGCTGCCTGTCCTACCTGGGAGCAAGTGGGAACCTGAAGATCTTGGGTGGATCTTGGGTGGACCTGGACATCTCAAGTGGGAACCTGAAGATCTTGGGACATCTCCAATGTCCAGTCCTCCCCCAGGGTTGCCAGTGCTTTCAGTACTGAATAAAGCAGCTTCCCCGACCTCCAACAAGCCAGGGGAGACCCCCTGGGGTAGTTTGAGGCACCGTTGTTGCCTGCAGCTTCAGGGGCCACAGCCACGTCAGTAGAAGACATTGCTATGGGGGAGCCTTGCAGCCGCGCTACCGCACGCTGGGGACACATTACCACGCAGAGAAGGACACAGCGGTAGCGGTGGCACGAGCCGTCGGCTGGCGGCTCTGCAGGAGCATTGGGGTCACCCTCTGCCGGGGCTGGGGCGGGACGGAGGGATTAGGAGACCTCGGCACGGAGCCAGGCAAGCTGTGACCCCGGGGAAGGACACACGGAAACCATCTGTCTCCAGGACAAACCTTGCAAAGGCACGAGGTGGGGACGAACCAGGCCAGCTGCGCCGGAGAACAGGGGAAAGGTGCCCAGGGCAGGTCCTCTTGAGGAGGGAGGACAGGGATAACTGTGCTGGTCCCACCGCGTGGTCCCCAAACCCCATCTCCGGGGGCTTCTGAGCGCCCACGCGCCTGCGACCGGCAGGTTTGCAGGGCAATTTCCATCACACACCTGCTACGGCACCTCCAGCCTGGGGGCTGGGTGTTTCCACCCAAATCCAGGGCTTTCCCCGTCCTTGCCAGCACCAAGCACCGGCATTCAGGCTCTGCACACCCACGCTCACCCCGTGACCCCAAAATTCACAGTGCTTGACGATACTCCTGTGATGCGCACAGCCCAGAGCATCTCAGGTGACATCACCCTGCCCGGCAGCAGGAGGGTGTGAGGGCAAAAAGCCCCCAGGAAGAGCCCCGAGCCACAGCACGGACTCTTTTCGCAGCCGTTCCCGTCACCCCCTCGCTGCTTCACGGTGCAAAACCCAAATCAACCGTCAGACACGCAAAAGCGCTCGAGGAGAGCGGCCATCACCCCGCCGTTATTATTTCACCCTGAAAAATGTCTTTGCCTGGGAAAGGAGCTGCTCTGGAAGCCGGGGGGCATTTATCAGCCTTTTCTGAGCAGCCCATCGGGAGAAAAAACCCCAGTTTGCCAGAGTCACCAGCGGCCCATGTCCCCGGCGCGAGGTGGTGTGCCGGGCTCTGGCTCCATCTGGAGATAAGCGACGGCATGTGAGCAGGGCCAGCGAGCAGCAATCCTCCCCGAGGACCCGCTCAGGGCTCCCACCAATTAGCATCTGGTTTCTAATGATCTTTTCACGCGATGACCGCCGGCCCGCTGCCCACCCAGGCCGTCGCCGGGTTGTTAACGCACCCCCCACCCCCCCGGCTTGGCACCTTCATCAACATTCCACTGAATTTAGCCACCAAAAGCAGCAGCGATGACGGGGTGAACTGGTATTTAGTGGTTGAGGGACGGTGTTTGCCCCCTGCACGTGCTGAGCAGCCACGGGCGGCTTGCAAAATATGATCTCCATGGAGGGTGTTGGAGCAGGTGCCGCTAGATGTCAGCTGAACACAGCCCCATAGCGCTGGAGCCACGTCGGGACGTGTCCCGTAGTCTCATGCTGAGGTTTTTCCCCCATCTGCCAGGAAGGACATCACGCTGGCGGGGAACTGAGGTCCGTGGGGACCCCACAGACCGGGCAGGATGCGTCCCCCTGTGGTGGCCGGGTTGGCATTAGCATCCGATGCCAGGTTGGACGGGGCTTGGAGCAACCTGGGGCTGGTGGGAGGTGTCCCTGCCCAGGGCAGGGGGTGGCACTGGGTGGGCTTTGAGGTCCCTTCCAAACCAAACCATTCTGCGATTCTACAATCGGTGTGACCGCACGCCCAGTGTGCTGCAGCACGGCCTGGGTGTACTCGGGATTAGTGCTGCTGGACTGGACTCGTAGCAGGAAAAATTTTTGGGAAAAACGCCAACTCTCAGCCCTCCTGCTGGCAACGCCGCGGGGAACGACAACAGCAACTGCCCTTGCCCCGGTCCCTCGCCCAAGGTCCTCCGGGCAAGTTTGTCCCCTCTGAGCACAGCAAGCAGTACGTTTGCAACGGGTCACAGCCAGCCGCGGCCGCTCCTGCCGTCTTCCCCCTGCGGCCCCAACTGCTGCAAACACCCTGTTTTCCCAGCTAAAACCAAAAAATAAATGGATAATCAGGATTGTCCCCTCTTCTTGCACCGTGCCCCAAGCGACGCCGGGTCCCTAGTGCTGTGCGGAGCTGCAAGGAGCCCGCCAGACGGGGAGGGAGGTGGGTGGCTCTGGGGTTTTGAGGGTCCTGGTTCAGTTTCCAGCCCTGCATTGGGGTCCCTGGGCAATCACAGTCGGGATCGCCCCCCAAACTGCACCCCTGCCTTCCGCCCCAGCGTGGCACCCCGAGCAGGACCGGCTGGGACAGAGCTTCCCAAAGGCTCCTCAGCTCCTTGAGCAGACACATTTGCCATCGATGGCGATGACAAACCCCCAGGTCAGAGGTGTCCTATTATTCCTACAAAACCCCTTTCCAGATTGCTGCGGCTGCTCCTCTCCACCACAGCGTCCCTGCTGCCCTGCATTTCCCCAGGACCTCGGTGCGACCACGTTATGAACAGCAATTCCCCCCCACCCCCCCCGCCCCAGACCATCACCCTCCTTTTTGTGCCCACTCAGGTCTTCCTGAGCGTCTCGTCTCGCGTCTCCCCGAGCACCGAGGCCATCGGTGTCCCACGAGCCCTGACAGTCCTCTCCGCGCCTTGACACAGCGGTGCCAACATCAGATGTCTCGTCGGCTTTGGATCCGAAATGCATTGCTTCATGTTCGCTTGTGCTAAGCTCCTCCATCTGGTTTCATGCTCCCCCCCCCCGCCCCCACCCCGATGATGTTTTCTGAGGCATTAGCAGTGGATCCAATGTTAGTGCCATCAGCAGATTTCCCAGCATCAAATTCCTCTGGAACATCTTTAACCCCAAACTGAGCGCTTTGACCCTTGCACCAACCCTGTGGTGCTGTGGGTCCCCTTGGCACTTGCAATAACCCCATAGACTGACCCAAACCAGGCTAAACCCCTGCTTGGGCACCCCCCCGCCCCACATCCAGCTTACACTGGGAAATGCCAGGTTGGAAAACCCCACGTTCGGCCCACGCCACACGTTGTGGAAAAGCTAGAAATAACCAAACCCAGCCATCGTTTTTGGGGCAGCACAGCCAGAACGGGTCAGTCCCGGTTTTTTGGGTTGAAACCCTTCCACCCGCCTTTCTTACCTTGATATCTTCGGTGTCGGACTGGGTGCTCGTCTCCTCGTAGAGGTCAGACTCCTCCGAGGCGATGGGGACTTGCACTGTCAGGTTGGGGTTGTTAATGAAATTCATGTGGTCCAGTTCATCCATGAAAAAATGCTCTTTGCCAGCGACTCCGTCCAAGTACTCCAACTTGAGGTCCTGGCCAGCGTCCACGTGGTTGAGCACAGAGTTGTCCTTCTTACTGTGCTCTTGCTCTTCCTCCGGGGCCACCTTCTTCCCCTTCCACAGCCTGCGGAGCAGCATCAGGAGAGAGGCCTTTACAAAGTCGATCCCCTTGGTGATCCTGCCAATAGCGATCTGCAAATTGTTCATCTCTCCGTCGTCGTCAGATGCCGCCAGGCTGTCGGCACTGAAGGAGCTCAGCAGCAAAGCTAAGAACAGGTTCAGCACCTGGAGGGGACAAAAGCAAATACCAACACTGATATTCGGCACCAATGTCATCCCTGTAGGCTGGAGCAAAGTGGACCAGCCATGGCCATGGAGAAGACCCCTTCGTTGACCGTGGTGTGGGACTCCCTCCTCCCATCACCCAGCTGTGGGAACTACAGAGGTGCCAACCACATCTCCTGGAGGACGCGGACATGGTCCTCCTCCCTCCGCCCTGGGCTGTGATGCCCTCACTGTCACCTCCAGCTTCTTGGGTCCTGCTGATCCGTTTGGAAGTGATGCCAGTCATCGCTTCGGCCCCTCTCAAGCCACCTCCCCTGTGGGTGCATCAACAGGTCCCTCCCTTTGGTCTTTTGGAGAACTTGGCCTGGCTGGTCCCCACGTGGGACTCCCCCCAAGCCTATGGTGCTTCTCCTCACTACCCAGAGGGATGTGACTCCCTCTCTTCCCAGGGGGAAATCTCCTGCTTATTGTCCTCCCAGATGCAATTCTTCCTCTCCTCTTTGTTGGCTCTGGTAGCTCAGATGCCCGGCAAGGTCCTGAGGGTCTCCAACACCCTGGAGCCACGTAGGAGCCTGAGCCACAGCCATAACCTCGTCCCTTTCTCCCAGAGACCACTCTGTTCCACGGAAAGTGCTATTTCATCTCAGCACAAGTCAGCTCACGGGATGCAAACGCTCTATATCTTTCCAAGCACAGGCTCTCCTCTCCTTCCCCCAGATCTCTCCTACTTCACCATGCCCAAAACGTGACTGGACCCCACCGTGGCCTCGCCTGGCATGGGTGGACTCGCTGCATGCCAGAAAGCTGGAGCAGCTCACGAGGAGAGGAGTGGGACGGGCTCTCCCCGGGGTAGGGGAGCATTGGCAGCACCCAGACAGGCTCTCGCTGTGCGGAGCGGCCAATGGGCCAAGCCCACAGCTGTTGATGTTTGTGCCTTTTTGTGCCAGCAGCGTATCTGAGACGGGAATTAGCTGCTATCCAAGGTCACTGCTGTTTTTACATGGCTCATACCATACGACTTAAATCGCATCTTTAAATAAATCCCTACTATCCCATCAGTTTAATACTTAACGTTAAGTACCAATTACAGCTAATAGTTGCCGTTGGCTCTGGCTTTTGTGGACAGGCGTCCGTTACCTTGTCACCCGACTGACTTCCTCCCTTTTCCCTTAATAACCCCCAAAGGAAATGCTCAAAGTGTCATTAACAGCAAAGGACGACGAGCCGTCGCCTTATTCCTCGGGCAGGGGAAGTAGGGAGAAACACACACCGCCCTGCGGCCGGGATGCTCAGGAGGTTGTGCGGGACAGGCTCCAGCACTCGGAAATACCGGAGACACAGCCAGGAGAGGCTGGCAGGGGGGATGAAGAGGGCAGAGACGGCTCTGTAGGTGGTTGTGCGCCCTGTTTCTCTACTTAGCTTCCAATGAACCCCGTGCAGCAGCACAGGCCATGGAAGGAGCTGCAAAGCTTGCCCGGAAAGCTGGGGTGCAATCTCAGTGAGGGCTGCCTCTGACCCCACCAGCTGAAAATCGTGCTGCCCCCGTATCGTCTCCAGGAAAGTCTCCTGGAGGGGTGGGTGGGCTGTCCTACTCCACAAACTGGCTTCGGAAGAGGAAAACTCTCCGGGAGCCCTTTTGGGGAGGGTTGCCAGGGAGCCCCAGCTGCGATTCCCAGTCTCTAAGCTCCTGCATCCCCTGCAGACCATCCTGGCGATGCTCCTGCTGCTTACGGGTGATTTTAACCCCATTTCGGCATCGCAATTCAAATGAGCATCTTCCCCCTTGAACGGCAGCGTTCCAAGCCGTTGGTGAGTGCCGGGGTGACGGGCGGCCCCGGGGCGGGGGGACGTCGTGCTGCTCCCCACCGCGAGGTGATGCCCCCACGTCTGCCCAGACCCCAGGAGACCCCAGGGTGAGGTCTGCAGCCAGCGCAGCTCTCCGCGCTGCTACGGGGGGGCCAGTTCGAAGCCCCAGATGCCTGACGTGAGCCAGTGAAGCCAAGCAGCACCCAAATCCCGACTTTCTACCCTTGAAGGGGGACACTCTAAGCTGCCCTACCCCTCACCCGAGCCATGGGGAGGGTCTGGGTTTCCCCATGGGGCTGCCTTCACCCCACTGGAGGGCTGTGCCAGCCCCGGGGCTGGAGCAGCTACCCGAGAAGCGTCAGCAGCTCCCAGATAGGTTTCAAAGCAAATTCCAAAGGGCTTACACAACCCCGGCAAGTAATAGGAGCGATTCGGCAAGCCACCGCGCTTCCCTCCCCTGCCTTGCTCCTTAAGAAGGGCCCACGCAGCCTGGAAAACAAGCTTCAAAGCCGCCAGCGAGAGGGTTACCAAGTTTAGAAAGGATTTCACGCTCGCCTGGAACTTGCAGACCTGCAGCGCGGGCAGCGAGCGGCTCGGGTTAGCGGGGAGGGCACGGGGCAGGGAGGGAGGAGGGCGACGGTGAGCAGGGGTTCACCAGGACCTGGGGGAAGGAGCCGTGGGCCGCGGAGGGGTCGTGCATCCCCGGGATGCCACCTGGACCGCGGGGAGGATTAGGGATGCTGGGGGTCTGCAAAAGCCTTCTGGAGGGGTCTGCTCCTAAATACACCCAGGAGGAAAGGGCCATCCCCGGGGCGGGCCGGATATAACACCGCCTCCATTCCTCATCGCAGGAGAGAGGGAAACAGGGGAGGAAAGCCTGAAAAGCCACATGAAGAAAGGGCAGCTTGAAGATGAGCTCTCTTTTGTCCCAGAGTTGCTCCCGCATCTGCCTAAAGCCCGTTCTTAAGTTTTCCCCGCCTCGGTTTCCCCTTCTGTTCCTTCCTGATCTGGTTTCAGCTGAAGGTCCCTCAGAAATTGCTCCTTACCCTGCTTTACGCAGAGCTGAGCACACAGCACATCCCCTCCGGGTCTCCAGGAGGGAGGACAAGCCCTTCACCCGTGCTTCTGTACAGCTCCGACAAGACCACGCCTAGAGGCGTAGCCCTGTAGATGAGCTGAGCTGGACAGCATTGGCCAGAGAGCGAGGGCCGGAGGTGTCCCCACCCCATGACACCCTCCATCCTCACCCCCCACTCTCACTGAGGGTCCACCCCAGCTCCAACACTCACCACGAGGTTCCCAATGACCATGACCATCATGAAAACGATGAGGCACATGGTCTGGCCGGCCACCTCCATGCAGTCCCACATGGTCTCGATCCACTCCCCGCAGAGGATGCGGAAGACGATGAGGAAGGAGTGGAAGAAGTCGTTCATGTGCCAGCGGGGCAGCGTGCAGTCGAGGGAGATCTTGCACACGCATTCTATGTAGCTCTTCCCAAAGAGCTGCATCCCCACCACGGCGAAGATGAAGACGATGATGGCCAGCACCAGCGTGAGGTTCCCCAGGGCGCCCACCGAGTTACCGATGATCTTGATGAGCATGTTGAGGGTGGGCCAGGACTTGGCGAGCTTGAAAACCCTCAGCTACAAGGAGCAAGGAAACAAGGCGTTGATTTGTCTGGGGCTTTCGTTGCCACAAGGTGACAGCAAGGCTGCGAAGCTGGGATTAGGCCTCCACGTGGCAGTTTTATTAAGGCAGGAGAGATTAAACACCCAACTGCTTTGCAAAGAGCACAGATTCCGACTTCCCTAAATATTTAGCTCAACTGCCAGCGTTATCTTTAACAGGGAGCAAGTTGGTGACCGCCGTAAAGGAGGTTGAACAAGCCATTCTCCACCCTGGTGGCAAATGCATCCAAAACCCCCTCGGCCCGGCTCGTCCCCAACGGCACGTACCAAGCGGAAGGAGCGGAGCACAGAGAGCCCTTGCACGTTGGCCAGGCCCAGCTCCACCAGGCTCAGGGTGACGATGATGCTGTCAAAGATATTCCAGCCCTGCTGGAAATACTCGTAGGGGTCCAAAGCAATGAGCTTCAGGACCATCTCCGCTGTGAAGATCCCGGTAAAGACCTGTGGGAAACAGCACCCCGTCAGCTTGCTGGAAAGCCAGTCCTTGGCATGGGGCGGGTAGAACCTCTCCTTTTTTGGGGTATTCCCAAAGCGTTTCATCCCACTGTATCCAGCCCTGGTTAACAACCAGCTCCCCAGCTGCTGCCCAGTGTGGCTTGATGGAGCCAGGCTGGGAGTACTGGGGACCGATTGCTACCGGAGAGACTCGGCAAAGGTGCGCGTCAGCAGGAGGCAATTAAAAATAAAAGCCTCATGGGTGAAGGGACCCCCTTCAAATGACTGCTGAATCGCGGGGATTCCCAGCACTGGGAACTGGGCTGCTGCTGGGGTGCCCCTACCCGGCCCCGAGCCCTGCGAAAGCTGATCCGGCTTTTACACATTACGCTTTTCCCGGGACTACAACGGCGCGGTGCATTATCACATTACTCCGGGGTGGGATCAGCAATGTGGCAATTAGCATCTTTGATGCAATCTCCTGACGCGGCGTGTGCAGAGGGGCCCCGCTGACAAGTTTTGGATGTGGATGGGGTTGGGACGCGCAGGTCCTTGCCTCCGCTTCGCAGAAAGGCTTCTGGCACTGGCATCCCGAGGGATGCTCCCTGACATCCCCCTTTCCCCGCCAGCCCCAAAGCGTCCCCTTTTCTTCTTCTGTGCTCTCTTATAGCTTGGTTCTCTGTCGGCAGCGAGATGGGCAGCAGGCGCTTCTGTCTTCATCTCCGTCACAGGCAAGCGATGTGGGGGGAGACCGTGGCTCAGTGGGAGCTGCTTCTCCTGCTCCCACCCCTCCCTGGCCCTTCCCCAGCAGACCATCCCCATCCCCACCGACATCGGGGTGTACGCACGGCCAGAAACCGCTGCTGGCCCGAAGGAAAAGCTTGGAGCTTGTCTTTGCAGCCCGACCGTGCTTCGAGCAACAGCCAATTAATCCCCTTGTATTTCCTGAATGAAACCAGAGACAATGCAGCTATGTGCTGAGCGTCATCCTTCCCCTCCCCGGGGCTCGGGCACCGGCATGTGTCACTCCAGAGCCTGTGCACGCAGAGGCCCCGGCAGGTGCTGGCGCAGGGCAAGGTGGCAGGAGAGGAGACGGCGAGCTCTCCCACCCCTCAGCTCCGTTTCCCAAAGCCACCAAGGGCCTCCTGGACCCGTCCCACCAGCAGTTTGCGTCCAGCTGAAAGCCCTTTACCCGGAGCTCCAAGCAGGAGCAGCCACAACTGGCGGCTAAACGTGCCCGTGAAATCAGGACAGCCCAGATTTGCAGTGGTTTCAGTGGGAAAAGTCCTGCTTGTGATTTTTCACTGCCGCCTCCCTCCTGCTGCCTGGGGACCTCTTTGCTCCCAGCATCTGAATTGCCCCTGCTCTGCCACGTGGCCACCCGGCATCGTTGAGGACATGGTGGTGTCAGCAGCTCGCGCCTGACCCTGGGTTGCGACGTGGAAGACGGCTCAGGGCAGCTCTGCAAGGCCGTGGCCACACTGGCATCGCCGAGATGCACCGAGCGAGACAGAAGCTGCAGCAGTTGGTGGAGCAAGGGGTGAGGGATCCCACCCCCACATCACTTCCCTTGATCTGAGCCATCCTGGAGCCTGACCCATCACAGGGATGATGGGATCAGACACACAGCTCCGCCCCCACAGCCAGAGCACTTTCTCAGCAGCTGGGAAGTGTTTCCAGGCATGCATAGAATCACGGAATGGTTCGGGTTGGAAGGGACCTTAAAGGCCACCCAGTGCCACCCCCTGCCCTGGGCAGGGACACCTCCCACCAGCCCAGGTTGCTCCAAGCCCCGTCCAACCTGGCCTTGAACCCCTCCAGGGATGGGGCAGCCACAGCTTCTCTGGCAACCTGGGCCGGGGGCTCACCACCCTCACAGCAAAGAATTTCTTCCTCAGATCTCATCTCAGTCTCCCCTCTTCCAGTTTGAAGCCATTCCCCCTCGTCCTATCACTCCATGCCCTTATAAAAAGTCCCTCTCCAGCTTTCTGGTGACACAGTGGCAGCAGGGGGGATCTTCCCACCAGGGTGGATGGTGTGGCTGCTGTGGCTCTAAACGGGGAAGGACAGGACATCCATAGCTGCCTACCAGGTTTCCCACGGTCAGCACGTTCTCGAACTCCTCTGTCATGGGGTAGTGCTCCATGGCCATGAAGACTGTGTTAAGCACAATGCAGATGGTGATGCCCAAGTCCACGAAGGGGTCCATCACCACCATCTTCACAAACTCCTTCAGCTTCACCCAAGGAGGACAGCAGTTCCAAACCAGGAACGTATGGGCAAATTTGTACCACCAGGGCGGGCACTTCTGGTGAGCTTCCTCCAGCTCTGAGGGCAGGAAGGAAAAATTACATCAGTGTAGGCTTCTCCTGTCTTCTCCTGGGTGGGACAAGTGGTAACCCCCTAAGAAGGGACCTCTTCTGAGGTCCTGAACGAGCACTAGACCATCTACGAGTTTCATATGGGGGCTAAAAGGAGGAGCCTTCCCATGCCCAGGCGCAGTGATGTTGCAGACCTCACCCTCCCAACCAGAGGGGGATGGAAAGGCAAATCAGTCAGGGAACTGTGGATACGATCCTGCTTTCAGCACCCAGGCAGGATTTGAGGCGTCCCTGCCGCGCTGAGATGGCAGGAACACCCAAGGGAACTGCTCTGGTGTGGCTGGAGGGCTCGGTGCCCATTCCCAGGGAGGGCAGGGCTGAGAAGCCCGTTATTGATGACTGTGGTGCTTTTTGCTGAAGTTGAGACAACGGTTCTTGGGAAGCCACTCAACAGCTCTTGATTGACTCTGGGATGACTTTAGAATGATGCTGGGACGAAAAGCCATGCTTGAGCACCACTGCAGTGCCCTCACCACATTTGGAGACCCCAGGTCCAGAGTCATCCCTCGCGTGGGGCTGGAGATGTGGGACAGCCGCTATCACTGGTGCGTGCTGAGCACCCCAAGCCCACCAACACACAAGGGCTGGGCTAAAACAGCCGGCGCACGCAGCCCTCGCCCAGGCTGGAGAAGGACGTACCTTCCACAGCGTTGGAGATGACACTGATGGCGCTCCCCACTCTCTTCTCGAGGCCTGGCCCATCTTGGTTGCCCACGGTGAGGTGGTTGTGGTCCGATTTCTCTGGCTCAGGGGTCGGGTTGAACTAGAAGGAGAGGAGGCCACAGAGGGTGAACGCAGAGCGCTGCGTGGTATTTAATGCACTTAAAGATAGAGCAGGCAGGAAAAAAAGGGGCATGGTCTGGAGAGACCTTGGGTGGGCTGCAGAAGGGCTCATAGCCCTCACAAGCTGGGCACAAGCCTGTCCCTCCACTGGGGTTTATTGGGTTGGGCACCCTCAGGGGATGGCAGAGACAGAGCCCAGCACGTACATCAATCACCGTAGCAGACCGCTCCAGCACGACCTTGGGGACCACTTGCCCGTTGCAGTCCTTTGCCTTGTCCTGGTCACTGTTCAGGTCCGAGTCGCGCTCCTTCTCGGCCACGCTGCTGGGCAGGGAACTGCTGCTGGATCGTCGCTCCTGCAACTGCAGCAACCCACGTCTCCGTCACCCGCCTGTCCGCAGCCATCGGGAGCTTCCCACAATCACTATGGGCCACCAGGCTAAGAAGGGGGGCAAATTGAGCCCCAGCACCGTCCTGGGCAGGACTTTGTGACCCCAAAGTCCGCGCTGCCGCAGGACCTGGGCAGAGGTGAAGCTCATCGGCAAACTCGGATCCTCACGAGCCATGAGGAGGGATAACAATTTGCAGCAGCTAAACACGTGCCTGAGGTTGCAAGCTTTCCCTTTTTGCTTGCTTCACCATTTGGCCAGGGTGAATAATTCAGAAAGACAAAGTTACGGCACCCCCTTAGTTTCTGCCTTGCAGGAAATTTCGAGCTTCGAAACAGGCTTTCATCCCAAATGGAAAAGCAGCAAAATCTTCAAGGCTCTTGCTGGAAGGTAACGTCCAAGATTTTTGGACTTGCACTGAATTTGTGAACGTTTGTGTCAAAATTTAATTTTTTTTTTTTTTCAAATGTTGTTTTATTAGGTTTTAATTTACGCATGCAATCCTTCTCTTTTTTTTTTTTTTTTGTTTCTTTACAAAAAGTGGTATTAATATTTGAAGTTTACTATGCCTTCTGGTAGCACTAAGGATGCCACAGACGAGTGGGAACCTCTCTGTTCCCACTGCGCATCACCGGGATGCAACGCGGTTTCCAGGCTCGGGCGCTGGATATTAAATGGATCCGGGCACCCGTTTCTCGTAGGCTCTTTGCCCTCCCTCTCAGCCTTACTCCCTCCGTCTTCCCCATTTCTCTAGGTGACAATAAACGAATAACAAAGCCTTTGGGCAACTCAGCGGTTCGTTTGTCCGAGGAACCGGCCATGGCATCAGCTTTATGCCCAGCCCTGGAGGGGGTCCCCATCCCTTGGGCAGGACCTGCCGAGACCCATCCTGCAACCAGCAGCAGCCAGATAAGGGCAAAGCCACTTCCTCGGAGGATGTTGTGGCTCGGCACAGATAAGCGGTGAGAGATAAAGGTTCTAGAGAGAGGAAGACACTGTTTTGTGTCTGTCTCTCCATGCGAGGAAGCTGGTCTTTTGCCCAGACCAACAGGGAGGTTTGCAGGGGTGTCTCCCGCGGACCTCGCGGACGCTGGCCAAAATGATGAGTAGAGATGGAAGACGGCTGGGCTGCAGTATCAGACCTCACAGCAGCTTTCACTCGCAGCTTCGGAGGCGTTTTGTGCTCAAAAGAGACTCCTAAGGACTGGAAAGGGGCCAAGGCAACACCTTGGGGGCCGCAGTGGAGCAAATGGGTGGAAAACTCAGGCAGCTTAGAGACTCCAGCGTGAAGAAACAGCAGTGCAAACCCTCTGCAGCATCAGGCATGTGTATCTGCTCGTGTGCTGGGGCACAGAGAGCTGAGCCTCAGCTCCTGCAAGGACACCAGCACCTCCCCGGCTGAGACGCGGGGTCCCCTCCAGCCCTCTCTTCTGTTTCCAGCCTCGGCCAAAAGCAAACGATTTGGTAACGCCTTTAGCTTTGCTGCAACCGCCCTGGCTTCCTTGAGCGCTTCTTTTGAACCCTGATCACAATCTGCCCGGGCGGGCTCTCTGCCAGGTTTCCTGCTCTTGACGTGCTGCGGGGAGGTATATTGTTAGTTCTGGGGCTTTTTACGCCTCGTGTCTCACCTCCTCCTTTCAAGCAATACCACAATTCGGCGCTGCACCTCTCTGCTGCCTCCCAGTGCTCCCTGTGCTGGATTTTGCGTGTGGAAATTAAATCTTTTCAGCTTTTGTTGTTGTTTTTTTGTTTTTTTGTTTGTTTTTTTTTTCCCCCCTTCTTCTCCCCCGCACCCCCTCCCCCCAGGTTAATATCTCAAATTTTTGATTCGGATGAGACCCTCAAAATAGTTACTCTCTACAACTCCCCAAAAGGAGGGTGTAGCTGGGGGCGGATTGGTCTCTTCTCCCAAACAACAAGCGATGGGACAAGAGGAAACGGCCTCAAGTTGCGCCAGGGGAGGTTTAGGATGGATATTAGGAGAAGTTCCTACACAGAAAGGGTTGTCAAGCATTGGAAGAGGCTGCCCAGGGAAGTGGTGGAGTCGCCATCCCTGGAGGGATTTAAAAGCCGGGCAGACGTGGTGCTGAGGGCCATGGGTTAGTGGGGGATTGGGCTGTGTCGGGTTGATGGTTGGACTCGATGATCGGAAAGGTCCCTCCCAACCTTGATGATTCTACTGTTCTATCATTCTAATTATTATCTTTGCTTACTATGGACCAAACGGGGCTTATTCTTGGATTTTACATAAACAGAGTCACCACCACTCTTGTCGCTGCCTCCCCTTTTCTCCCCCCGTTCCTGAGGTCCCTCATTTTGGCCTCCACACTTTCCACCAACCATCCTCTCTTGCTCCTCCTGATGCTTCTTCAGCTGCTCCATGAGCTGCTGAAACTCCTCCTCCTTCTGCTGCTCCTCCAGCATCGTGGCGTCGTTTTGTTCTGCGTAAGCCATGGCCACCACCGCGAGGATGAGGTTGATGAGGTAGAAGGAACCAAGAAATATAACCACCACGAAGAAGATCATGTAGGTTTTCCCTGCTGCACGTAGCGTCTGTGGAAAGAGGAGGCACGGGCTGTCACACCACCTCAGCACAACATCGGTTTGGCGATGCTTCCGATGAAAGGTCTTGCACCAGGGCACCCTCCCGTTTGTGGTAGGCATACAATATTTTGCTCTCATCTTCCCCAAGGGCTGGTCATTGCCCACTTGACCTTTCTGCAGTCCATGGCATTGGGTGAAACTTTTGTGAAACAGCCAGAAGTCTCGGCAAACCCAGCCACGCTGCTGCGTGCTGTTTGGTAGCCCAAGGGCTGCAAGCGTGTATGGAGATGGGACCAGTATCTCATCAGAGACTCCCTTTGCCGTGGCAGGGGCTGATGTCTGTCAGCCCCCAACTTCATAGGTCTCACCCTTGGGCCAAGAGCGGTCCTTTTCTAACTCCAGATCTGGGCCTTATCATTTCCAGAGGACGCGTGTAGCCTTCAGGCATAGGCTTGCTTTTATCTAAACAGTCCCCGGACCCCGCTGGGATTTCATGGTGTCTGCAACTTCTCCCTAAAGGATGATTCAATCCAGGGTACAAGTGACTTGGCTTTCCCCCCTTCCCCTCTCCCTCAGCTCAAGCCGAAGAGGTACTAGAGGCTCCTGTAAATCCCCAATTTCCATGATACAGCTGAAGCAAGCCTGGGCTTTGCTCTGGAAAATGCTCTGCACTGCTCGGGTTGAGGAGCTAGATGGGACGGTGCCCCATCTCCGCTGACCCTGGTTAGAGCCATACATCATGGGACAAGGTCCCGCGACTTTCCACTCAACTGCCTTTTTCCATATCCTATGCCAGGGGCAGCATCAAAACAAAAGGAGAATTTGCACAAGGATAAAAATTCGCACCAAAGCCCCACCCCCACCCACAGGGATCCCGCGGGCACCTACCAGCTGGAAGAGGTTCTCCCAGAAGTCCTGCGTCATGAGGCGGAAGAGGGCCAGGAAAGCCCAGCTGAAGGTGTCGTAGCTGGTGTAGCCGTAGTTCGGGTTCCTCCCCGCCTTCATGCACTGGTACCCTTCAGGGCACTTCCTACCAAAGGAGCCGCGGGGGCAGCTGGTGTGAGCCCCCAGAGCTGCCCCTCCTGCACCCGCAGCGGAATGCTCCACCCCCGGAGGTGCTGAGATGCTTCAGCAGGACCAACCCCCAAAGCTGACACAGTCGGATGCCCGGACTGATCCCCCCCTCCAAGATGACACAGTCGGATGCCCGGACTGATCCCCCCCTCCAAGATGACACAGTCGGACGCCCGGACTGATCCCCCCCTCCAAGATGACACAGTCGGACGCCCGGACTGATCCCCCCCTCCAAGATGACACAGTCGGGATTCCTGGACCATTCACCTGCACAGCCACGTTCCCAACCCCGGTCCTATCCCAACCCCGGTCCTATCCCAACCCCGGTCCTATCCCAACCCCGGTCCTATCCCAACCCAAGCATCAGTGTTCCCAACAGGCTGCGCTGGCTGCCTTGTCCCCTCCCGCGGTGCCAGAGGGGACCCCGGCTGCCAGCGTGAGCTGCACTCACCCAGCGTCACTGCTGTTCCCGCAGAGCAGGGCGTCGAGCGCTCCCTCCAGAAAGTAGAAATTGGCTTTGCAGTTGGCGAAAGAACAAGACACAAAAAAAAAAAAAATACATTGATTTGAAAATTTTTGGCAGCTCCTCGCTGTCAGGGAAATTCCCTGAATCCCCGCGTCAGGCGCTGGGTTATCTTCTCTCTGCTGACTTTGCTATTTGCATTGAACTACTTGGCACTAGCTCACAGAGCTCATGGCTTCGTTTCACCGACCCAACTAGATGGCTCCCAAGCCCATAAAGAGCTCTGGAAACAGCCAGGTTGGCCGGGGTCAGGCATCCTGGGAAGGTGGGTTAATATCTGCTCAAAGGACCAGGGCCGGTCTGTTTTGCTGGGAAAATGTACAAAACAGTGGAGCGTTCCCCGGGAGCACCGAGCATGGGGGACTGCAGGGCTCCCAGAAAAGCCTGGGGAAACGGTCTGCTGCTGCTCCGTGGCCATCACCTTCCTCCTGCTGCTCCCATCCCAACCAGCCCCTACCCGGGTGGGGGAATCCCCACCTGGGGTGGGGAAATCCACCCCACTCACAGACCGGGGGTCCTTAAAGCTCCTCCTTACATCTCGAGCACAGAATTGAAGCCGCAGGAGCTGCCAAGAAGTGGCACCACCGATCACCTGCCCCCAGGGACACACAGACGAGCACCTGGAGACACCCGCCCCAGGACATGGCAGAGGGCAGCTGGACCCCCATCCTGGGCATCACAGCCCTTCCGGGAGCCACGCAGGCATTTCTGGAGCTCCCTCAAAGCATCCTTGGCTCCACCTGGCTTCTTGCCACCAGGCTTTTATTTAACCGACGTGGGCTCGTGGAGGAGACGCCCTGCTTGTGAAACTCCGGGCGACGTGTTTTTTTGGCCTGGCCCCAATAGCTGTTAACCTGAATGCATGGCCGCAGGGTGCTGTTGCTATTTGCGCTGCACTCATTAGATCCTATATATTGAATTTGCACCCCTACCAAGAAGCCTTCCTGTAATTAATGCCAGAGCTACTCGTACAGTCGGGCAAAGCAGCTCAGCCGAGACGTAACCCGACCTTCTGCCGAGCTCTGCCCAGTGCCCTAAATGAGACGTGAAACGTCCCCGCGGAGCATCCTGCCACCGCGCAGCTCTGCCAGGCAGGTTTTCTGAGATTTTTACATTTTCATGGAGTTTAAAAAAAAAAAAAACAAACAACAAACCAAAGAAGAACAAAAAAACCCACCACACTTTTTTGGACCAAACTTGTTACAAAGAAGGGGTTGGAAAGCAGCAAACTTGGAGACCTGTCTGAGGACCTGTGCTTGATCCCATCTCTCCCTCCTTCCCCTCCTCTCTGCTGTCACGGTGTTGCATGCTTGCATGCAATGCTCCCTAGACACCACGGTACTTGGGGTAGGACCCAGCTATGATGGAACAGTGAAAGTGGGTGAGAAATGTCATGCCTGCATCCTTCCCTCTGGTTTTCCACCCAAAGTCCCATCTGCTCCTGGAGGGTTTGGTCTCCCTGCTGTGACCAGCCAGATGGAGCAGCTGCTCACCAGAGTCCAGCACGATGGGGAGATTGTGCCCTCACTAGCAAGTGGGAAGAGATGGAGACACTGGTTTGCCCAGGTCTCCCCATGGTGAAACCTTTCTGGAGGAGTTTAGCTTGCCCAGGTGGACTGCATTTCCCTGGCAAGGAGGATTTGATCCCATCTGTCCACCCTGTGAGCATGCACGACCCTTGTTTCACCCACCGGTCACATCTCTCCCTGCAAAGCACCTCAACAGAAAGATCCATGGAAGCACACCATGCTGGTCTGACAGGGAAGAAGACCAAAGAAACTGAGGAGCAAACCAGAGCGACGGGTCAATGGAGAAGGGCATGCATGAGCGTTTACCTTCATCGTTGATGTAGGCCTCGAAATCGAAGGTGCTGTTGCTGGTGAAGTTGCTGGTGAAGTTGCTGGCGATGCCGTCGGTGAAGTTGCCGTAGAGCGTTTCGTTGGCCAACGTGTCGTTGTCCAGCCCTAAGTCCCCCAGCAGGGTGTCATTGAGGGGGGGCCACCGCACGCACTTCTGCCGGAGGTTCCCCATGAAAAGCTGGAGACCAACGAGGGCGAACACGCTCAGGCAGAAGACGGTGAGGATCATGACGTCCGAGAGCTTCTTCACCGACTGGATCAGAGCCCCAACAATCGTCTTCAGCCCTAGGGGGGAGGTGTTACTACTGAGCTAATCCCTTGTTTGCTAATTGTGGAGAACGTGCTCTGGTGCTCCCAAAAGGTGCTGGATCTGGTGGGGACATGTGATATCACCAAATTCACCCCATGTCCTCAGACCCCCAGCACTGTGCCCCATGTTGCTGGGCAGCATAAACCCTTCCCCCAAAATTGTCACCCTCACACCAGTGCCAGCCCAGCCTCCCCATGCCAACCTTAAGCCGGGTGTCACAAGCCAAAGCCCACCCCAGCCTGGCAGCCATCAATTACTTTTGGCTTTAAGTTTTGCCCAAATGCCAAAATCTGTCCTTTTTTTTTTTGGCCCAAACCACTAGGGTAGACCACTTTGCTGTGGCACATGGAAAAGCTGTTTGCCAGCCCAGCTGGAAGATGCTGAGCACCACTCTCAGCTCCCGAAAAGCCTCCGTGGTCCAACACCCCCAACGTGCTGCTGTCCCGTGGGTGGTCAGGAGCTCAGATGGACCCTCCAGCCTGATCCCTTCAAGCTGGAGAAACCCCATCGTGTCTGAGCGAAGGTGACAAAGCGACATCTGCATTAAGCATCAGGATTAACTCATCTCTCCCCCCCAGCATCGCCGTTCCCTCCGCAGAAAAGGCTCGCCCACTGATCCTCGGAGAGCTTTTGACATGGAGGATGTTGTTCCTGTCACCCGAGGTCTACACGGCTGATGGGTGACGCTGGGACATCCTGACATTGATCTTAAAAGCAGCTCTGAGCACAGCGCTTTCTCACGCGGAGGCAGTTCTCTGATAACACGTGATTTTTATCCCTGTCATCGTGCCAGTTTCCCCCCCCTCCTCCCCAAACTATTTAGGTAAAACCCTGTTCTCCAAGGGCTTCTCTATGTTGGGAAACTGCTGAGGAGCGCCGTTCTAAAACCGCTTATTTTTGCAACGGCTATTTCTGCAAAGCCTCTTGGGGGGATGTCATTCCAGCAAGAAGCATCAGCTTCTGTTTTCCTAAATGCAATTTTTAGCCTGTTTGAGAGAGGCAAGAAACATTCAAATATGAACCCTAAAGATCAGGAAACCGCAGGGACGCAAGAACTTGTTCACCACAAGAAATCATCATTTTCAGTTCAATCTCATGCGTCTTCAAGGGGTCTGACCCATCATTTCAGTGAGCTTGCACGAGGTGGTACCAAAGCAGGGCATTGAAACGGCATCAAATTTGGGAAACGGCCGCTAACACCACAGGCTGGATGTTTGGGGTGATGTTAAACACTCGCCACGCCGGCTCTTGCACTGTCACCCACCAAATATCTCAACCCTAGAACCAGAGCAGTCAGCAGTGGGGACAAACCTGAGTTTATGGCTCCAAGGACCAAACAAAGCATATCGGTTTGTCGAGCCCATAAACACAAGTCCACTTAAGGCCTCTCCGAGGAGCCCTAAAAACACCACATCTGGCCCACCAGGAGCTTTCCCTGGCCAAACAACCGAGTGAGCGCAGCTAATTTCAAGATGTAAAACCAGCAGGACCTGACCCAAAAGCTGAATTATGTGGAAAATTATTTATAAATATTGAATACCTTATTTCCTCTGTTTTCTCTTAGAGCTGTCAAAAGAACAAGGAATTGCTGTGAACCGTGGGAAAACCTGAGCTCGAGGAAGGGGAAGATACGGAGAGGAGACCCCTTCTTCACGTCTCACCTGGTATCACGGTGATGGTTTTCAAGGCACGGAGGACACGGAAGGTCCTGAGAGCAGAGATGTTCCCCAGGTCCACGAACTCAGTAATGTAGCTGCAGGACAGGAGAGGAGAGAGCTTCAAGGGCTTTGCCGGGCACCCACCTCCTGTTTCTCAGCCTTCCTCCCCAGGGTCCCCTCCCTGGGTGCAGTGGTCAGACCTCCTGTCCTTCCCCCATCCCACCAAACTCACGCCATGGAGATGACCATGAAGTCCAGCCAATTCCACGGGTCACGCAGGAATGTGAAGTCGTCGATGCAGAAGCCTCTCGACAGTATCTTGATGAGGGACTCGAAGGTGTATATCCCAGTGAAGGTGTATCTGAAACGGGAACGGTGACTGAGGGGATGCTCACCGGGGTCCAAGGGCCAGCTCACGATGAGGTTTTGTCCCCCCATGGGACCATTTTGGGAAGCTGAGTTTGGGGGGACCCGGGCTGATGGGTTCTTGGGGTGCTTCAGCACTGGGGGAGGTTTTCACCTCACCTTGTCAGGAAAGTTGGGACATTTTGATGTACCAATCCCTTTGGTGACTATTCTACAACACCTCTGATCCCTGCTGATGTCCCACACCACCATGTTCTCTGTAAAACCCAGCTGAGACCTGATTGTGCAGAACCACAGCAGAAAATGCTGGATTTTCCCCTCTCACCTGGGGCTGGTTGTCCATACTCCTTGGACTGGAGAATCTGCTCAGCCTCTCCAGACTATCACTGTTGACCTGACCCGACCTGCTCTGCAGTTGTCTCCTGTCACAGGGACCCCACCAGATTTTGGGCAGCCCTGAAACGCTCCCACTCTTTGCAATGCCTAATGCAGAGCATGGACATCCCTCCTGAGATCAAGAGGGCCACCAGCACCTCCCAGTGATGCCTCTCCTCCTCTGAAGGGTGCCTGGATCCCAACATCCCTCTCTCAGACTTGGTCCTGTCCCTCCTGAGGACGGCCAAGCTGGGATGGCCCCCATGGCCGGGGGAGGTCACAGGAGGAAGAAACTTACTCCACGTTCTTGGACCACGCTGGGGGGTTGCTCAGCGTCATAAACACGCAGTTGGTTAAAATCGTGATCATGATGAACATGCTGAATAATTTAAAACCTGGTCAAGGAGAAATGCTGCGGCTGTTGCCTAGATTCCCCCTTCACACGGTTATGAAGCCAAGCACCCCTACTCCTCTCGTCCTGGCTCCCATCTTGGTCCCATGCCCTGGCCTACTCCTCCTGCGGCTATCTCCCAGCTCAGTCCTGTGGTCACGCTTTCCTGGTAGTCCCCCTGCTCCCGTGCACGGTCCTGGCCCCTGCCCTCCCTTTCTGCTCCCCTCCCCGTCTCCATGGTGCTGGCTCTGCCTCCCTTCTTGTCCCCTGTGCTCCTTCCTCTCCATCACCCCATGATACAGCGTTCCCCACTTGTCTGTTCCCTCTGCCACAAACATCCCCCCTTTTTCCTCCTCCCTCCAGGCCACCAAACCCTCCTGCCACCAGAGTTATTCTGGGATCACTTCCCACCCATCCTAGTGTTCTCTTGCTCTTGGGGTCCTTTCCTGTCTTTCCATCTCTGCTTGTCTCACATCAAAAGTTCAAATTTGCCTCCTCCCCTGTACTCCAATGTCATGGTTCCTCTGCCTTCCTTCTCCCAAAGCATCCGTTAAGCTCCTTCACCCACTTGCCAGACGGGACAGGATCCTCTGACCTGTAAATATTTTCCTTCCTTTCCAAGTGTCTCCAGTCCTCAGAGACCTTGAGCCTCTTCCTAGGAAGCTCCAACACTTAGGTTTCTTCCCTTCTCCAACCAAACTGATTCCTCCCTTCTTCAACCAAGACTGAGCTCTTGGTGCCACCAATGTGCCTGAAGCGTCCAAACACCTACTCCTTGGGAAGGGACCAAAGCACTGGGATGGCTGGGCAGTGAGTCCTGACCATAGTGGCGGCCAGCCCAGAAGATTTGCTCCACACCATCATGAAACACTTCTCTCAGCCCTCTCCCAGGGCTATTCTCACTCTGAGCACCAGGGTTTGACCTGGCCATGGAGCAGCACCACAGAGGGCAAGGATATGAATGGATAAGCACTTTGATGGCTCCTCTGCGGATGGGGTGGAAGGGCCCCAGCATGTAGAGGGCAGGGGTTGCCGAGAAGCGGAAGATGGACTTCCCTTTGTTGAGGACTATGAATGTCTGTGGAGAAAAGAGAGAAGGAAGATGGGTTAGCCTTTCTGCACACGCCTGAAACACCCATGGATCAAGTGCTGCCATTAGAGGTAGGACCTCTTTGCATGCTTTGGGTCTCTAAAGGCTCGAGACTTTGCTAAGGAACAGATGCTCTGCTTTGGAGAAGCAACCACAGAAGTCTGGGGCTGTGGATCGCCAAGATGGGCTCATGTGAGAGCCTGGGACATGGTGCAAAGAAGAAGATGGTCCATGCTTTGGTCTTTTTCTTGGGACTTACATCTAATGCCAAGTCTACCCATGGGCTAAGCTGTGTCCCTCACCTTCTTATCCTTGTAGAAAGGGTCCAGGTCCTCCAGTGGAGTCCCTATGAGCTCCGGCGGTGGGTCACCATAGATGAGGGGCAGGTTCTTGCCAGCTTCCAGGTCGCTGCTGGGCTTGATCTCCTCTTCCTCGGGCAGCTCAACTTGCTGCCGCTTTAGCTTGAGTGCCTCTGCCTCGGCGATGCGCTGCTCGATGGCAGCCAGCGAGGCAGGGGTGAAGGGGCGGAGGTTCTCGGGGCCCGGGATGTGCGGCAGGCCGGCCATCCTCTCATTCTGCTTCCGGGACGCCTTCACCCAGCCTGCTGGGGAGAGGGGGGCTGAGAAGGCAATGCCAGCCGGTGCCGTTTTGGGGCATTTTTTGCTCAGCCCTTGAAGCCAGGTGATGGCAGGATCTCGGTGGGCTTTTGCAAACGGGTCTATTGCAGAAATATTGAACTTGCAAGAAAGGTTATCACGCATGGATCGCTTGCGGATGGAGCACCCCCTGTGCTCCTTCTCCTCTCAGACCCCCATTCAGCCCCCCAGCAAAAAGAACCATCAGGTTGAGCACCATATGAGCCGAGCAGTTGGTGTCCCCGGCCCCAGGTGGCTGTTGTTAGACACGCCATTTCACAACCTAGACAGGGTTGTTCAACAAAACACAACACCTCCGGCGTCAGTGGCACCGCTCCAGCTGTCTCCCCTTTGCAATATGTCGCAGGGCATGGACAGCTTTCCTCCCGCACCTTGCGCCAACAACGTGGGGTGCTCAAAGCAAGAGGTTCCTCAGCCAGAGGAGCTCGGTCCTGTAGGAAACATGAGTAACCTGCAGTGCCGGATGGCTCTGCTCCCCAGAGGAAGGGGTTAAAGCCTTATCTTGAACCAAAAAGCAAGGCAATAATGACACTTTCTAATGTTACAGGGATCAGGATGACTCCCCAGACAGGAATAGGATGGGCCATTTGGGAGAGATAAGAGTGGCTCCACTGAGCAGCAAAGCAACAAAAAGGGTTGGAGAGAACAAAGTGGGGACCAGACGGGTGACTGAACCCGGCGCAACAAGCTGCCATGCCCTGAGGGAGGCTGAAACCCCCGGCCAAGGCTTCCTAGACACCAGAGAGGTTCTTTCTTTGAGTAATCTTGCCTCAGCTTCCCCTCCATACCTGTTCGACCCCCAAACATCAGCTTGTGTCAGAGACGAGCCCAATATTCCGCACCACTCAATCCCGCTTTGCGGGGATACTGGGATAGATGCACCTCTGTGCCTCCCCCTCCCCAAAAACCG
Source organism: Larus michahellis (assembly GCF_964199755.1). Taxonomy (NCBI): domain Eukaryota; kingdom Metazoa; phylum Chordata; class Aves; order Charadriiformes; family Laridae; genus Larus; species Larus michahellis. The sequence goes on along the minus strand of NC_133913.1, from coordinate 5,298,368 downwards.
GCATCCCACTGGCAAGCAGCGACTCCTCTGTGCACCAAAACTTTACGTGATGCTGCTGAAAAAGCTTTAGGATCGATACTCCCGACAGCCCCAGCCCTGCCGCGCTGAGAGCTGGAAACCTTCAGCCCTTTGTAATTTAGGAGAACTGGACATTTATAACCCTGATGGGAAGAGTGACTCCGGGCGCGCAACGGTATCGACACGTTCCGATGGTGATTATAAAAACCAAGTGATAAAAGCAGCGGCAAAAGGGAGGTATCGATTTCGAGCAGGGCAGGATAACTGCGTTTTAGAAACCACCGCGCTCCCTCGCTATCGCCGCCGAATTGACTCTCGGTGGGCAAAATGGATTTTCTTCTGCCAAGGGCAGCAGCACACCGGTGTGGGGGTATTACTGCTCACACACACACACCCCCCCTCATCGCTTCCAGCCCCAGGGATGATGCAGGGACCGGCCCCCCCCGGCAGAAACCATCTCCATCACAGCGTTTGAACAGCCCCTTCGTGGCTCCAGCACCAGGGCTTTGATGCGCGATCAAAAGGCAGCTGGTAGAGGGATGGCAGCAACTTGCTGCCATTTGGAATGGGGCAAGCTTTAAAAAAAAAAAATAAATAAAAATAATCAAGTGGCAAGAGCACCACTTTTTGTAGTTAAACCTGTTTTAGAAGCGGGAGAGTTTTGTCCTTGCTGAACAGGGCTGTCTAATCGGATTAACTGAGTCGCAGCACTGCAAAGTGGAGTCTGGCACTGCCTAAAAACCAGCTTCTGGCCCAAATCGCCGCAAAACAGAGAGCCTGGAGCAGCCGCCCCAGGGGGGCACAGCCCCGTCTCACCCCAGGCCCGCTGCACCCCGAAGGTGGGACCTCAAAGGAAGCAAAAAGGGAAATTTTTGCCACCACACGTCCCCGCGAGGGGACAGTGGCCACGGCAGCGGGTCAGCAGGGCACCACCGTTGCTTCTTCTCATCCAGTTATTCTGGATTTACACCCATTTCACACTCCACTTGAGCGGCTCTGGAATCCTGCCCGTTGCATTCCCTCGATACCAGCGGCCTCGAAGCTCCAGCCGAAAAGCACGGGGCTGCGTCTGGCTCTCTCGCCCCCAGTCCCACGGGGGATGCAGTGATGCGCGCACAAGCAGGACCCACAGCACCCATGGCGGGGGACCAACCCACCCCATCTCCTGGGGACTCCGAGAACTTACAGGAGCTCAGTTTCCCTGGAAATGGGGTTTTGCAGAGCTTTTAGGGCAAGCGCGCGCTGTGGGCCACGCCAGCGCCCCGTCGGGCTCCAGCCCCTTCCACGCTGCTCTCCAAGGCCTCAATGCATGGGGTGCGGCATGGTCCGGGTCTTCTCCGGAGCCTCCCGCTGGGTGCTGCCCCTCCAAACCCCCCAGCAATGCCCTGTCCCCGCTTGCTGCGGTCCCGGCGGAGGTGGCTGTGCTGGTGCCAGCTCCCACCAGCGATCACCGCAGGAGTCAAGTTTCTCCAGCCCCATGACTCTGCTCATTCCTGCCCCGGCAGGAGCGAGCGCAGGAGGAGAGCTCGAGCGAGAAGCACCGGCTTTGCTTTCGGCCTGTGTCCCCTCTTCCTCTGGCTGGGCTGAAGCCACCGTGCCGTGCCACGCTGGTCCGGCTGCCGATGGAGCAGCCCTTGGCAGCCCCAGGGGTTGATGCTAAGTGCTGGCAGCTCTGCCCAAGGCTAAACAGGGGGTTCCTCAAAGGGGATGTTGCCCTTTGGAAATTATTTGTGTTTTTTTTTTTTTTTTGGGGGGGTCTTTTGCAGCGTCTGGTCCTGCTCTGACCCCTTCGCGGACACCCAGGGATAGAGGGATGAGCCCAGGGAGCAGGATCAGGACTTAAGCCTATATCCCAGTCCCACACACTGCAGCCCTGGAGCCATCAGCATCTCTGGTCGACCGCTGCTTCCCAAAAGAGAAGGGGCCAAGAGCCAAACGCAGGCTCTGTGGGGGATCCAGCTGAACACCCCTCTCCCCCCGCAGCGCGCCCAGTTCCCGCACCAGCGTGTGGGCGGGAGGCGGCCGTGTCCCACCACCCCAAGTGAAGCAGCTCCCCCTGGGACCAGCCACCTTCCGCCGCCGGGACGGGGCGAACAGCCCCTCTGCTGCCGGCCTGGCACATTTATAGCAGCTGCTATAAATAACCGAGATCAAACTCTTTGCGCCTCCGATAGGTAAAAGCGGTTCAGGCGCAGTAACAGGTGCTGCCCCTGGCATGAGTCGCCCAGTGGGGCTCAGCCCCAGCTCTCCCCAGGACATGGGTCCCCCCAGAGCCCCTTATTAAAGGCAGACTCTCGCCCCATCGGCTTTCATGCTAAGAATTTAACAGTTGGACTCAATGGTCCTAAAGATCTTTCCCAACCTTAATGACTCTAGGATTAAATTAGTCTCTTAAAACATCTCCGCAAAGCTCTGATCTGCTATTTATTGCCTTCGTAGATTTTGGACTCCCAGCTAAGCCGGATAACTCCGTTTTTACTGTGACACACTTGAGCTGTTGCTTTTGGACACACTGCCCATGTCCGACACCTTGGCACGCCACGGATGAGCATCTCCCCAGCTTCTCCCCATGGATGAGTGCTCCCCAGCTCAGCATCATCAATTCCCAGCAGGCAACTGGGAGCAGCTCCCTGCTCAGGAGCCCACGGCCTTCACTTTGATAGAAATTCAGTTTCCTCTGATATTTTTTTTTTGCTGCTCTGAGGCCACACAAATGAATCAGCCTCCAAAATAACAAGAGCGGGTTGGAAGCTACCAGAGATGCTGCGTAATACGTTCTCTATAATCAGGACAGACGGAAGGGCGACAGGGTCCTGTCTGAGACAGCTTGGAGAGCCACCCCATCCAGAATTGGCACCTCATCCCCGCACAGAAAATAACCTCCCGTGGGCTGAGGAAGAGGGGGAAGGACTTTCTTGGCCGCTGTGCGCAGACATGTGGCTGTGAGGGACACGGGGTGGCGGGGGGCCTCCCCCCATCCTGCTGGCCCGTGGAGGTGCTGGGTTCAGCCCATCACCCAGGCGCCGGGGCTCTGCTTCTCCCTTCCCAGGGCATTGCTCCCCAGCAACGCTCCCCCAGCCTGGAAAGCCCAGAGAGATGCAACTGTTCCCTCACCGTACTCAGGGCTGGGTTAACAGAGACAGGTATAACTGGGGTGTCTCAAGTGAAGACATGCTGCCCCTGAGATCTCTCAGCTCTACGGACACCCGGAACACGGAGACAGCAGTGGGACCCTCTGAGTATCTGCAGTGTCGCAGCAAGACCGCCCAACACATCTTGAAGAGCTGCCACCTGCAAGCCTGCCCTCAAAATTCATCCTCTTAACAGGAGACACTCTGGAAAGACCCTAGAAGAGGCCGACAGGGACACGAGTCCAAGACAGAAAACAACCCGAGTGGTCACCAGCAAGTGTAAAGCAGCTTCACTCACCAAGGACCAGCAGAGCCAGATGATGCTCAGCCAAGAGCTCGCGGTGTGCGGCGCAGGGCGGGTGCCCTGCAGCAGGGATTAGCGTGGAAACCACGCGCTCGTGCCCCAAAGCCCGTGAAGAGCCAGCTCTGGGACAGCCGGTGCCAGGGAACCCAGGGCTGGCCCGCACGCTCATAGCTACGAGTTAATGCCGGGGGAGATAAGCTGGCACCAAGCAGCTCAGAAGCTCTGGAAACCAGACCTTGTTTGCATGCACAACCCAAGCCCATCACAGCACACCGAAAGCACAATCCTGCAGCACCCACTCCCTGCACCCCAAATCCTCCTGGGACATGCCACCTCCACCCAAACAGCACCTAGAGGCTGACGGCACACAGGGCAACCCAACCCTCTCCATCCCTCCCTTATTTATCCCCCAAGGACACCCAGGGTGGGGCAGGATGGTGCAACGGGGACCAGCTGGGACCGCAGGGTTTGGGGATGAGTCACAGCTCAGGGATGGGTGCTCGGTCACGTGCATCGCCAGCCCTGCTACAAACACCATCCATCCTCCACGCTGCCGGTCCCCGAGGCAGCCTCTCGCTCGCCCAGGAGATGCCATGGGTCTCGCTCTCCCAACCCTGCCACTTCCCCCCTGAACCGTCCCCCCCCACCACAGCAGGTTCCCCCTCCACCCCTGTACACGTTAAATAGGTTTTAAAAACCAAACCCACGTGGGCTGGGAGACCTGCTGCCAGGAGAATGTGTATTTGGTTCAAACCCAGCCCAAGAACGTGGCCACTCGGAGCGGTCAGGACAGCGTTCACATGTCCACAGAGGACGGGGAGCGTTATGGGGATGAGAAAGCTCCTTCTTGTCTAGAGGAGGCCCTGGAGATGCTGGGAGGGCTGGAGCCCCTCTGCTGTGGGGACAGGCTGAGAGAGCTGGGGGGTTCAGCCTGGGGAAGAGAAGGCTCCGGGGAGACCTTGGAGCCCCTTCCAGTCCCTAAAGGGGCTCCAGGAGAGATGGGGAGGGACTCTGGATCAGGGAGGGGAGCCATGGGACGAGGGGGAAGGGTTTTAAACTGAAAGAGGAGAGATTTAGGTTAGATATTAGGAAGAAATTTTTCCCTCTGAGGGTGGTGAGCCCCTGGCCCAGGTTGCCCAGAGAAGCTGTGGCTGCCCCATCCCTGGAGGGGTTCAAGGCCAGGTTGGACGGGGCTTGGAGCAACCTGGGCTGGTGGGAGGTGTCCCTGCCCAGGGCAGGGGGTGGAATGAGATGATCTTCAAGGTCCCTTCCCACCCAAACCATTCTGTGATTCTATGATAAATAGCATTGTCCTTATCCCCTCTGCATTTCCCACCTCCGTACACCCAGTACTCAGTGGTGGGACCATGGTGGGAAGGAGAATGAGCAGGGCCAAATCCTGCCACCGTACCCAGCAAGGGACCCCAAACAGCCCCAAACCCCACCGGGTGGAGGCTGCGACGCCGGAGGCGATGTCACCCTGGTGCTGTGGTGGCAATGCCATCCGCTGCCGTGGGTTTTGTTTGAGCTTCGGGATATTTGGCTTTTCTTGTGACGCTTAAGTGCACCGTGCTTTGTCGTAAAGTCTGATAGTGGTAGAAAAAAAAAACCCTTCCGGCGTGGTCCTGTGGATGTCACGTCGTGAAGAAAGTCCTACAGGGTGTTTATTTCCTGCTGTGTTTTCCCCAGGTTTTGGGAAAAAAAAAAAAAAAGGAAGTGGGGAAATTGAAAAAAAAAAATCTACTGTGAAATGTTTTGGGTTTTTTTCTGCCCACAAATAGCACAGGGGGTGGAGAGAGAGCGGCTTTAAGTCATGCACACAGGTGATTTAACGCGCAGGGCCTGGAGCTGCATGAGCGTCTTCGAGATTATATGAGTTTCTAGTGGTAACTGGGATAAACACCCTTCAGTTGTGCCAGACAAAATTAGCAATTTTATAAACAAGTTTATGTCCCTTTCAGTCACGCGATAATGTGCTATTTAAGAGTCTGATGTTTACTATCCCCAGATATATGGTTGTCCCCAAATGCTTTGCTGTAACTACATGACAAAGGCTATCCGGAAAGACACGCGAAATTTCCAAAAATCTTCTTCTGCAAATAAACACCTCTTACGGCGCTGCCGTGGGACGCCGGAGCTCCGCCACCGCAGCAGTGCCGAGCCCACCGTAAACTCGCTCTGGTTTTTTTTGGCGGCTCTTTTTCAAAGGGAGCTGGGGCTAAAGTTCCACGAAAAGAAAATAACACCGGGGAAAAAAAAAAAATAAAAAAATTAAGAGGCAGTCAACCCGATCCTTTTCCCACTCTATTTTCAAATGGCGGTGGGCTTGGAAGACTCTTTTAAGAACGAGGAAAAAAAATTAATTCTTCATTTTCCGGCATTAGCCTTTTGAATTAATGAGTTTTTTAAGCTCCTGGCTGGGAAGTCCCATGGGCTGTGTGGCTCAAACACCAGCCTCTCGCCCACCAAGCCTGGCCGGCACCGCTGGCTCCCGTTAGTGACATGTCCCCCCCCGTGCCGACTCCTGTCACCACCGTGGTTTTTTACCCTCCTCTTGGTGTATTTTGTTCCTTTGCCTGAAGCGTGGCCCAAGCCAACTGTACTGGCCGGAATGCAGGATGCTTCCAAGCAGCATCCATCATCCCAGGGACCCGGGGGAAGCTACGCTACGCTACCTGCGATCGCCTGATGGCGAGCAAAAGGGATGGTGTGTCGAAAGCCCTTGGAAAAAAATGCCAGAGCAAGCCCAGGGCTGGCGGATGCCTTTCCCCAGCCAGACCAGGGGGACTGAGAAGCTCTTCAGGTGCCATCGTGGTCCCCCAGGTTGGTCCAGCCCAGTCAAGGTCACTCATCGCGTGTCACCCACAGCACCAGTGATGCTGGCACGGTTGCTTGGACCAAATGCTTGATTTTAAGGCCACGTTGAATGAGTTCGCTGCTATGGGAACGACGCTGCTTCGCTGCTTTCCGCCTGCAGGACGCTGCCTTTCTCGAGCAGAACAAGAGGAGGTCTCCAAAGGCTCTCCGGCCCCTTTTCTGCGACGCGATGCATCTCCCACCCCCTGCCTTGCGATGCACTTTGGGATAAGGACACCCGCCAGCCGAGGGCTGTGCCGGTGCTCGGGGGATTTACGCGGAGGAGGAGAAGGACGTGATGCCCAATCCCGTGTCTCATGGCCCGTTGCAGCAGCACCTTCAGCCGGGTCCCACCGCGATGGGTGCCAGGCAAGGGGCTGCTCCCTTCCCCAGCTCCTTGCAAAGACGGGGCCAAGCCTGCGCCATCGCTGCCTGCCTTTGGAGAGCCGAATCCGTGACGCTGAACACGCTAAGGGGGCACCAGCCCCCCTCCACCACATAAACCGCTGACCCCTCCAAAATACATCCCCTGCAGAGGTGCCTCCACTCCTGCCACCGGCATCGTAAGCGGGGTGGAAATTAATTTTATGCAATTCGCTGGTCGTTATTGGCCTGAACTTACTCAAACGCTGGCCCTTCAATGCCTGTTTGCCCTACCAAGGGTACCTCCATGTGCTTAAGGCGGGGGGTGGCGTGCATAGGCTGGAAGCTGTGAAGTCCTCAGATACTCTCCTGGGCCACAAATGGAAATAGGAGGTTGCAACATCCTGCAGCAACGCGCTAACCCCCTCCTGCCCGGAGCTGGAGGATGCGGCGGGGGGTACGAGCCCATCCCCACCTCCTTTGTGTCCCCCCCTATCCCTACCGACCCCCGGGAGGGGATTGCTGGAAAGGGGACACCAGGGCGGACGGCTGCTTGGGTTTATTCTGGGGGGATTTTGGCTGCGGTGGAGGTTCGGGCAGGCGGGGAAGGGTTAAAGCAGGGACCCTGCGCTTGCCCACTGCCCTCTGCCTGCGCTCCGGTGTCATCCAGTGCTCCTGCTCCTCCTGGAAAAGATCTGAGAGGGGATGGCTGGGGGAAGGGAGGATGGCGTGGGGCCATCACGACCTGCTACCTGCCATGGGGTCCCCCGGCCTCGGGGAGAATGGGAGGACAGCGATGCAGCCACCTCCGAGGGATGCCAGGAGAGACACCACGGGGATCACCATAGGGATCCCCAACCCGGGAGCAGATCCCGGACCTGATGCTCCCGCGGGATTGGCAATATCGAGGCCCCGGCAGCATCCCGGGGTTGGAGGATGCCCGTTTTCCCATGGCAGCCTCTGTACCCCTGTACCCCACACAGGACACCACGCAAACCAGGACCAACGTGGGGCACCTGCGGCCAGCACAGCCCACCCCATGCCCAGCTCCAGGCGCCGAGCCCCGCACTCCGCTCTTGCCTTCCAGCTCCCCAGGGATCATTCAGATCCATTTGGATCTGGATAAAGGGGACTCGGCGATGTTCCCAAGGGCTGTATAAATAAGCAAGGAAGGAGGGAGACGGATAAACAGACAGGCGCAGAAGCTGAGCACCCTTCCCAGCATCTCCGGAGGCTACGGCTGGGATCTTTGCCCTCAGAACTCCCCAAAGGATCCGCCACCTTCTGCTTCCTCCCCTCCATATAAATGACCTCATTAGTCCAACTTGCCGAAAATGATCCTCGAAAATGATCCTCGACGCCTCATCATTACCGGCAGCCGGCTCACTCTCCTACCCCTAGATCCAGCAAGTTTCCCTGAGGGAAGACGGAGCTGCCGGAGCGGTTCCACAGGGCCCTTTTGCCCTGGATGATGCTCCTGGGCCCCTTATGTACACACTGGAAAGTAGAAAATGCTATTTTCAATATTAGCACAGCCAAGTCAAGGCAGGACTCTGTGTTCTTTAACCAATTCCCGTAAATGTGCCCTTTTTCCCCCAAACCGTTATGACGTCAGGCATTTTCCTAGCAGGGACCAGAGGAGGCAGCTCCGGCGCTCACAGCGTCAATCCATCGGCTGCATGTGCAGGGTCTCCCCTGTACGACGGGACCCACTGGGGTGTCCCCCACCCTCCCCGGGGTTTTATGGAATTGTTGCCCATCGGCTTTATCCGCTGATAAACCTTTTGCCGGGCGTTCAGCTCGCCGCAGGCGTCCGTTGCATCCCTGCCGGCAGCGGTGCGGGCAGGGGAGGAAACGCCGGTGCCGATCTGCAAAATTCACTCCGCGACTCAGCGCCGGCTTCGAGGAGCGAGGGGGGCAGCAACGCAGGATCCGGCCAAGAGGGATGGTTGCTTTTGTGAAGGATTTGGGGACCAGGGTGGCCGATTGCCTCTGAATAGACCCCAAAACGGCACCGGGGGGTGCAGCGAGTGATGGGAACTCTGCAGACCCCCGCGCACCCACCGCAGGCCAGAGATGTTTGTGGGGGGGGGTGCGGGTGGGGATTCAGCACCCAAAAACTGAGCCGAATCCCACCCTGGCACTGCCTGTTTCTCCGCTGCCCATGGGGGGCTCTGAGCCCTGAACCCCACATTGGGCTCACCCTGCCCCCCCCGGCACCCCAGAGCTGTTGGCTCTGCGTGCGCGCCCCCCAGCCCCCACGCGCGGATCGGGGACTGACGGCCTCCCGCCTCCCCGTCACCCTGTCACCGCTCTTTCGGAATGGCAGAGGGGGTCCCACCTCCTCCCGCCGCCCCCACGGGGGTCCCTCCCTACTGCCCCACGGGGGACAGGGGCTCTGCGGGGACAGACGCCTTCCCGAAAGGAGACACTGCGACGCACCACCCCCCCGCCCCAGACCTTTCTTGCAACCTTGCCTTGGCCAAGCTGAGGTTTATATTTAGACCTCCAGGAGAAGCGAGGAGAAAGGCGACTTGTGACTTTTAAGCTCTGCCTGTAGCTCCCTTCCTCCCGGTGGGAAGGTGGCTCAGAAACCGGTTGCCCGTCACATCCCCCACCGTCCCCTCTCGTCCCGGCGGCAGGTCCGTGGCCACTGAGGGGTCCGGTGGCTGCTGGCACCGACGTCCCCGCGCCCTGCCTGCACCTTTGCGGGGACTTTCTCCCCCCGTCCCGGGCTGTTTTCCACGCAGGGGGATCAGGTGGGTGCCTACAGCCCTAAACACCACCCCGGCGATGGCGGGGGCTGTCCTGCTCCCGTCCACCTCCAGCTCTCCAACTGCGAAGCCCCTGATGTTGCCTGCACCGCTCCGGGCACCGCGACTATGACAAACCCGGTGACATCCAAGACCCTGTAGACCCTTCCCGGTGCCCTGGCATCAACCCAGGGCTGAACCCGGTACTTACTGTTGGGTAGAGAGAGCGAAATCCCAAGGAGAGACCTTTTAGGGCCAGAATTTCCCTCTCCTTCGACTCCGGGAGGCTTTTAGCTCAGCAAGTGGCTGTTGGCAGAGCAGCTGCTGCTGCTGTCAGATGGTCATGTGTGAAACCTGAGGACACAGGATCCTTCAGGTAGCCTCGGCCCCGTCTCAGCTGTGGCATTCGTCCCCCGCCGTGCCAATCATGGGGCTGGCGGCGCCTGCAAACCCCCCGTGGCCGCATCGCCCGGTGCTGCCGGGGTCCTGCATGGCCGGACCCCCCCGCCTTGCACCACGGCCACCCCGGCCACGCGCCCAGCCGGGGGACGCGGCCACCTGGGGCGGTCACGGTAGCGCAGCAGGGTGTCCCAGCTGTTGAGGTGGCTTTGGACTGGCTTTGGCACCAAATGTGCCGTGGGGAGGCGGGAGGGGAGGCGGGAAGGGACCCCGGCCGGCACCTCCCCATCTATCTCTCCCAGAAGTGACATCTGATTGGAAAGAGCAGCGGGACAACTGCAAGGGCGGCGGGGCCGGGGTGGGGGGGGGAGTTCGGTGCCAACCCTGCTGCCAACGTCGCCTCCGAGTCGGTGGCTCTCTGGGAGCGTTATTTGGTCGTGCAGCACCCAGCGCCGGCCGTAGCTCCTCCTCTTGCTTGCAAGTGGGGGGCATCTGCCCTTTCTGCTTTGTTGCCCCCGTGCCCACCCTCCGCCGCTGCTGAAAGTTGCACCAGAACCATGTTTCTTTGCACACCAGGAGCATCCAGTGGCCAGAATGGCCAGTAGCCCTGCGGGGTCACCCTGGTTGGACAGCAGGGTGCTTTGACACCCGTGTCCCTTGATGCACACCCTGCCCGGGGAGACCTCCGTGGATCTGAGCCGGACCAGGGTGGCACAGGGTGGTGCAAAAGGACGGCTTGCTGCATGGTTGTCCCCCCTCGTGTCCTTCCTGACAGGGCCTTTGGGTGCTCTTTGCGTGCCCAGGTAGTTGGTCGGGTGTGTAGGGTGCTCAGGGGGCACCCAGGATTGGGAGGAGAAGGTGGCGGGGTGACCAGCTTGCAGGGTCAGCCCTTTTGGGGTGCACAGAGCTGCGTTGGGGGTGGACCAACCACCTCAGCACCCAGCCTGGTCAGAGGAGACTCATCATAGAATCTTAGACTGGTTTGAGTTGGAAGGGACCTTAGAGACCACCCAGTGCCACCCCCTGCCCTGGGCAGGGACACCTCCCACCAGCCCAGGTTGCTCCAAGCCCCGTCCAACCTGGCCTTGAACCCCTCCAGGGATGGGGCAGCCACAGCTTCTCTGGGCAACCTGGGCCAGGGGCTCACCACCCTCACAGCAAAGGATTCCTTCCCAACATCTCATCTAAATCTCCCCTCTTCCAGTTTAGAATAGTCCCCCCCTCGTCCTATCGCTCCCCTCCCTGATACAGAGTCCCTCCCCGTCATCTCTCCAACTCTGTGCAACTCTTCTGCTGCTCGTCCGGTCACAAAATACGCTGTAGCCACTTTCCCCTGCTGGCATGGGCTTTACTGGAGCTGAAGCACCTGCCCTGCCCAGCCGGGCATCCCTTGCTGTTGTGTTCCCATGACAATTCCCCTTTCCCTGCCTCCAGCCTCTCGCCCGCGGGGGTCCTTTGCTCGCTGGCGTCCCATGCAATCAATAAAAACAGGGCCAAGGTTGCGAACCTGAGCACCCAGGGAGGTGGGAAGTGGAGTTCCTTGGCTCAATTCTGCTTTTTGCTCAATAATTTTCCTTTTCTGTCCAAGACCATGGAAATACAGCAGCGCAGGAGACCGGGTTTAGCTCTCGCGGGAGAGGTTGTGCAGCGTGGGATGGAGGATTAGCTCCCTGCGGGAGATGCTGAAGGTGTGCTTTGGGAAGCGTAACTTTTGATTTCTTCAATTAAAAACCGACCCCAGGGCTCTTTTTTGCTGGCTTGGAGGCCAGGCTGGGCTCAGAGCAGCTAAAGCCAAGGGAAGGAGGGAGTGAGGAACTCCCAAGGGATTGCTACATCCAGGGCAGAGAGCACCCGGAGCCCGTCGGGAGCTCAGCAGCAAAGCAGCAGCCTGTACCCACGGGCAAAGAGCATTCCCCGTGCACCCAGCGGCCGGTGGTTTCAGCGGGCCGGGAGGGCAGGGACAGGGACTTCCTCCCCCTGTGGCTCTGGGGACTTTCCGCTTGCTCCGTTGGTCACAGCAGGAAATTCAGGGGATGTTCGCCGGGTCCCGTCAGCTGCCAGCTGCCCCAAACCCAGCCTCGGCACCGCCGGGAAGCCTGTGCAAGCTGCACTGGTCTTTTTTTGCTTTGTTTCTGGCCTGGAGCAAACCTGGGGTGAGGAATGTGAGGGTGGAAACCCCGGGATGGGGCTTCTGCCCTTTGGGAAGCTGGAGCAACCCTGGGTGTCCAGCTGGGCAACTGGGCAGGCACAAGGGCACGGTTCTGCCTGCAAAACCAGCTAAATCCCAACTGGAATGGGAGCTTGGGGTACCCAGGGGTACTCACAACACTAATTTGGGAGAAAAACTGTGTCCTTGGGGTGACAGGGCGGGCTAAAGGCAATGCCTGGCACAGCCTAAGGGACGCCGAGGTGTTCCAGGTGCTTTGGTTGGCACCTTCCCCCGAAACTGCCGGCGCTGGGCGCATCCTGCCCCTCGCCCTGCTGGGGACGACTGGCTGCATCCATGGGGGCTCTGTGGGGCTGAGCCCTGGCTGGTCTCCGTGCAGGCAGGGCTGGGCAGAGACGGAGCTGCCCGCACGCAGCAGGGTGGAAACAAGCACGGGGAAGGGGCATTTGCAGGGTGAAGTCCCCCAGCCGCAGATCCGGGCACATCCCGGAGCAGGGACGAAGGAGCGGGTGCGAGCACAGGCATGGGGGCACCCTGGGCACCCAAGGCGGGCGGCCTGGCAGCCCCGGGGAGGAGCAGGGGATGCGGGCAGGGAAAGAAGCAAGAGGCAAAAGCACAGCTCTCCCAGCCCTCAGCCTTATCCCCATCCCCATCTCTGGTTAACCCTCCCCTGTCCAAGGCTACAGAGGGGGATCCTGGGGGTTCCCCGGCTTTTGCCGGAGCCTTGAGGGGACGCGCGGGGCCGGGTGCAACTCTCCCCCCGCAGCGGCGTGGCCCCTTACCTTACTCCCTGGGTGCTCTCAGGGCAGAACCATTGGGTGCCGGCACCCAGGGCCAGCAGGCGGTAGCCCCCGGGGTGCTCTGGGGTCCCTCCGCGCCGGCCGAGCCCGTGTCCCGGCGCCTTGTTGCGGGGACGCTGCGCGCCGCGGGGCTGACACCCTGGATCCGATGTCAGTGCCCGCGGCGGTGTGGCGGGGCCGCAGTGCCACCCACCGGCAAAACATCCCCCCCCCACCACACACACACACGCACACACACACACACACACACACGCACTTCCCCGCACACCCCACTGCCCTCGGGGCAGGACGAGCCCCCCCCCCCCCCCCCCCGCTACTGGTCCCCCCCCGGGACCCCAGGCTACTGCGTTCCCCCAGACCGCAATGTTATACTTGGAGAAACTCACAATTTATCCTCCTTTAGGCAATTATTCTATCACCTGATGAGCCCTCCCCACCCGGGAAGGGGAATCGGGGAAAACAAGGAAACCCGAGGGTTGAAATATAAAGAGATTTAATAGGATAAGACTAAATAACGAACACTAACAATACTAAAGAACCAGTATTGGTCCTGATACCAATATAAATGTAGGAGGATTCGGCCCGTTCCGTCATAGGAAGCCGTGCACTACCCGCAGGGACAGCCAATGTGGGACACTGCGAGCGCTGCAGATTCGGGAGGAAGGGAAGGGCTCAGGGCTCTGGCACCGGGGCAAGGAGTCCTCCGGCCCACCTCCGTCAAGGGAGAGAGAGACAGAACTCCCCAGCAAACTTTCTGATTTATATTGAACGTGACGTTCATGGTATGAAATAATCCTGTCGGCAGCTTGGGTTAAGTGCCCGGGTCTCGCTCCTCATCCCCGCACCTGGTGAGCTTGAAGACACTGAGACCTTGAAATCCATATCCCGTAGCTGGCTATAAAGTCAATATTTTCACAGATTCAGAGTCTTCTAAAAGTCCCGTTTTGCCAAGCGTTAGAAAAGAAATGAGTCCTGCGTCGCTCAGACCCTGCTGGAGGGGAGATGGGGAAAACCTGCCCCGGCTCTGCCTAGGTTCAGCCACCCCAGATATGTGTCTGTAGGACATGGTCCATGCTAGAGATGCAGCAAACCCTTTGGACAGCATTTCCTGCAGCCTGAAGGCGACGCGCAGTCCCCGTGGGGGTGGCACATCACCCCTCCTGCGCCCACGGTGGCCTCCTGCCTTCCCAGGCTCTGCCCCGCCACGGAAACTACGGGGTTGAAACCCAGCGGGTCATTTGCGGGGGCAGGTTTAGCACCCAGAAAGGCCCGTTCGCAGCTGAAACTACATGCAAAACCCAGTGCTTTTCAAAGCTTTGTGGCAGCCGCGAGGTTCCCACCCAGCACACCCAGCCCTGGCGTGATCCGCTGCTGCTGTCTGCCTCCCAGCCCTGCCGAAGCAGCATCTTCCTCGCTAATGATGGAGAGAGATATTTATTCACCTGTGGTCTCTTCACGGCTGCAGGCAGGCATTTATTTGACAGTTCCCGGGCTCCTCTGGAGGTTTTCTGGCCGGCAACGCAGGGTGTTGCTGGCCCGAGGGGGTGTTGTTTAATGATGCATCTTCCATCTCACCTCAAATCAAGTCTGGGGCTCGGTTTCCTTCCCTCAACGCCTCTTCCTGAGACCGGGCGGGATCTCTGGAGATCCCGCAGTCTGGAAAGGGGCCAACAAGTGGGTTTTATTTAAGGAAGGACATGTGGCTACACGGAGAAATTACAACCCGGGAATTGCGAGAAGCTCCGCCGAGATCGGGTGGCCGGGGTCTTGGGGACACGGGAGACGCCAGGAGGTTTGGGGAAAGGGCATTCGAGGCCTTTCTCGCTCCTGGAGGCAGCGTTTTCCAAGGCAGGAGCTCAGCCCAGGGAGGGTGAAGGATGCTCTTGGGGACAAACAGGGTGGCGTGGCGGTGGCAGCTCCAACCCGGAGGGGACACAGTGTCCCAGCACCTCTGGGACAGCCCGTGATACACCCATCTTGGGCTTTTCTTCACCTTCCTCCTCCATCTCCTCTCCGTGGCCGTGCCCAGAGCCTGGCTGCTTCACCAGGCAGAGAAAAAGCAGATTATTTCTCCCCCCTGGGGAATATTTCCAGGCATTACAGACACCGGCAGGGTTTCTACCCTCTAGGAAGCCTGGTACCAAGTTATCTGCCTTTGTAGAGCAAACCAAACCTCTCAAAAGCAATGCTGGATTTCAGAACAATATTTTATTGGCCAAATCCTCACTAGCCCCAGGCAAACGAATCCCCAGCGAAGACGGGTGAGCCCCACTGCTTGCAAACCATCCCGTCCCTCTGGTGCAAAGCCCCTGGCGAGCTGCAGAGCTCCTCGGAGCTGGCATGGTGGGGATGATGGACCGTCTGCCCCGGCACCGAGAGCAGCGGAAGCAACAGGCACGGGAGAAAGGGAAACTTTGTGGAAATCAAGGGGGGATCCGAGGCATGAGACCGTCGGGGGTCTCACCTAGGGAGCTGTGGGGCTTGGTCCGTCTCTGTATTTGTTTCTCCTCCTCCCAGAATGGCTCCTGGGTGTTGTGTCTAGGCGTCTTCCCATAATTTTGTAAACCAAGGAAGGAGGGGAAAATAACCAGCAGTAAATCCCATCAGCGTTGGGGCTGCTTCAGTTTTCATTCCAGTGCCAAAGGAAAAATGCCAGGTGCCCTTTGTGAAATGATATTTGTGTTTCCTACCCTTGCCCGGGGCAGAAGAGGGCGAGAAGCTCTCTTCCCTTCGCCTAAAACACCGACCAAAATGTGGGGAGAGCTTTGGGCGAGCAGGACACCGCCTCTGGGGTCCTCAAGAGCCACCAGCACCTGAGCAGGCAGAGCTTTTCCCAACGGCCGTTTGCACCACCCAAATCTGCCAGACCCAGGACCTACAAAATCCTTTTTATTGCGTTTCTGGGACCGTAGCCTTGCGGCAGCACCACCACCACCATCCTCGGGGAGGTATTTCCCCCCCACCCCCACCCGGAACGCAGTCCTCGTCACGCTGTGAAGTCTTGGGTCGCCAGGTTGAAGACGTTGCTCTCCATGGAGGACTGCCACTTGCCCCAGTTCCTCTTGATCTCAGCCTGGACCTGAAGTGACACCACGGACGGGTGCTGGCACCCAGGACCACCCTCCAGCACCCAACGGAGGGGCAGGAGCTGCACCCGGGGCTCGACAAGGGATCTGGGGTACCAGAGGATGGGGACCCCCATGCATGTCTGCGTGCCCCGGTGTGCACACGTGCGGGGTTGCGTGCATGCCGCGCTCATTGGGGTGCACCCTTGGGGGTGTCTGTGCACCCACGTGTGTGGCTGTGGTGCCCAGGGGGTTGGTGATGGGGGGGACACGCACCTCTCCGTTCAGGAAGCAGTACAGCAGAGCCACCAGGAACCCCTGGAAAGGGCAGAAAGAGAGAATTTCACCCAAGGAATAAGGGTTGGACCCCTCTGTGTTCATCCGCTGCCTGCTTGTAGCATCCTCCCACACCTCTCACCCCACCCTACGGGTGGTAGGTGTATGGCATCAGTGCACGTGCACGAGACCCCAACCCTTGTGCCTTATCCCTGGTGTTTGAGGGGTGCCTGGGGTGTTGTCCCCTCCCAGAAGCGTGCAAAGCCCCAGCAGCCCATCCCAGGGTCCCCTGGTGGGATCTTGGGATGGGACAGGATGGGTTCATGGGGCTTTTGTCTACCCATCTGCCCCGGCCTGTACCTGGTAGGAGCCGAGAACCAGCTCAAAGTACAGACGAGCATCCACACCGATGTGCTCGGGGAAGAGCGCGAACACCACGTAGTGCACCCCGAAGAGAGGGATAAGGAGCAGCGTGGACTTCGTCAGCCTCCTGTGGAGAGTGGTGGCATGAGCGGTGGCCTGGGTGCCAGCGGTGGTCCTCCTACCCTGCGAGACAAGCCCTTCCCAAGACCTTGGTCTTAACCCAAAATAGATTTTCCGCGAAAGGAGGTCTTGGAGGCTCCAAGGATGCTCCTCCTCCTCTGTGTTCTGCCAGGGAAGGGTCCCTGCTGCCCTGGGTCTGCCCAGAAACCGGGGTGAGGGGAGCTCCCCCTTGCCCGAGCCAGCCCTTACATGTACTGCTGCTTGTAATTTTTGCTGATGTCCGGGGACCGGATCTTCTGTGCTAACATCCTGGTGACATTGAGGAAGATGAGGAAGTTCACCTGCCACGAGAAGCCATGTCTCAGGCTCTGCACAGACCCCTGATTGGGTCCCCCTGTTCTTATGGGACCCCCCCGGCTCTGGGGCTGGGATGCTCCGGGGACGTACTCACAAATATGGCCAGGAGGATGGGAGCCTTGATCACCCACCAGTACAGGCTGGTGTAGTCATCCCAGCACCTGGGGGTGAGGAGAAACGGCTCTGCCACCCACTCGCACCCTTTTAGCCCAGGTTTCACCCCGCTTCCCCCCTCCCAGCCCCCTGCCCCGGTTGCACAGCACCTCTTGCAACGGGGCCCCGCCGCAGTATGGGCCCCACTGGAAAATAGAAATAGCTTTAAAATAAAGTGCTGCCCCACTTCTCCCCTCCTGAGCCTCCCATGCATGAGGCTCGTCCCCCCCGCACCCCCCACGACCTGCATGGGGGACACGTGGCCGAGCTGGCCTGCAGCAAGAAGAGGGGTGGCTGCTCTTACCCGTGGTCGTCGTACTGCAGCCTGGTGACCACCCAGACGCAGACCGTCAGCATGGGGATGCCTGCAAGGACAGGCGAGGGTACGGAGTCACCCTGGGGCTCTGGGGAGCCCCCGTACCTCCCCCCCATCCCTTGTCCCCAAAAACACGTGTCTATGTCAGGTATGAGGCCCTGGAGGTGGCAGGAAAGTGACAACCTTTCCCCTTTCTCCAGGTTTTAAAAGGAGATGGCGCCCACTGATGGTGATGTGCCTGTCTGCAAGTCACCTCCTGGCCACCATCCTGCCCCTCTCTGGGCTCTTGCATCTAACCCGGGCACCCGGGACGGGCATTTCCAGCCCCAGATGGATGCGGGAAGAAGGAAGGACCCATCTCTGTCCCATCCTGACCACATTCAGGATGGGTGGGCAGCAGATCATAGAATCATAGAATGTGTTGGGTTGGAAGGGACCTTTAAAGGTCATCAGATGCTGCTACAAAGGCTCTTTGATCGGCATTAGCAAACATTTTCCACTTGGAGGGATTTTGCACACATGCCACAAGGGCAAGGATCAAGCCGTGCTGCCTGACCGAGCACGAGGCCATGCAGAGAGATGCTGGGGTGGGGGGCCACACGGAGAGCAGCCATGGGGACCTCTGTGGACCTCTGTCCAGGTGGGCCACAAAGCAGGCAATCCCCGAAGGCGGCGCAGACCCCAGTCTATGTCAACGGGACCTCACCAGAGGGGGGTGGATCTGCCCAGGGGCCCCTGCACTCACCCCAGCCGATGAGGATGTACCACCAGATGTACCTCTTGTCGGAGGTGAAGGTGAGCAGCAGCAGGGTCTGCAGGTACATGCCCTCCACCAGCAGCCAGTAGAAGTTGGCCAGGACCGAGTACTGGAAGAAGGCGATGGCTGCTTTGCAGTTCGCCTGTGAGGATGAGGAGGGGGAAAGGCTCAGGAGGGCGGGCTGGTGTCAGACCTTGTCCTGGGGGCACAGGGGGTGGGCAGCCTCTCCGTCCATCCGTCGAGGAGACCTGCGATGGCCTTTCAGCGCAGCCCCAGGGATGCTGCGCCGGCGCCGCATGTCACCTGCGGCATTTTCCGCTCTGCCTGCGCAGCATGGGCAGGCGGCCGCAGGCTGTTACCGGAGGACCTTTAGAAACCTGTGTCTGTGGTGTCCGCAGCGTTGTATCTGGGCTGCGCGCAGGGGTTTCCGTTTCTACTGACAACCCCGAATCCACGCATCCGGAGGCGCCAGGTCTGTTTTCATGTACACGGTGCTGCCGGGGCTGTGCAGAGCTTCAGCCCTGCTGGGACGCTCTCCGAGACCAGGGAGAGCTTTGAAGGCAGAATGTGTTTGCTGGAGACAGGGCCCATGCAAAGATGCTGTCGTGAACCTCCTGAAGTCCAGCCAAACCAGCCTTCCCCCCTCCCCAGGTTCACGGCCTCTCTGTTTCTCCTCTTTGCAATGCTAAATCCACCACAAACCCACCGAGACCCCTCCAGTTCAGCTCATGGTGCCCTCTCCTCCACCACGTCAGGGTTGGGACTCGGCGTCTTACCGTCGACATCGTGCAGTGGTCGACAGACTCGTCCGAGAAGAGGACGGCGTCCTTGATGAACACGGCAGCCCCACGCAGTATGAAGGAGGTGAAGAAGTGGATGTGGATGGAATTCCTGGTGCAATGAAGCTTCCTATGGGAGGAAGAGATGTGCTGTGCCCAGGGCGGAGCAGAGAAAGCGGATGGCAGGAGAAGCTTCTCCTTTGGGAGCCACTTCCCTGGCTGGACCCCAGCCCAGGGGGCCATGTCTTGGTGGTGGTCAAGCGCAAAGCCCTGGAGAAGGTTTTCCTCCTCCGAAATCACGAAGGACGGGGTTGTGCTGTGCTTGAAGCTGCTGCCCGGGGACGAGGTGTGCTGGGGCACATCCTCCAGCCACCTCCTGAGAGCATCCTTCTGCAGCACAGCGAGGTCTGCGAAAACAAAGCTTGAAAGGGCAACCTGAGGGTTTAAAGTCTTTGTGTCAGCAGGAAAGGACAACGCTGCGGTTCGTCTCATGCCTCCCTGGTTATCCGTGTTGGCAGGGATGGAGCCTGGCTGCTCTGGGAGGGGAGAGACTGAGAGCAGCCATCCCCTGTTCGCTTTCCTCCAGCCCACGGAGCAGCCAGCGCTGGAGCCCTACCTGAAGCAGGAGAAGATGCCGATGGCCAGGAAGAGGGCTGCCAGGGAGGTGGAGTAGCCGCAGGTGTAAAGCACCTTCATGGTGACAAAATAGCCTTTCTGGAAGGGAAAGCACCAGCGGAATGAGGCAGCACGGGCTGGGAGGAGCTGGTCTGCGACGGGCAGGGAGGTGGCAGGGTGATGCCCCAGCCCTTGGCTTGTGCCCAGCCAAGCTGAGATCCCTCCAGGCATCCCAGCAACAAGGATGAGGTCAACAAGACATCTTCATCTTCATGTTTCATTGCCCAACGGCATGGGGCAACGTGGGGTAGGGTGATGCTAGGGAGGGTGCCCCATGGCCACCCCCCCGGGGGACCCACTTGCCTTGGCTTCGGTGTCGTTGTTGCTGCCAATGGCCTCCAGCTCGCAGGCATTGTAGTAGGGAGGGCTGGGGAAGCTCCATCCCGACTCGGTGCAGTTCCTCCGGATCAGCGCTGCAGCGACAAGAAGGGACCTCACGAGAGCCACGGGCATCGCCTCTGCACGGGCACCCCCAAAACGTCTGGGGATGGCACCCTGCTCTCCGGGACGGAGCCCAGACCCCACCACCAGCACCCTGGCTGTGACAGCAGCGTGGCACCCGAATGGCCTGGCTGCCCCGTCCCTCCCATCCACATCACATCTCTGTCCTCCGGTGCCGGAGGTGCCAGGCCATCTTAAGGCAGGATGTGAAAGCAAACATGAATCCTCAACAGCGGGAGGGAATTAAGGCTAAAAAAAGGGTTTTTTTCATCCTGCAAGGGCTTCATCAAGCCTCTCCTGAGCTGTTTCTGCCCTAAAGCAAGCATTTACCAACCCCCCATCGCCTCTGCCCAGCCGAGGCAGCGCTGGGATGCCGTGGGGGCTGGTTGGGTGCTCTCCTTCACACTCTGCTGCCTCCGAGATGGATGGAGGCAGCGGCTCCCCCGGCAGCAGCATCGGGACCCGGGAGGGTGCGCGGCCTTGAAATAATCATGATCTTACACCGCGTTTTTCATCCGCGGGGCTTGGAGTGGTACCGAGCAGGTCAGGAGCGTAAGGCTGGTGTGTGGATGGGGATAGGAGGGCGCCGAGCAGTTAGGGGACTCTCCTGGTGTCACCCGCTTGGAGGATGAGGTCCCCAAGCGCTCTGCCCACAGGGGATGCTTGCTACAGGGTGATGAAAGGGTTTGAGGACTTTCCTGGCGTGACAGAACCCTGCATCTCTGCTTTTGCCTGTCCCCTGCTTTGGTTGTAATATATGTCAAGCTTTTGGACGGGGCAGGAGCTGTGGGACCGGAGGGGAAGGGCTGGGGTGGCACAAGGACCCCGAGCGGGCAGGGGTGGGTGCAGCTCAGCCCTGGGTCCCAGGGGATGAGCGATCCGGGCTGGATTGAGAGCACTGCACCTTTGGACTTCTTGAAGACGTGGAGGATGTCGGGGCAGGCGACGGCTCGGGACTGGCCGACGGGCACGGCCGACCAGCAGCTCACTCCATCCCACTCCGTCAGGCAGCCTGGGGAAGGAGGGAGGGAGGGAGGGAAGGGAGGGTTAGTACCGCCGGGAAGGGACGTGCTGGGGACACGCACACACACACACGCAGCCCCCCCGGTGCCCGGCACAGCCCGCAGCAGGCACGGCTGCGTGGGTGTAACGGGAGAGCTGAGAGCGGCCGGCCGTCACCCGATCTACGGGGCCATGCCGTACCCCCTCAGGAATTAGGAGCGTCCCGGCTCCAGTTCTGGGAACGGCCTCCCCCCCCCACTGAGATCTCCTTTTGGCCCGGCGGCGAGATGGGACCTGGTATTTCCTGGGGCTACATCAGAGCCAGAGCTCCTGCGGGGAGACGCCGGGGGACGAAGGTGCGGGAAGGGCTGGGATTTTTCCTGGTGGCATCTAAAATAATGTGGGTTTATGCTGGATTTCTGCACCCAGCAGCTGTGGTGGCCCAGCTCGGGACATCTCGCCAGCCCGAAGGAGGAGGATGGGAGAAAGCAAGTGTTCAAGGCCACGTTGGATGGGGCTTGGAGCAACCTGGTCCGGTGGGAGGTGTCCCTGCCCAGGGCAGGGGGTGGAAAGGGATTATCTTTAAGGTCCCTTCCCACCCAAACCATTCTGTTTTCTGTGATTCCGTGATTCTGTTATTCTATAATTCAGACTTGCTGAAGAACAATCAGCTTAAACATGTTTTGCTTCTCTCTCTAGCACCAAGTTCATCTTTAAATGCCTCTCCAATTGCCTTGGAAATGAGAACGGCCGAAAAAGCGAGAATTAGTGCTGCAGCACACCGGGATGAGACATAGACATCACGCTCCCAGGACAGCTCTCCTGCTTGCACATGTACATTATTAACCTTGTAGATATACATTATTAACCTGGAGCCACGTCTATTCCCAGCCAGGGAACGTGGACTCAGACAAGTCTAATTAGTTTTCTCTGATTTTCAGCAAAGCCGTCTGTAGGTATGCGGCCAGGCTGGGAGGGATTTGCAGGGCTGTCATTACAACGTCAAGGTACGTCTTCATTTTTGCTCCGGAGGACAGGTGAACCCAGCACAGCTGCTGGGACCGGTGCTGAGAGCGGTTGCTTCATTTCTTGGAGGCTGAGTGAAATATCTGGATGGGTCTGCCTGACGGAGCCATCCCCTTATATATAAACACATCTCTCGCTGTGTCAGCGAGCTCTTCCAGCACAGTGGGTGCTGCGGGACCGCTTGGTTGGGAGCCAGAGGAGCCACCCGTGGTGCCCGGGATCGAGCTGGGATTCACGCAGCTCTGCGGTGCAATCCCAGTGAATAGAGCCACCCCTCCGTTCGGATGGGGAGGGAAGGTTTAAATCTCCCTTCCCCCTCTGTTTCCCTCTCCTGGGCTGCTGCGGCATCCAAAAAAAAAAAAAAAACCCAAAACATTTCTTAGCAGCTTGCAAAATGGGGACAACTCTGCCGTGGAGGAGAGGTGATGGAGGCAACATCTGGGGGGAAAGGGCAAAAAAATCCGCGAGCAAAGGAACTGCCAAGTGTCTCATTGCCCACCTCGCAGGCGGGAGCTGTGCCTTCAGCGTCCCCGCGTTGTCGGTCCCCAGGAGACACCCCATCCTCTCACTGTCCCCTGTCCCCGAGCTCCCAACTGGCGTAGCCCGAGGTGTTTGGTTTGGGCTGACCCAAAGCAACCTGCTGTATTCCCGTTTCCCCGGTGGAGGGCTGAAACATCCCGGAGATCTACATCACCCTCGTCATGTTCTCCTTCACGTGGCCGAAAAGGCCATTTTTTTTTTTCCCCTCAAAAGACAGTTTGATGGGAAATTCCTGCTCCGCGTTTCTGCTGGTTGATTACGTGCAGACCTGCCGGGGTCGCCTCCCTATTTCTTGCTGCTCGAACTGGTATCTGGAGACCTCCAAAAGAGATCGGCCGAGCCTCACCTCACCAGCAGGTTATTTCTTCCCGGCTATTTCGGAGCAGTAAATGCTGCGAGCGCCGGAGCAAGACTTTGAAGCGAAAGCGTCGCCAACGTGAGCTCTAACCGGTTTTAGGGCCCCGCGGCGGGTTCCCTGGCAGGATGCTGAAGCCTGAGGTCCCTGTCCTGCTCCTTCACCCTATACTGCCACCGCGTCCAGCGCACCTGAGCCATCCCCTCCAGCGTCACCCCCCGCAGGACCGTCCCCGCGCTGGCACAAGCGAGCATGGGGGAAGGGATAAATTCGGTTCAGGTGGGCAGCGGAGGCGGCAGGCGAGCAGGAAACCTGGGCTTAAATACTGATTTTAATTACGCATTGATGCCTCTTGCTTATTTTCCCACAGTGAGATTCCTTCCCCCTGGCTGGCACGATCCGGGCTGCGAAATGGATGTTTTCCAATCAACTTGGCTTTTCTCTGCTAAGCTGGATGATACGTTATATCTCCGCGCAGTTACTTAAGCAATTATGCACCTTAACGGGCATCTATTGAGATGCTTCGTCTTTACATTTGTAGTAGATGAAATCCGTTGAATGACGCACTTCTTATCCACTAGGTGATCATTTTTACCCAGAATTTAAGCCACGCTGCTTTTGGATGGAAGTTGAAATGCAATTAAAAAAAAAAAAAAAAACAAAACAGAAAAATCAACAATCCCCCCCCCCCCCCAAACCAACAAAAACCCCAAAAAAGTACAAAAGCAGCACTTTAAAACTGGTTTTCAGTTAGATAATTGGTTTAAACGTCCTGGATGTGTAAAAACTAAGTGGCTCGAAACCTCTTTAGCATTAAAAGTAACTGAGTTAGGAAGGGGTGAAGTGGTGACACGCGCCGCGCGACGCTCGTGCTGGCGACCAAGGCTCTGCATTGTCCTGCCCGGCCCCGGAGCGTCGGTCTGTGGGGGGATGGGAGCGGGGCAGGAGGCTCTGCTTGGGCCACGGCCCTCTCCATCGTTTCATTGCCTTAGATCGGGGGGGGGGACACTCAGCCCCTGCGGTCATTTGCATCCTTCAGCCCCCCTGTACCTCCCCGGTGAAATCTCAGCCCCCACCTCTCCCTGCAGCAGCAATTTCGGGGCTCTCCGGGAACGTTTAGAATCATAGAATCGTTTTGGTTGGAAGAGACCTTTAAGATCATGGAGTCCCACCATCGACCCACCACTGCCCAAGCCACCACTGACCCACATCCCTCAGCACCACGTCTGCCCGGCTTTTAAATCCCTCCAGGGATGGCGACTCCACCACTGCCCTGGGCAGCCCCTTCCAATGCTTGACAACCCTTTTGGTGAAGAAATTTTTCCTAATATCCATCCTAAACCTCCCCTGGCTCGACTTGAGGCCGTTTCCTCTTGTCCTTAGCCTTCACCTCGGCGCCGCTCTCCATTTTCCTGAAAATACCTGCTTTTCTGCATCCCCCTCGCCTCCCCCCGCCACGGATCATCCTCCAAAGACCCCCCTCAGCAGATCCCCCCCCTCCTCCCGAGGGAGACGAGCCCCGTGCGCGGCGGGCGGCTCGCACTCACCCCGCTGCTGGGGGGATCCCGGGGGGGCTGACGTTTGCCTTTCGCTCCTGATCATCTCCAGACATTCAGCTTCTCGCTCTTGGAAATAGAGGACGACGGAGCAGTCGGGATGTGTCGCTCGCACCTTGGGAGGGAGGAAAGGGCAGAGGGTGGGATGCCGGGCATTAAAAGACCTGAGCAGGCGGGGTACCAGCCAATATTCACTATTTCTGCTGCAGCCGGCCCCAGGAGAGCCTACCTACGTAACGGTGCTTTTGGACCCTGACATTTCCTTAGCTTTCTACTGTTTGCCTTGTAAACACCATAAAAGAACCACGGCGATTATTTCTAATTCCCTCTGAAAGCCTGCGATGCTTAAGGGCACCGCTCCGCCAAGACTCAAGCTCCACGCGGAGGAGCTGAGCTTAAAGACGGAGGGGCCGACCCCATCAGCGGGGCAGAGGCGAGCACGTTCAAAGCCTGAGGAAGGAAACCACGTAATTAGAGATTTGAAAAAAAAAAACCAAAAACAAAACAAAAAACCAAACACCTATTTGGGCAGGTCTAATCCTTCCCTTGCCGGCTGGGTTTTGCTCACAGGGGTTTTGTTCCCGTTCAGGCTGGTGTATTTTCATCAGAGGCGTCGGTTATGGCTGTTGGAGTTCACCCTTTCTCCCGTTCCCCAGCTTTTTGGGGCAATGCTGCAAAATGGGCGCAATGACCTCATTAAATCTCCGGGGTTTGCTAGCAGAAGTGCTGAAACACCAAGGAGCATGTCCTGACCCCGCAGCTCCCAAAAAAGCAAGGGATGTGGTGGCTCAGAGCCCTGGGATAGAATCTGCCTGGAATTCCCTGCATTTGGGGTTTACCCCTTTGGTTTCCAGATGGAGAGTTGGGAGATTGAGGCTGGATTTTGCATGCCCATTCCCAAGCATCCATGCCCATTCCCATCCATCCATGCCCATTCTTATGCACCCATGCCCATTCCCATTCATGCCCATTCCCATCCATGCCCGTTCCCATCCATGCCCATTCCCATCCATCCATGCTCATTCCCATTCATGCCCATTCCCACTCATCCATGCTCATTCCCATTCATCCATGCTCATTCCCATTCATGCCCATTCCCACCCATGCCCATTCCCACCCATCCATGCCCATTCCCATCCATGCCCGTTCCCACCCATGCCCATTCCCACTCATCCATGCCCATTCCCATTCATTCCCATTCCCATCGATGCCCTTTCCCATCCATCCATGCCAATTCCCATGCCCCCATGCCCATTCCCAAGCATTCATGCCCATTCCCATTCGTGGCCATTCCCACCCATGCCCATTCCCACCCATCCATGCCCATTCCCATGCACCCATGCCCATTCCCAAGCATCCATGCCCATTCCCATCCATCCATGCCCATGAGGGGATGCAGTCGGGGCTGCAGCATCCGGAGTTGGGGCATGTGTGGGGCCAAGCAGACGGGATTGGGTTGCTGATGGTTTTCAGCGTGAGGACAGAGAGCGAAAAGCTGGAAAAACAGAGGGATGAGGGTGGGCAAGCGGACTCAAGGGCTGGAGGAAAGTCTGGGACATTAAAGCATCGCTTGGCTGAGTCCTGTCCTCCCCTGCCCTGGCCTGGCCACCGTGCGGCCACTCCCCTGGGGCTCCTTCACCTTTCCCAGGAGATTTGGTTTTCTTTTCCTGCCGAACACAAGATTTACAAGGAAATTTCAGGTCTGCAAAATACATTTTGGGGATGGCTGCTGGGCACAGCACGGAGGAAGCACAGTGCTTCATTGCAGTGAGGAAGGACGTGGACTGGGCAGAGGTGCCGCAGCCCCTTTTAGCTGTAAAGCTGCTGGGTTTTATTATTTATGGCCGCGCAGCATGGCTGCTGGAGCAGCGGAGCAGGTAATGTGCAGTGCTCCCTTTGGAGCTTGCTTCAGGGCAGGCAACTCCTTGCTGTGCCTCAGTTTCCCCTTCTGTGAAGGGGCCTGATGCCATCGCTCTCCTTAGAAAGCCCTCAAAGCCTCTGGTACTCCCCTGGTCCTGCTTGCATTCCCTGCTCTTTCCCCTTTCCCTCTTTTTTTTTCTTCCTTTCCCCTTTCCTTTCCTTTCCTTTCCTTTCCTTTCCTTTCCTTTCCTTTCCTTTCCTTTCCTTTCCTTTCCTTTCCTTTCCTTTCCTTTCCTTTCCTTTCCTTTCCTTTCCTTTCCTTTCCTTTCCTTTCCTTTCCTTTCCTTCCCTTCCCTTCCCTTCCCTTCCCTTCCCTTCCCTTCCCTTCCCTTCCCTTCCCTTCCCCTTTTTTCTCTTTTCTTTTTTCTTTCCTTTCTTTTTCCTTTCCTTTTCCTTCCCTTTGCCTTTTTTCTTTCTTTTTTCTTTCCTCTCCTTTTCCTTTCTTTTTCCTTTCCTTTCCCCCCCTTCCCTTTCTTTTCATTTTCTTTTCCTTCCCATTATCCAAAGCCTCCATGTTAGCTAAAGAACTCGCGGAGCGAGGCAGCGCCGGGAGCAATCCCGAAGGCTTTGCAGAGAAACACTGAGCCGAAACCCCCTCCCTCCGGAGCCCTCCACCCCCTGGCATTTGCAGCCGGAGCAATCTGACAAGTCCAGGGTGGCTTTGCCGCATGGCTGCCAGGCTCACGGCGCATTGCTCCGGCAGCACGGACCCCCCTGTGTCACCCCCGTTTCAGCGGGCACCCGCTGCCCCTGGGTCTGCCCAGCGATGGGGAGCACCCAATGCGTGGTCCCTGCCCCCTGCGCCCTCCAGCCATCCCAACCTTCGCGCCTGCGGGTGCTCCCCCAAGCCCTTGGGGTCTGGGGCTCCTTCCAGCCTTGGAGGATGGTGTGAGCGAAGCCCCCTCCTCCAGGACCCACGTCAGGATGGAGGGGACCGTCCCCTGGGCAGGGCAGAGGGGGTCACCCTCCCTGGGGATGCTCTGGAGCATCCCCTGGAGCTGAACCCCACCGGAGCTTTGCCGGCTGACCCTGGCTGGACCCTGAGTGCTGTCCCAGCCCCGGGATGTGCAGTGGGGTCCCGGCATCGCCCACCTCCCTCCCTGCGTTGCACGCCCGCAAATCCTCCCCCAGAAGCTGCTGTGAAAGCACCCGAGTGGGTGCAGCGGTGCCGGCAGCTCGCAGGGCTGTGGCTCGGTGTCACCCAGGGGTTGGGCAGCTCGAGGGATGGGGACGGAGATGGGGACGTGCTGGGGGAGACCTGACCCCTAACCAGGACCGCGGGCATGCCGCTCCCCAGGGCCAGCCGGCCCCCAAAGTGACTGTCACAGGCAAGGGACAGCCACACCACCGCCCACCCTCTCCCCATCCCGTCGTCCCTGGGGACACTTACCCGGAGCATGGGGAGCGCGAGCAGCAGAACCAGCAGCGTGCAGGCACCGGGGAGCCGCCGTGGGCCCCCCATGGCTGGAGCCAACCCTGCGCTGCCCCATCCACGTGTGTCCCAGCTCAGTCCCCGAGGGGTTGGGGACAGCCCGGCTCCTCCTGCATGGCCCTGTGGGTGGGGGGGCCACATCGGCACCCCGGCTCCCAGGGGGGCGACCCAGCACCCTGCTCCCCCTCACCCCGCTTCCGCTGCTCCTTCCCAGCCCTGTCCTGCTGCCGCCTCCCTCTGGGACCCTTTCCCGTGGAGGATGCTTGGTCCCACTCAGGTGACCCTGACCCCGCTCCCTGTGCCCACCCAACTCTGTCTGTCCCCCCCACCCTTGCCCAGCACCGACGGGCTCCGTCTCTCTGCGAAAATGAATGTCACAGCTCCTGGATCTGGTAATATGGCAGGCTCCACCCTCCGCTCCCCCTCCCCACGCAGAGGGCTGGATGCGAGGAGCAGCAGCACAGGGGCGGCGGGGGGGGACATGACACCCCAGCCTGGCCACCCCCGGGCTGCCAGCATCCCCTTCTCTGCTCCCGTCAGGGACACGGGGACCCCCAGTTGGGCTCAGGGGGATGTGCAGCGGAGGGCACGGAGCCCTCTCGCCTGCTCCTTGGATGCTGCTGAGCCGGAAAACCGCCGGGTAAAGGCTGTGGGAAGTGGGGGTGCCGTCGGGATGGGGCGCGGGGGACATGCCGAGGGTGCTGACGCTCCCCAGCCGACTCCAGGCAGGGCTAGAGGAAGGCAGAGAGCTCAAAGGAGATGCCGCGATGCCGGGACACACATGCCCTGACACGTGTGTGCATGCCTGGCCACACGCCGGCACATGGGGTGGGGGGCAGTGATGCTCCTTCAAGCCCTGCCGGCCCTGGCACATCCCCGTCCCCAGCTCCATCCTCCCTGCTCGCCTCCCGCCGACACCCCAGACCCCCTTTCCCAAACGCACCCCCTGTCCAGAAAGGCCCTGGGTGGGCACCGGGTGTCCGGCCGGCTTGGCGAAATAACCTTAATTCTACCCCAAAATGAGGTTTTCGGTCTCGGTTGAGCTCGTGATCTTGGTGGTTTGGTGCTACCAGGGCGGTGGGTGCTGTAACCTACCGGTACGGAAGCGGAGCGGAGCAGAGGGGGTGCTGGTGCACCCCGGGTGTCGGAGCAACCCGTGACGGACACACACCACGAACCCCCCCCCCGCAGGGTCCCCCCCAGGCGTGCCCAGGGATGGGGCTGCCCTTGGGGCCACCTACGCACCCCAGGCCCTCACCTGAGGTCTCCTCCTTATATATATAGATAAAAAAAAATATATAATATATATAAAACCATATATGTTATGAATATATATAAAAACCAAATATATAAACATATAAATATACAAATATATAAATGTATAAATAGATAAATATACAAATATACGAACATATAATTACATAAATATAC
Organism: Larus michahellis; assembly: GCF_964199755.1. Lineage (NCBI taxonomy): Eukaryota > Metazoa > Chordata > Aves > Charadriiformes > Laridae > Larus > Larus michahellis. The sequence continues at coordinate 5,269,013 of NC_133913.1, read as the reverse complement.
AAATAAAAAAATATATAAATAGATATAATTCTCCACGCTACAAAGGCCCAGCCCCTTTAGCAAGGGGAGTTTTGACCCAAACTTCACCATTTTACTGCTTTTATTGACGAAGCAGAGAGGGCAGGAGGGGCGAAGGAAACCCGGGAGCGCAGGGAAGGCGGCCCCGGGAATCTTTTGGGATTAAGGGTCCAGCCTCGCAGCCCCGGACGCCCCCCGAAATCCTCCTCACCGAAACAACTCAGGTGTGGGCCATGGTGAAAGTCGGGGCTGAAAATGGCCCCAAGGGCCTTTTGTGGAGGGTAGAGGGCTGGGGGGGGGGGGCTGCACCCCGCTTGGTACGGGGGTGGGAGGAGGGCGAACCGTTTCTGTCGCTAATTTTGGTAATCCTGCGTCATTACCATTTCTTAACGAGGCAGTGGATCGCATTAGCTGCTCCTTCCGTAACTTCTCACGACGAGACGCGAAGCCAAGGAAGGAAGCGCCGCTGCCGCCCCGCGCCGTTCAAAGACCTCAGTAAGAACCGCTACGTAAATGAAATACTCCTAACGAAAAAAAAAAGGCAAATAAAAGAACTGCATCCTTAATATTTAAAAGCACTCGTTTGTTTGACATTCTTAGGAGTGACCGCCGCCGCTGAAGGCTGAGCCCGCGGTTGTGTCGACGCAAAAGGCTGCTGAGACCCGGCCAGACTCGTTACCGTCTAATAGTTTCCACTGAAATGCAAAAAACACCCGTTTTTAATCACTTCATTTCCCGACAGCATATAAACAATGCAGAGGGAGGGTGCCTTATCAGGCGCTGCTAAACCCAAACGAAACCATACCCGATGCAAACAACCCCGTGCCCCCCCGCGTCGCCCCACGCCCGGCAGCTCCCGCTGAGGGGCAGAGGAAGGCGGTGATGGGGGACGTGGTTTGGTTTGGGGGTGGTGGTGGCCCTCAGCAACCCAACGAGTCCCCACAAGGCCGTGGTGCCATCTGGTGGCAAATGGACCCGAGGGTCCCGTCCCCAGCTGGTCGCGGGAGGGGAGCAGCCCGGTTTGGAGGTGGCCGGGTCCCGTCCCCGCGGTGGGAAAGGCCAGAGGAGGTTTGAGAAGCATCGCCATGGCGGGAGGATGCGCCCTGCTCTTCCCTTCCCCAGCAAGAACCCCATGTGAAGGGCAGCGGTGGGGACCCTTCAGGTGATGCCGGACCACCGCCGCCTTCCCGAGCTGGTCCTGCCCTTCCTCCACTGAGGATGAGCTGGGACAGATGATGGTGGCTTGACGTCCTTCCTGGGTGACCTGCCCAGCCCTGCCGGCGTTAGGGGCATTGCTCTATTTTGCAGCAGCAAGTGGAAGATGCTGGGAGGGCTGGAGCCCCTCTGCTGTGGGGACAGGCTGAGAGAGCTGGGGGGGTTCAGCCTGGGGAAGAGAAGGCTCCGGGGAGACCTTGGAGCCCCTTCCAGTCCCTAAAGGGGCTCCAGGAAAGCTGGGGAGGGACTCTGGAGCAGGGAGGGGAGCCATGGGACGAGGGGGAACAGTTTTAAGCTGGAAGAGGGGAGATTTAGGTGAGATCTGAGGAAGAAATTCTTTGCTGTGAGGGTGGTGAGCCCCTGGCCCAGGTTGCCCAGAGAAGCTGTGGCTGCCCCATCCCTGGAGGGGTTCAAGGCCAGGTTGGACGGGGCTTGGAGCAACCTGGGCTGGTGGGAGGTGTCCCTGCCCAGGGCAGGGGGTTGGAATTAGATCGTCTTCAAGGTCCCTTCCCACCCAAACCATTCTGTGATTCTATGAAATGAGGTTAAACTCACGGCACTGCAATCCCTGGCCAGCCTGGGACCCTCCAAGCCCCCTCCGGGCTCCCCGCCTGGACCAGCACAGGGGCACGCAATGGTGGCGGTGATGGGGAACGGTGGTGGCTGACTGGAGGGGACAGGAGAGGAGGATTTGCCTCAGGCACATCACTTTGGTCATGCATGGCCGGGGCGGGGGGGTGGGGGGAATGGTGACCGTGGGGCTCCGTGACCATTCCGAAGCCCCGGGAAGCTCCCGGAGGCTGCCCTCCAGCCACGGGCACTCCCATTAATCCACCTCCAGCGCTGAGATCGCTGCTGGTGCTTGTCGCTAATTACAAATGACTCAGCCGTTTCCAAAGCAAATGAAGTCACTGGCAGTAATCTTTTTGCAAGCGGCAAGCGCTCGTTTACCCAGGGCTGGTAATTACTAATTGGGTTACCTCCATCCCACCTTACAGCAGAGCAGCGGGGTGTCCCCAGCCCTCGCCAACAACCTCTTGCTTAATTTTAGGCGCCGGGGAAGGAAACAAGCCTGCGAAGGGCGATTCAGAGCAAGAGGAGACCACGGTGGCTGGATGACGGCTCGGGGAAGATGGGGCTCAAAGCACCAGCAGCGTGAGACCGCCTGGAAAGTGGCATTTTTTGGTTGTAATTAGCTTTGAAAGGGAGATGCTTTCACCCGCTCCCGCTCCTGGACCCACAGAGCATCCCCGAGAGGTGTGTGCCCGAGCGGCTGTGTGTGACAGCGCGATGCAGAGCTCAGGGGACAAGTGGCTGCCAATCTGCCGCTCCGGATCCGGGATTTGTCTTCATGTGCAATGACAAACTGGTTTTTGGACTGGTTTTTTTTTATGCCCCTTAAGAGCCAGAAGGGATTAGGGATTATGGGGGGGGTGTATTGCCTCAGTTGCGTTTACTTCATCTTCCACGAGTCTGAGGCAAGGTTGCTGCCTCCTGCCCGTGTTTCCTCATTTGGGGAATTGCTCCAGCTCCAAGTTGTCTCCAGGGAAGGGGGGTGGCACAAGGGATGCGCCGTCACCTCGCCCCCCTCCCCCAGTTATCAGAGGGCAGCTCAGTGACTCAGTGCTGCCGTACCGCAGCACAGCTCATCCGATGCATCACCGTCCCGGAGTTCCCGGTCGGCCGGCCGGCCAGAATGCCCAGGGTGCCCCTGCTCTGCTCCTCGGCTAATTTTACCAAAGCTCGTTGATGCTGAGCTTTCTTTGCTTGCATTGCAAGCGGAGACCTGCACAAGAGAGAGCACGGCTTCCCTCCGAGGGGCTGGACCACGTTGATCCCGCTCCAGATGCCCGGTGGAGCGTCGACCCTCTGCTCCCAGCTTGTGCTGTGGCGCCTGCTTGCACCTGCGTGGTGCCCATGTTGGGTTCATGTCCGAGGGGGTGGCAGAGGGTGCCTGTCCCTCCTGGTCCCCGGGTGATTGACCCTGTTTCGGGACCGCTGCCTTGGTCCTGACCATGGCCCAAAGCAAAGCTTCTGGTGGAGCCCACCCTCTGCCTAACCAGAGTTCCCGGCCCTGGGTTTGATTTAGGGAGAAGATTTAGGTGAGGGTTTCCAGAACAAGAAATTCCAGACTTAAGAGAGGGGCCGGAGAGCTTCCAAAGTGAGGGCTGCTAGTAAAATTAGCTGCTGAGCATCCTCGGGGTGTCTCAGCACACATCTCAGTCTGGGGGTTGGGTTTGGCAAGGTGGCTCTTACTGGGGACGGCAGGGTCCATGCCCACCGGAATGTTGTAATCCTCTGATCCCTCCTGAGCCCTGGTTTTCTGTGATGCACGTGTGGATGGCTTACGGGCCATCACCAAGCATGTCAAGATGGGGAGCATAAACTGGTCCTGGGCTGTCACCTCCTCCCCAGTGTTGGTGAGTCGGTTGATGGGGGTCCTCACCCCACCTCACCCCTCCTTTGTGATAAGAGGTGGTACCTCCAGCCGGAGGGTCATTTCTACCTGTGAAAGGTGTCTCTGGGCCGTGTCCTGGGGACAGCACAGCCACGGCTGCCTTCCTCTGTGCCCATCCTATGTGCCTTAACATTTACATTTCATAGAATCATAGAATCACGGAATGGTTTGGGTTGGAAAGGACCTTAAAGCCCACCCAGTTCCATCCCCCTGCCCTGGGCTGGGACACCTCCCACCAGCCCAGGTTGCTCCAAGCCCCGTCCAACCTGGCCTTGAACCCCTCCAGGGATGGGGCAGCCACAGCTTCTCTGGGCAACCTGGGCCAGGGGCTCACCACCCTCAGAGGGAAGAATTTCTCCCTAATCTCTAACCTAAATCTCCCTCTTCCAGGTTAAAACCCTTCCCCCTTGTCCCATGGCTCCCCTCCCTGCTCCAGAGTCCCTCCCCAGCTTTCCTGGAGCCCCTTTAGGGACTGGAAGGGGCTCCAAGGTCTCCCCGGAGCCTTCTCTTCCCCAGGCTGAACCCCCCCAGCTCTCTCAGCCTGTCCCCACAGCAGAGGGGCTCCAGCCCTCCCAGCATCTCCGGGGCCTCCTCTGGACCCTGTGCCCAGCCCACGCTTTCCTGGCCAGCACTTGTGATGCCACCCGACATCCATCCATCACCCAGCAGCCCAACCACCCACAAGGCCCTGAGTGCTCCTGCTCGAGGGGGCTGGGCAGGGGTTGCCCCCGCTCTGATATCCGCCGCCCGAATTCAATGACGCTGTGACTTAAAGAAGACTGAGAGCGGGGCTGACACGCAAGGGCGGGTGCGCGGTGCCTGCATCTCCTGCTCCCTCTCTCCCACGGATGCTCAGACCTTCCCTCTGTGTGACAGACGTGCTGGGGGACTTCCAAAGGGACGTGCCACGGTGAGCACAGCTCTACCCTCTACCTTCGCCCCGGAGCTTGAATCTTTCCCACAGATGAGAACAATATTAGCGTCAGCGAGGCGGATACCCGGGCTCTGTTCAGAGCAAGGCAGGCTCTGCCAGAAGCAGGGGGTAATCAGCACGGTAATTAAATGTGCAAATAATGGGAATTTGGGAGCTATAACAAAAGGCAGAGGAATAATCCGGAGGGGCTTGGAGAAATTAGGAACTCGGAGCGAAATCTAATCAAGCAGAAAATAGCCTGACTGGAGCCAACGGCTGGGGGCTAAGGCAGCCGGCCTCGGAGCGCTCCTCCCCTGGCTTCTGGGGGTGTCTCCAGTGACATTTTGGGGCAGAACAAGAGTTTTTGGAGAGATCTGTTCCTGCTCGGTGAACAGGACTGGCTGCAGGCTGGGTTTCTGGGAAAAGTTCCCAGATCTGCGCTATCGGCGGACGACGGATTTTGGATGTAATATTGGTGGAAATAATCACCCAGAAGAGGAGTCGGGGGGAAACGCAGCTGGTGGAGGTGGAGGAAGGATACCTGAGACCAGTGGGAAGTTGGGCTGTTTTGGGGGAGAAAGTGGTTTTTCATGGCAATGGGGTTGCTAAGGGCTTAAATATTTTATGCAGTGTTTGCCTGAGACGAGCTTGGACACGCAGAGCTCTCTGGCCAAGGGGAGATAAAGGGAAAATATGAGCTGGTTTTGGTCTGCTGGACACAAAACCCCTTGCGAGCATCCTGGGAAGGACTCGTGGTCGGGAAGAGCTGGGGGTTGGAGCCAGGCTCTGGTGCAATTGATTCCTGCCTGGTTTCCATGGCGGGATACGGTGGATGGTCATCGCATCTCCAGGGAAGTGGTCCAGGAGGCTGGGAGCCAGACTCAGGGGACCCGGCACTGTGCCATGGGCACCCTGGGGACCAGAACTCAGGTGGCACTGGCAGGGCTGAGCGACATCCCCGGCCACTGTGCCTTGGTTGTGCACAGGGGGACGCTGTCTCTGAGGACCTGCAAGGGGACATCCCATGGGGTAGAAGGACTTTCTCGCTCCACCAACTGAGACCCCAAACCCGTGGTGCACAGGCAGGGATGCTTCCATCCCACGGCGGGCACCGCAGAGCCTTGTAGGTCTGATCCCAGACATCCAAAGCCATCCCAGACTCTCGCCAAGACCCATCTCCCAGTGCTCCCTGCCTTTCATCACCAGGTTTGCTCCGACGTCCCGGAGCACCCCCCAGGCACAGGTGACACGTCTCAGCCCCACAGGGACGCGCTGCCACTGCCTCCCCGTGCTTTCCGCCGGCGCTTGAAAGGACCTTTCAACAAGTCCCAATAAAAGAGGCGGTGCGGCGAGGAGCGAGCCGCTCCGACAGGAAAGCACATCCCACCCCATCCTTGTTTTCCTGTTTCTCTGCCTTCTGCCCCGGGGAGGTGACCTGGCAGCGGGCTCGGAGCCAACACAGGGCAACGGCCCTAAACTGGAAAGAAAAGGCTGTTAAAGACGGGATCATCTCCGGCTTCGGATGTCCCAGAGCCCCACATTGCTGAAGCCCAGGAGAAGGTAGCAGGGAACTGTCATCGCAGGTTTTCCCTTTTATCCCGCAGCTGAGTGACCTTTGCTCTGGCCTGGGGTGGCTGCGTTTGGGCTCGGTGATCCCAAATATCTCCTGCAGCCCCCGAGAGTGGGAAACAGAGGCACCGAGAGCACGAGCCACAGGGCAGGAGCAGCCCCGTCTCCCACCGGCCATGATGGATGGGACCAGTGGAGACCACAGGGTGCTGGGGCCTGGGATTTTAGGAAAGCTCCCAAAGCCACAAGCTGTGAGATGCCGTCACCGGGGCTCAGCGGCCCCAGCACTGGGACCAGGTCTCCCCTGCTACTGGGACCAGTAGCAGGGCTTGGAAAAACCTGCAGCCCCCTACTCCCAGCTCGCTTCCCTGCCGGGCAGGCTGTCCTCCAGGCTCAGAAACGCCATCAGGGGGGCACAAGCCATCCCTGCCCCACAGCCTGTCACAGTGTCGGGGGGTTATCCTGGGAATACACCACAGGGAAAACCAGCCCGGGGAGGTTCCTCCGCCGGCCAAACCTGCGGGGAAGGGTTTGTTTAGCCCCAGCAGCTATAGCAACGAGCCCTGCTGCCTGCAGCAGCCCTGCTCGCCCCATCGCCCGCCCCAGCCATGGAGGTGGGGGCACCCCATGGGGCCTGGGGGGGCACGCCGGCAGGGACCTACATCCTACCCCACAGGGTAAGCCCTGGAGAGCAGCTCTGTCTCTGGATTTATGGGATAGTCAGGGCTCACGAGGGTCGGGTGGGGAAAACGGGATGGGGTGGGAGGAGAGAGGGGCTGGTTTCGGGTGGGCACTGGGATCTGGGGCAGCAAAGCTGCTCCTTGCAAAATCCCTCCCTGCTCCCTGCAGGTCACCGGGAAGGCCACTTCTGCACGGGGACACGTCCCCAGGGGTTGGGACTTGCCAGGCATGCAATTCATCTGGGCTTGCAGGGCTGCACCCCTGGGAAGATGGGGGCTGGTGCAAGCCACCCCCGCCTCTGAGGCTCTCACCCCTGCTCCTCCCGGGGCCAGCATTGCTCTCCTCCCCACCACCAGCTCCTCTCCCCTCTCCTCCCCTGCTGCTGTCCCGCTAATGGGGCACTAAATTAGAGTGGGAGATTCCTGGGGTTTTCCTTCCCCTCCTGCCTTTCAGCTCCAACCTGGGCGATCCGGTGGGGCCGTGCCGGTGCCCCAGCAGCCAGTGGTGATCCTCCAGCAGCTTCCCGGGATGGTGGCTGCCCCGGTTCCCCCCGCGGGACCTTCAGACGTCCGGGGAGGTGCGTGATGGTAGATGTTGTAGAGGTCAGCGTTAAAACCAGCTTAACTTCATCCTCTTCTTCTTTTGCCCAGCCTTTTCAGGATGAGGGGCAGGCAGGGGGGCTGTGCCCACCCTTTACAGCCGTACCCCGTGCTTTGACGGCTGCTTTGCCCCATGGGATATGATTTTTGATGGTTTTAGCAACCTTGAAATCTGGGCAGGCTTTGGCCACATCGGGACACTTCCAGGGGATGGTTTTGGGCTGATTTTGTAAATCCACCTCTCTTTATTCCTCCAAAACCCCCATTTCACGTGGGTGTAGGGAGCATCACCAGGGAAAGTCAGGGTGACACGGGCTCCTAGGTGGGACCGGAGTGGGACACGTGCCAGCCCCAGAGCCCATGGGACGTGCAGGTGGGAGCAAAGACCGACTGTCTACAGGGGCTTCACCCAACCTTGTGCAACCCAGGATCCATCAATCTGGGCTGGGGGAGCAGAGAGCAGAGACGGGGGAGCTTGTGATCCCCAGGACACTCTGCGGGGGAAGCCACGCAGCGTTTCGGGGAGGGGGGAAGGTTAGGCCGTCTTTAGAAAGACACGGAGGAAAGGGCACGCTCAAAATTGGTGTGGGAAGAGAAAGGAGAGCCCAGCCCGGCCCCTCGCAGCCGGCTGCCTTTCCAGCGGGACGGGTGGGATCCATTAAGAGCTGCCAGCCCTTCGCCTGCTTTCTCCTCCTGGTTCAATGCCTGGCTGCTGGCCCGCTTTCCCCTCGTGGCTCCGGCTCCGGCCACCTCCCGGGTTGTGCTGTAATGCTCCTCGCTGGAGGGTCAGTTGCCCCATGGGTGCCCTGGGAGCCCATCCCAGGGCGTGAAAGCATTTTGGGATCGGGCATGTGGGACACAGGGGTGCCCAAACCCCTTTTTTTCCCAGGATTCCAGCTAAAAGTGGATCGTGGGTCTGGTGCAGAAAGCCAGTGGGATCTCGGGGGCAGCCCCTCCAGCAGGTTTGCAGGCATTTTGCAGGGGAACTTCACGCCTGCGGCAAATGGGGATGTTTCGATGGGGATGTGGAGCCAGACGCTGCGCTTCCCCCGCAGCCTGATTGCCCTCAGCGGCCACCTCGCGGCTTGGGCATCCAGCCAAGGGGACCGGGACATGTACGTGCCTGGCTGCTCCGTGTCCCAGCTCCTCATGCGGAGCCAGGGAAGGGGCTGGCGAGGCACCGAGCATCCCCAATCCGCTCCTCTCCCGGACCCAGCTCCGTAGGTGCTTGCTCCTGGGGATGGAGGTGGGTCCAGCCCCAGCTCCTGCCTCCTCGGGAGGGTCTCTGAGCCCCCCCTGCATGATGTGGTGCCAAGCAGAGCTGACCCTGGCGTGGTCCCCATGCGGTGCCACCCCCAGGACACCGGCTCTGCCGCCTGGTGCCAAGGCAGAGCCTTGCCAAGCCGCTGAGCACTGCCAGGACCACAGCAATTCTCCTCCGAATGGGCGGAAAGTCTGATGCCTCCAGCACCACTAATCACCTTTTGTGAGCAGCCCTCAGCAAGCCAGACCAGATGTTTAATCACATTTGCAAATAAGAATAGGCTGGAATATGGCTATTTTAAAGCTTTATCCAAGCAAAATAATTTTTAAATGCCACATGGGCCTTCCAAATTGGGGTGGGGGGAGTCTGGCTTAGCTCCCGCCGCTTGGGCACAGGGACAAACCGTGGTGCCGCCCCATCCCATCCCAGGCACTCATCCCATGGCCGTGTTTCTTGTGCCCTTGCTCCGATCTCTCTCTGACGCAGAGCCCCTTACTCTCCAGCAGATTTAATCGAGTTGATGATGATTCAAAACTCCCAAATGCACCAGGTGGTGATGAACAACCTGGCTATGTCGGCACTGACGTCCTTTGGGTTCGGGCCATCCCCAGCCGCTGCCCAGGTAAGGGTCAGGGATGCTGGATGAGCAAAGGGACAATGGGATCAAAGAGGACCAAAAGGACCAAAGAGGTGGGCAAAGGGACCTTTCCAGAGCTGCTCAGGAGAGCAGGATGCCCATCTCCTGCTTCGGCACAGCGTAGGATCCCTCCGGGCGCAGAAGCTGGGTGGTCTCAGCCCACCTCAGTCTGCAGCCCCTTGGGGTTTTGGGGCTCTTTGTGCTGGTTTGACCCCCATCTCTGCCAGCACAGATCGCATCCAGGCTTCCTGGAGGCGATTCAGCCCAGCGGGGAAGGGCCAGGACCCTCCCTGCGTGCTGCGGTCCGGGCAGGGTGCAGCGCGGGGCTGCGGCGGCCGAGCAACGAGACTGAGCGCTATTCATTAGGCAGAATGGCTCTGCAAGGGCGTTCATTTAAAAGTCCATCTCGAACCTAAATCATATGAAACATTTCATCTCCTTGGGGGGAAACAAATGCTGCTTTCTCGGCGGGGGCGAGGGCTGGGCTGCGGGCAGCTGCCTTGCTCGCTGCCAGCTGGCATCTCGAGGCACGTCCCCTCCCCTGCTGCCCGCCCAGTGCCCACCACTTCACCCAAGACCGGTCCCTGCCTGTCGCATCCCAGCGGCCGGATCAAACAGAATCTTCCCAGCAGCGTTTTGAGGTCCCGGCTGCGGAGCTGCCACCTCCCCGTGTCCCCAGCAGCCTGGTTCCCACGCTGGCCAACCGCGGGGCTTTGTGTGGGAGCGAGCCCACCCAGCCGGACCCTGGGAGAGCCGTGCCGTGTCGGTGGCATCGCAGCCAAGAGCGGCTCCGTGGGAACTCTCTTGCCAGTGCTTTGGGGAGCGGTGCCCCAGGCTGCCGAAAGGGGCCGGGCACAGCCCTGCCTTTTGTTCCTCCCCGCAGGCGATGGCGGTACCTTTGCAGACCGGAGAGGAAGAGGAGGCTGTGGTGTTCCACCATCACTACATCCCCTGCCCTGGTCCCGCTCCCGTCCTGGCGTGGCCGGTCCCGACGCGGGATCGGGGACCTGCGGCTGTACGGTACCTGGGCGCAGGCTCGTTAGCCGAGGATGAGGAGGTGTGAGTAACGAGGGTGCTGCTTGGTGGCACCCAGCACAGGGTCGCGTGCATGTCCCCGGGGCTCCTGGTGTAACAAGACTTCCAGCCCAAGCTGGGACACAAGGGGCGATGCCGAGGTGGCACTTACTCCTGTCCTTGCTCTCCTCCAGCCGTGCGGTGCCCCCGCCTCCACCCCCCAGCGCCACGGGGACTGTGGGAGCCAACGTCCCACCAGCTTCGGGTAAGGACACGTTCTCCCCATGTCCCTCAACGAGGGACGTCTTGCCCTCACGTGTGGATGAAACGGGCAGCACCCGGTCAAAGCTGAGCCCTCCCCACTCCCTCCATCCGTGGGATCCTGGGGGTGGCCATTGCGCATCTTCCAGCTGCCCTTTTCTCTCCGCAGAGTACTATGATGTGGTGGAGGAGAGGCTGTGAGCTCCATCCATCCCAAGGTGGTTTCTCCTGCACATCCCAGCCCTCAACCCCAGAAGATCCTGCAGGTTCTGAGCATGGGTGCTCCATGATACACCTCGTTTTGGGGCTTCCTCCCCGCAAGCCACCCCCGAAGGCAGAGGGTGTCAGGAAGCCTGTCACCAAAAGCCAGGTGACAGCATGACCCCAAACAGGGACAGTCTTTATCTCCACGCTCTGCACGGGGCTCATCCCCAGCAGATGGGTGGTGACATCCCAATCCTGGCTGGAAAACACGTCTCTTCCAAGCCCTGAGGACTCTGCAGCAGGAGCTGAGCCACCTCCCCATGGGTGGGAGGAGGCGGGTGATGCCAGCCCAGGTGGTCCTGGTCTTCATTAGTGCCTTCAGATCTCAATGCAGCACATTGCCTGTAATTAATTTGCTTTGTTAAGGAAGTGCCCTGCTGTCACTAATTAAGCATCTGTAATTACACAGACTGCTGGCGCCGTGCCTGAATGCAGGGATCCCTCCAAGCTGTGGGGGTGAGGAGGGGTGGGTGGGTGTGAAAAGGGGTGATCATGGAGTTCCTCAGGATTCAGTGTCCCCTCTGCCCATCGGGAAGCGGGGGCAGATGCATTTTTGGGTGCTGGAAGCTGTCCCCCCGCCTCTGCTACCTTCCACAATGCCACTTAGGGGTGACAGCCCTGCTCTGACCCCAGTGGGGTTCCAGACCAGTTGTCAGGAGGCTTTGCCTTAAGAGCAGAGCTCTTAGCAGGAGACCCCAGGGCTGGTGGTCACCTGGAGCTCAGAGTAAGCAGGGAGATGGCGCTCAGGCAGTTGCACCTTAAAGCCCCTCCTTTTGCCCCAACTGGGCATGAGGATTGCCCTGACTTTCTTCTGGGCTCCCTACGGAAAGCAGGGTTTGTCTTCTCCAAGCCCAGGACTGAGCTGTGCTCTGGCACAGGCAGATCTGCCCCTCCAGCTAAGCTCCTCCTGGCTCCTGCTGAAGCTGGAGGAGAAGCTTCCCAGGTGTGGAGCAAAAGAGTCATGTTGGGTTGCAGCATGAAGACACATCTCCTCCAGCTGGGAGCACCCTGGCAGGCTGTGAGACTGGCTGGGCAGAGCAGTAAGAGCAAAGGGAAGGAGACGATCCAAAAGCAAAGCTGAGTTCGATGGGAAACCAGGCTGGTGCACAAAGGTTTCCACATCTGTATAGACAGAAAGGGAAGAAGGAGGAGAGGAGTCACCTGGGGATGGGGTGGACAGGAAGGCTGGGCTCAAGATATGTCCCAATTTTAGCTTGAATATGAGGATAATGAGAGGAAGGGGAGGATGAAGCAATGGGGATTGCAACACCCATGGTGGAAGTAACCCCTGGAGCTCTCTCTGGGTCACACTGGTTGAACTGGGGCACCCTTCAGCTGGCGGCACGGAGAGCATCGCACGGCCAGGAGCCCACCGGCATCTGCTCGCACCCACGTTGGCAGGGACAGGGAGAAGGTGTGGGTGGAAAGAGCAGCCATGGGCATGGAGGGGAACGGAGCAGAGGAGACGCAGAGTGGTTTTGCTGAAGGTAGGTTGTGTCAGACGAGGGACAGGGCTGCTGGGTGATGTGATGTCCCTCCCCAGTGTGGTGTGATGGGACTGTTTGCCCCAGAGCCCTGGTCGGGTTGTTACGGGAAGGCACAAGCGGAGCTCTCTGCTTGCCGGCTAGAGAGGAATCAATGGGGCTGAGCAGCAGCATTTGGATGTTCCTGGCAGGGCTTGGGACACGGAACAGCCAGGCTGGGAGATGTTGCTGGTGGCTGAGACCAGGCCAGAGTTACCTCCTCAATGACGAGCGCTTGCTTTTTAACAGCAAGTTTCCACGTGGCAACCCAGAGTTGGCTTGGATCCTGCGTGCCCAGTGCGAAAGAAACAGAGCGGAAGGAGAGGCTAATTACAGCCCTGTGCGTCTTAATTACACCTAGGTAAACACCTAACGCAATGTGGCCCCTGGCTGCCAAGTGGGGCGAGGGCTGGCATCTCCTTCAGCTTGGGGTGGAAGCAGGGGGTGGTGGCAGGGCGCAGACCACTGTGGCATCACCTGGACCTCGGTGCCAGATGCTGGACCTTGAGAGGGGAAGGACAGAGGAGCTCCTGCAGCCCAGACTGGGGGGAGCAGGGAGACGGGGAGCCCTGGCACCATGTGCCTGCTGCAGACGCAGGCAGGGAGATACCTTCCAATAATCTGGTACTCTGCAGGGTGAGGTGTGGGGATTAGCCATGAGGCCAACAGGGAACGGTGCTAAACTTCGCTGGGGTGGTGGGCAGGGACCAGAACCAGCTCCCGCTGTCCCACCAGCTGAGATCCCCCTTTCCCACACCTCCCTGTGGCCGGGAGAGGTGCCCAGAGAATGGACACTTTAGATTGCATCAAGTCAGAGACACTTTTAACAGCCCAGGAGGGCACTTATCAGCGGTGACACCTTTGATGAGCTGGGGTCCCCGCCGTTGACTCACCACCACTCTCCACCCTTGGTGGGGTAGTCTGACTCCTGTCTGAGCCAGTCCATCCTCAACAGGGTGAGATACGCACAGCACCTTCCCCTGGACCAGCCCCAAACGCCCACGCGCTTCTCTGCTGATACACCTGAGTCACCTGCCGCGATCCTCGGCATCCCTGGCTCCACTCGCCCTGCTCCCGGTGACACGGGCTGAGCTCCACAGCATCCTGCCGCCGGGGCAGCGGGATGGAGGTGGTCCTGCTCCACGGGCTGCTGCTCCTCCTCCCCTTGGCAGCCCTGCTGCTTTACCGGTACAATGCCACCTTCCACTACTTCTGCAAGGTGGCCTTCTTCAACTGCTGGATTGTGGCCGTCTCCACCCTCCTGTCCCCCTTTGCGGCTCTTTGGGGACGCTCTGTGGAGAACATGAAGTGAGTACGGCCTGGGGATGTACTTCTGATGTGGAGATGGCTGGGGCTTGACTGTGGTGGAGGAGCTCATGTGGTCTCGTGGACACACGCTCTCTCCTGCTCTGGGCATACCCGCAGCCGTCTTATGGCTGGTGGTTGAGCCCTGGGGCTACAGAAAAGGTTGTGGTCATGTCCATGTGGCAACGAAGGATGCCTCTGCATCTTGGAAAGGTGGTGATGGTGGTGAAAAGGTGCTGGCCATGCCCAGGCAGGGTTACGCCATAATGGAGATGGCCAGCTGGGTCAGGACTAGTGGTCTCTGGAGGATGTGGCATGAAAGGGATCATCCTTGGCCATCGCAATGTTGGGGTCATCAGTCGGGTGGGCAATAGGGGGGTTTTGGCAAAGGTTGGAGGTACGATCATAAGCAGGATGGCAACGCACACCCATTGCAGTCTCCGTGGCAGTGCAACCAGGTCTTGCTCAGCGGGGATTGCGCTTTGGCAGAGGGATTTGGGGATGTCTTGATGCCATCAGCTGTCGGGCCTGGCGCAGTCACGTCCCGGCGAGTCATGCACTGGTGCTGTCAGCTTGTTCAGGGGTGGTGGCAGCTGAGATAACATCGCTGTGCAACACGAGAGGAAGGTCTGGTTGCTTTCAAGGGTGTTGCAATCCTGTTGCTGGATTCCTGGGCATGATAGCATACCGCAAGGGATGTAATTATGTCAGAGTGAAAAATGTCTGAGCCTGTGGTGTTTGCTGAGCTCGAGCCACCACATATTTCCGCTGATGGATTTCGGGCCCTCGGTAGGAGCGTGGTCAGAGGTTTGATGTTATCAGGCCGTGGTGCAGCCTCTCTCCCTCGTCCTTTCTGTGCAGAAATGCTGCGTGCACACGCACGCATCCGGAGGTGCTGCGAGCCCTGGTGCAAACGCTTCCGGCTTAGTGGAAATACCCTTTGTGGAAATAAGGTGACTCACGCTGCCTTATCGCATCCCACCGACACCTCGCAGCCGTCCTCTGCCCCCGCAGCACGCCTGCCGGTCCCATCTCTTCCTCAGCCTCCAAATCCCAAAGCCTCGGGCTTGGAGCATGTTCCTGTCATTAGCCCTGGCTTTGGGCCATTGCCACAAGTGTTTTGCTTCTCTGCAGACACAAGGATCTCTGAGCCTTCGTCTCCCAAGGGATGTGGTGGCCTTCTGATGCAACAGGCCCTCTAAGCATCGTGCCTCCTTCTCCCTCTGTGCCTGCCTCTGCTGCCTCCTCCCAAAGTGCTTCTCATCCCTACCTGGTGCCCTGTCCCCTGCCCTGTCCCCTGTGGGCTCCCTGGGACCAATGGCTGCCAGGCGTGTGGACCCTGGCATGGGTGCTCCTCACGCTGTGGGTTTGAGCGTGGCCCATTTCAACACCGAAAGCATTCCGGCTTTTTATCTGCACTGTGGGTGCTGCAATCCCTGTTGCTCCATCCTCCCTCCATTCCTCTCATTATTCTCATACTGAGCATCACCCTTCATCATACCGCCATCCTAATGTCACCCTTCCTGTCCAACCCTTCTTGGATGGTGACGCCGCTCTTCCTTCTTCCCCCTTCCATCCGCACAGACGAAACCTCCATCTCTTCCCAACACTGCAGGTCTGGTGAAGCTATTCTTTGTGATTTCCTCTAGCGAATGAAGCTGAGTTGGTTTTCCCTTCCCCGCTCTCTTCCCTCTCCCCCTGCAGCATGGAGCTTGGTGCCTGCAGCCCTGCCCTTTGCCTGCTCTGCAGGGACAGTCCGTTGGAGACGCCTGCAGCCTTGTAGACCCCCGTCTGTCTCAAGACTGTTCCTCTGCATGTCCATCTTCAGTGCTTAGCACCTCTCGGCTGCGATCCAGACTGTGATTCTGGTGTCTGGGTTTCCAGCCTGCACACCCAGATCCAGCTTTGTGTGTGTGTGTGTGTGTGAGCCTACGGGTGATGCTTACCTGGCCAGAGGTAGTTCTCCTCTTTGGGATATGATGATTTGCACCTTGGCTGCAGGCAGGCATCCCATCCTTTCTCGTCTTGCTTCCCCATCATCCCTAGACATCAAAAAGCCTGTGGTTTGGGGTTTTTTTTCCTCCCACCAGCTTGCACTGGCTGCTCTTCTTCAGCAGCAGCTCCAATACAGACTTTCTACTACTAAGGCAGCAGCTGGTCCCACCCTGGGGATGGTTACAGGGTTAGCTCTGAGCTGTGCAGGCTACAAATGCGCTTTAGAAAAGCAAAGCATCGCTGAGACTGAAGGCAGATCCACCTTGGGACCCACTATTTGCTCATGTAGAGCAGGTCTGGCCTGGCCAATCTCTCCCCTTGCTCCCTGAGCGATTGTGAAGGGCTGTGTCGATCTGCTCCCTGCGTGTGTTCCTCTGCCCTAGGCTCCTGCGTGCTGCGATCCGGCCCCTCAAATACTTCTATGGCATCAAGATACAGGTGTGGGGCTCTGAGCATCTGAACATCAAGGGGCCCTATGTGATAGTTTGCAACCACCAAGCTTCCCTTGACCTCCTAGGTATGTGCAAGAGAGAGGGGGGGCTCATCTGCATGGGCGGGCAGCCTCTGGGGTGCTGCAGGGGTGGACCAGGCTCTCCCTGGGTGTTCCCAGCGAGGTCAGCACCAGGATTTGTACAGGGCAGCGTGGAAGGGGCGGGCCAGAAGAGCTGGTGGGACAGGAGCTCAGGGCTATGGGTATGCTGGGACAATGGAAGATGATGCCAGGTCACTACAGCACCAGGGCTGGTTGGTTCTGAGTGCCATTGGGCAGGGACGGATCCTTTCCTCTCCCACCCATCCTCCAGGCATAGTGGAGATCATTCCCGACCACTGTGTGCCCATCGTCAAGAAGGAGCTCCTGTACATGGGTACCGTGGGGTGGGCCTGCTGGCTCAGCGGCATGATCTTCATCGACCGCCACAAAAGAGAAGACGCAATCAACGTCATCTCCCAGACGGCCAGGACCATGCAGCGTGAAAAAGTGAGGGGGGGTGGGGGCTGGCAGCTGGGGGGAGTCGGGGAGCAAACACCGATGGGGCAAGGGGACTGACAGCAGGTCCCGCGGCGCTCTGGTCAGGGTCCATGCTCACGTCTCTCCCTGTCCTGTGTAGCTCCGAGTGTTGATTTTCCCTGAAGGCACCAGGAACCAGGACAAATCCATGCTGCCCTTCAAGCGCGGGGCTTTCCACTTGGCCGTGCAGGCTCAGGTAAGGCTGTCCTTCCCCTCCCCTTGCCCTTGATGGAGTGGGGTGGGTGGGCACCCTGGGGCAGTGGTATGGGGGACATTAGGGTCTTTTGGTGTCTGCAGTCCCCAGGGACACGCACCCTGCTGTGCAGGACCCAGGGAGGAGATGGGGACCTGCTGAAGCCTGGGGCATGGCAGGAGCTGAAGTCCCACATTGGAGGGGGTCTGTAAGGAGGATACCCCTGACCCTCCATCTCCTACAGGTTCCCATTTTCCCCATCGTGATCTCCCCATACCGGGAATTCTTCAGCTCCAAAGATAAGAAATTCACCTCTGGTAAGCGATGGACAAAAAGCCCCATTGCCAGAAGGCAGGGCTGGTGGGGGGGATGAAGCACGTAGGGCTTGGGGGGGTCCCTTTGTGGGACACTGAGGTGTGGGGGGGCAGCTGGTGGTGGAGGATGCTGGTGGGAAGACCTGGTTCTTGGTGGGTTCCTCTAACAGCCTCCCTGGCCTTTCCCTTCTCTCTCCAGGGACGTGCACCATCCGAGTCCTCCCCAAGGTAGAAACTCAGGGCCTGAGCCCAAAGGATGTCCCTGAACTGACAGAGACTGTCCGCCAGACCATGGCTGATGCCCTTGCTGAGATGTCTACAAATCACTGTGGGGACCAGGGCGCTGAGCAGCCTCCGCTCCTGCGCTGCCCTGGGGCTGGTGCTGGCAGGGGGACGGGCAGCCTGGAGCGTGAGGGGGACAAAACCGGGACCAGATATTAGGCAGAAACCCTCGGGGACATTAAGGAGGTGGCACGGCCAGAGGCTGGTCTACCCTGTCCCCTGCAGATGTGTCCACCAGACCTGCCACCGCCTCGGCAAGGGGAAGCAGAGGGACAGGGACTGGGCAGCAGCCTGAAATCAGTGCACGGTGCCCCCAGAAACCCCTCGCTATGACTGTGCGTCCCCTCCCCTGGGGCATTGCCCGTCTCCCCCAAACTTGGCGCTGTGTTTGGCCCCGGGGTATCAAACCCGGTCTGCCAGCTCTGCCCGGCAGGATGGCTCCTGCCTGCGCTCGGGGTGAGGGGAGAGAGGTGCCAGGCTGGGCTGGGGCTTCACCACACCATTTTCCAGCCCTGACAACGTGACTCGCAGCGGGGTTCACCCACAGACTTGCTGGGTTCCTTCTTCCAGAGGCTCCTGCAAGCTGGCAATGCTGCTCAGATGCAGCCACCTCTGGGGAGGGGTCCAGAGCACAGCGTGTGGCTGGGGCCGGGGGGGTGGCAGGAGGTCCAGGGGATATTGCCGCGTGGGAAGAGCATCCTCGATGCTGAACTATGAGAAGAGGGTGCGAGATTAAAGGGTCCATACCTAGTAGCGTGTGTGTGTGTGTGTATGGCGTCTTGCCTGAGCCTTGGGTGCCGAGGGGAGCGTGGGGATGGGGATCCATCTCCTTATGGCCATGTGGGATGCACAGATTGCTGCGTGTAGAGCATCAATATGGACACCACAGCTTCTCCATGGGGTATAGTGCCGGATGGTGTGAGTTACGCCAGCGTGGACCTCTCCCTGACATAGGGACAAGCAGTAAGTGTGCAGAAGGAGCACCAATAAAGCCCAGAAACCTCAGAGGGCAGAGGATTATGCCCACCTGGAGCCAGAGGAACCTCTCCATGGCCTCTGGACCATGGCACAACCAGACCAATGTGCCAGATACCATGTCCCCTGGCCTCTTCCCTGCAGCCGGGCAGGGCTTTGGGCATCTGCTGGCTCCTTGCCAGACCAGCAGCTCCTGCCTCAGCCACCCTGGGGTGACAGTAGGGCAGGGAGAAGCAGAGTGCGTGGCTGCCCCTAGTGCTGGGAGCAGGGTGGGCAGGCTTCACCTCCCATCTTCTAATAAGAAGTGCAAACCGTGGCCAAACAAGGGTGCAGCGCTCCAGTGTGGCATTGTTCCCGCTCGTGGGAGCGGCTGGCTCATTCTGGAGGAAATTCTGCAAAACCGTGGAAATCATGGACCAAAACGGATACCACTGGGCAAAAATATCAGCAACAGAAAAGAAACTTCCCTTGAGTGACAACTCACCAACTTGGGAACCGTCACATGGAGGTGGTCACAGAATCACAGAATGATAGGGGCTGGCAGGGCCCTCTGGAGATCATCCCCTCCAACCCCCGGCCAGAGCAGGGTCACCCAGAGCAGGTGGCACAGGAACGCGGCCAGGCGGGGTTGGAATGTCTCCAGAGACGGAGACTCCCCCACCTCTCTGGGCAGCCTGTGCCAGGGCTCTGCCACCCTCACAGCAAAGAAGTTCCTCCTCCTGTTGAGATGGAACTTCCCAGGGGCAAGTTTGTGCCCATTACCCCTTGTCCTGTCCCCGGGCACCACTGAGAAGAGCCTGGCCCCATCCTCCTGACACCCCCCCTTTCAGTATTTATCAGCGTTGATAAGGTCCCCCCCTCAGCCATCTTTTTTCCAGAGTGAAGAGTCCCAAATCCCTCAGCCTTTCTTCATCAGGTGTTCCAGAGGTGTTCCAGTCCCCTCAGCATCTCGGTGGCCCTTTGCTGTCCCCTCTCCAGCAGTTCCCTGTCCTTCTGGAACCGGGGAGCCCAGAACTGGACACACTCGCAAGCAGGGCAGCGTGCAGGTCAAGGGCAGCATGCAAGTGAGGGATTTAATTTCCTAGGAAACTCCATTATTCCCTTCCCTCCCACCAGGGCTCCCTACGTGGCGTTTAGTCTGTCAGCTCTGAGTTGGCTCGGTGGTCCCACCACGTGCCCGCCACCATGGGTGCGGTTTGGCTGCCCGGAGCCTTGAACCCAGCAAAGCTTGGGTCGGGTGGTTAAACATTGTCCTAGCTGGGTCCCAGCCAGAGACCTCGCTGGCTTTTGCTTGCTGCCAGCGGGGAGGTGAAAGCTTGAGGAGAGGAAGAAGACCCAGCACGGGGGTTCTGGGACCACCTTGCTTCCACGTGGTCCCCCAATTATGGAGTCCGCAGCTGCCCTGCTTTGCCTGCTGCTTTGCACCCTACACCTCACAGCTGGAGCACCTGCAAAGCCGTAAGCCCTCTCTGTGTCTGCCTGTCCATGCCTGCCGGGATGGTGGTTGGTCTCAAGTGGTGTGACAATCCCTGCCGTTGACTGTGGTTGCTGGTTGGGGTGGTGGGTTGTCCCCACAGAGGACTTTGCACCTGGGGTTGGTGTCTCTGGGCTGCTTTGGCGTAGGTGCAACCTTACACACAAGAGCAGAGCCTTTCCTCCACCTGCAGATCAACCCCGCGGATGTTTCCCGAGGTTTTTAGGCAAAGGGGGCTCTACTCCAGTCTGTGCACTGGTCAGCCTCTCCGGGCGGATGGGAGGAAGGCTGGGTGGCGTAGCCCTGCAGAGAGCATCCAGGGCTGGAAAAAACACAAGTCCGCCCCGCCTTGAGAGTCTGGAATGGAAGGGAGCACTGGGATTTGGTGGGGAGGTCCCTGCTCTCCTCCTCTAGCCAGGTGTCCCCTCCCCAGGCGCTACGTGGTGCTCTTCCCCTCCGTGCTCTACTACCCGTACCCGGGCAAAGTGCACATCCACCTCATGGACCTGGATGAGCCCGTGCGGGTGACCCTCCACCTGGCGAGCAGCCACAGCATCCCCAACGTCACCCTGGAGGCGCAGGGCAGCGATATCCTCCAGCTGAACTGGCCCCGCTTCTCCAATGTGAGTCATGGCCCCGCGGCAAGGCTGGGGACCTCGGGAAGGGGTATCCATCCCCTACCCACTGCCAGAGCAGGGCTGGGGGAACTGGGAGGGGACGTGGGTCCTGGATGGGCAACGAGTGAGCTGAAGAGTGGAGGGATGTGGGGCACATAAGGACACCTTGTGGGTTGTATCCGCATCCTCTTCCCACGCACACCAGTTTCCTGATGCTTTCATGGCGCAACGTGGTGGTGACAATGGGGGACAGGTATGACGACCCACTGGCATCCAACATCAAGGCTTTGCAACCATTTCTGCTCTTTCCCCGGGGGCAGATTTCTACCCCTCCTGCAGAAATCCATGAGGTTGCGCATCTTCACGTCTCCATCCAGGGAGGTTCCCTGCAGGTCTCTGAGGAGAAGAAAGTACTGGTGAAAGCTCCGGAGCTGGGGACCTTCGTGCAGACAGACAAGAATGTCTATAAACCTGGACAAACTGGTGAGGGGCAGGAGGTGCTGGAAGAGCTCACGGGCTCTTGGAATGGGACCTCCAGGTTTCGTTCCCAGGCCCTAGCGCTCACTCCTGCTCCTGCCTTTGCTCTCTCCAGTGAAGTTTCGAATTGTCCGTTTGGATCAAAACTTCATTCCTAACAACAGGGAGGTGAGGCGGGGTCGGGGCACAGGGAGGACGCGATCGGTCTCGGCGGCGCTGGCACAGCCTTCAGCGTCCCCACGAGCATGGAGGGGACGGGTGCGGGGAAGGGATCCCCCAAACGCCGCAGGGCTGTGGGATGGGCGACACACGCAGCTCTTCCCGTCACTCCCAGCCTGGGTGCCCCTTTTGGCACTGGCGCAGGAGATGAATTATTTGCACCGTCCCTTTGCCTGTCTTTTGCATGTAGCTTTTATGCACCGTTATAACACCCACCGCTTTTAGCCCCCTGGTGTCGTGCATCGCACGGCTAATGCTGTTTGCACAGCGCGGCTGCTCGCGATGGCTGTGGATGTGGCGGCGGGAGCTGGGCAATGACAGCGGCTCTGAGCCCCCCAGGCCACTAACCGGCCCTGTAGGGGCCAATCCAGACGCCTCAGCCCTCAGCTCAGCCCTCTGTGCTTTGATCCTGCTAAATCCTTCCTCTCTCTTTCTTTGCAGCTTCCCTTGGTGGCCGTGCAGGTGAGTTGTCCCCCTGTGCCAGCCTGCCAGCTTCCCCAGCAGGAGAAAAGGGCCCCAGCACATGTGTGGTGCTGGGGACAAGGAGCTGGGGGGGACGGACAGGGACATCCCTGCTGCGGGTGCTGAGAGAGGTTACAAGGAATGGGGAGAAGGGCTTGGGTTCCTCATACGTGTTTCCAGCCCACGGGGGGTCAGCTCGCCGTCTGCCAGCAAGATGGGGCTCCTCTGGGGAGATGCTGCTAAGGGGCAGGTTGCACGGATGAAGACGGCAGTGGCTATTGCCACGGAGACTTTGACCCAAACTGGAGAGCCCCCTAAGCTCCCGCTCCATGCTGGAGCATCCCCTTGCCAGCTCCAGCTTCTGTAGCCAGGCTAATAGAGTCCCCAGGGGGAAATTTTCCTTCTGGAGAACCCTCAGGGCTGCTCTGAGCATGATGGCAGGGCAAAACCTCTGCTTTTTGCGAGGATACGCAGGGTGACTTGAGTCCTTGAGGTTGTCAACCCAGAACCACCACCGTACGCTCCATCTCCAGCCCCACAAGTGAGGGCTGATGCCCCACGTCCCCGTGTGCAGGATCCCAGCGGGAACAGGGTGGCGCAGTGGCGGGAGGTGAGCCCGCGGCAGGGCATCGTGGATCTGTCCTTCCCGCTGGTGGCAGAGACGGCCCTGGGCACGTACATCATCGAGGTGGAAGGGAAGAGACACTACTTCAGCGTGAAGGACTACGGTGCGTGGGGATGAAGGCTGGGCTCCACAGGGGGTGTTTGGGAGCCATCGCATGGGATGGTAAGGAACTCCCGAAGGAAGAAATGGGCACAGTCCCATTCCCCCCTGGTTTTCCCCCAGGAGCGCCCCACTTTGAAGGGCTGATCCGGCTGCCCCGTGTCGTGACGGTGAAGGATGAGAAGATCCCGCTGCACGTCTGTGGGCGGTGAGTCGGAGAGCAGCCCCCAGCAGCAAGGCTGGCTGCCCCCAGGGCGATGCTCCCGCCGCAGCCTCCCCATCCGGTCCCCTTCCTGCTCCCTCCCGACAGGTACCCATCCGGGAGAACTTTCCGGGGAAGGGCTGAGGGCATGCTGTGCCACGACTACGACCATATTTTCCAGGAGGGATCTGAGAGGATCTGTGCTGAGTTCAAGGGCCAGGTGAGGAAATGTGTCCCCATCTTGGGGTGCTTGGGTTGATGATGGCCGGGTGCATCATTTGGGCATTGCCAGGTGATCCAGCTCTCATGTGAGAGTGCTGCAAACCTGAAGTCATCCCAAAGAGGGCTGAGGAGCCGAGCGGGGACTCTTGGGGTGGTTCTTGGGCCAGGATGGGCAGGAACGGGACAGCCAGATTCATGGCAGCGTGTGGGACCAGCCCCAGGGGGGCAAGTTTGCGGGATCCAAGGGTTGCAGGATGCGATGGAGGGAGGCAACAGGAGCAGGAGGCCAGGGTTGACAGCAGATGACACTCAAGATGACACTCAAGGGCCTGTCTGTGGGGCTGCTGCTAACACAGGCGACTCTCTCCTTCAGACGAGGAGGAATGGCTGCTTCTCCACCAAGGTGCCGCTGGCTTCCTTCAACCTGACCAGCTTCTACCAGGCTCAGCTCTACGCTCATGCGTTGCTGCTGGAGGAAGGGACCGGTGAGCACAGCCATGCCGTCAGCCGCCTGGTGATGTCCTGGGGGGGTGGCACCTGGAGGACGTGGCACAGCTGCTCCGCTCGGGTGTCTCCAGGGTCTCTGCCCTTCCCATCCACAAGCATCAGCCGCTCTGTGCCCTCACTTGCTTTGGTGTCATTTTTCCTCTACTCCTGACTGCTGGAGCAATCCCTTGGGTTCTGAAGGCCAATCAGGAGTTTCTCCCCCTTCCAGCATCCCCCCCCCGAGATATACCTCCAATGTCCACCTCTCCTTCCCCACTCTCTGCCACTCTGAGCCTAGTTAGTGTGCTCGGTTAGTGCCTGGAGAGCTACCACGGTGATCATGTTTTTCTTATCGGGTCTTTCTAACTTTGAATCTAGTTATAAATAGTCAGTATCTGCCGGGGGTGGAGGCTCGTTAGACACATCCTTAGGGTGAAAAGCCCAATTTCAGCCCAACCCAGCTGTGAGTGGCAGATCCTCGGCCTCTCCGATTTGCTTGTGGCCATTAAGAGGGGCATTTTGGGGTAAAGCTGGGTATTTCGGTAGCACACAGCTCTTGGCTGAGCGTGGTCCTGCTCGCAATACAGCTCCTGTCATGCCCGAGGACCACTTTTTTTTGCATTTGTAGCCCCACAAACGTGGTTTTGCGCTGTGCGGACTTTCCTCATGCTCTCCAGACTGGGTCTCCACACCAGCGTGGTCTGGTCGCTGGTCAGGGAGGGGACAGGAGAGCAGGCACCGGACCCAGCTGCCCTGGGGGGAATCTCCAGGACAAATTGCCGAGTGCCCCTCTCATCTCCCCCTCCACAGGGATGTGGCGTTTAGCCAATAAAAGCTGTATGTTTGTGAGCGAAACGGCCAAAATCACCTTCGAAAACAACGATGAATTCTACAAGTCTGGGATTCCCTACACCGGGACGGTAATGGGGGGGTCCCCGCGCCCTGCAGGGCTCCTGCTGCACCCAATCCTGCTCCCTCTGACCCCCAACCCTGCTATCCCACCCCCAGCCCAGAGCATCTCCCCTTCCCTTCTGCTGCAGATGTTGCTGAAGGGAACCAACATCTCTGCCCTGATGGGGAAGGAGTTCTTGCTTGTGGTTAACACTGGAAGAGGAACGCAGAGAAAAACCTTGCACATGGATGGGTCGGGGAGAGCCTCCTTCCAGCTGGACACCTCTGGTTGGACTGAAGGGGTCTTCCTGCGCGTAAGTGACCCGTGTCCCACACCCCTCAGGCACTTTGGATTTAGTAAAGATCACTGAGATTTTTCTTACACAGACTCTTCCAGCCTCCCCTTGACCCCACTTGCTCTTTGGCACCCACAGCATCCCATGGTCAAGAGTTTCACACGTTTATTAGCCCTGTTCGGTACCTCGATTGCCTGTCGGACCCTACCGACCCCAGCACCCTTCCTGCTCCTCCTGCACTGGGAAAAGGGGCTACGCTCACTTTTGATGCATTCTGCGAGTTCTTCCGCTAATGCCTTGCCCCTGCCTTACTGTTTTCATCATTCACTGCTGAATTTCAGGATCCTTTCTACTTTCACCATCCAGGCACAAGATTAGATGGTTGTGGGGTGCTTTTTCAGTTCCTACTGTCTGCCCAACGCTTGCTGCTTAGCCATGCCGCCCTCCTGCCATCCACTGGCTACCCCTTTGACTGTCCTTTGGGCAAAGCCCGTGATGACGTGCAGCTCAATTTTTTGGTGTTGAGGGCAGCTGGGTTGCATTTCTTGGCATGTCCCTGCAGGGATGTCACAGCAAAGCACGGGGCAGTCGCAGCTGCTGAGTTGCTTTCCACCCCTACAGTGCTCTGCTGCTGAGCTGGTCTTTGCCAATGAAAGCCTCGATTTCCATCCCTCAGGGTGAGCTCAAGGATGACCCTCCAGCCTTGGAGCACAAAGGCAAGAAGTATCTCGAACACCCCATGGCCAGCCTCTACCCTTTTTCCCTCTCGTCGAACTGCGAAAGTCTCCTGAGGATCCGCAAGGTGGAAGAGAAGCTGCACTGCAGCCAGCCCCAGACGCTCTGGGTGGATTACATGTTTGATGAGAAGGCCGTGGGGACCAAGCTGCAGAGCACGGACGTGGTCTTCCTGGTGAGCCTTCACCTGGGAAGAGATGGGAGCCTGCACGAAGGGCAGAGCTCAGGGGAGGAGAATGAAGCTGTCTGGGGTGTGGGGTTAAGCCTTCCCTTCCAGCAGAAGCCATTTCTCTGGTACTCTTGGATTCAGGACTCAGGGATGGACCCTGGAGCTGTCAGGTCTTGGGGCACTATTTCCATCCCTCCTGCGGGATGTGTCTCTAATAGTCTCTCCTTGAGCATCCTCCATGGCCTCCCCTTGTTTGCTCGTGTCGGTTCCGTGCTCAGCATCGGTTTCATTGTTCCCGTCTCCTCCTCTGTAGGTCCTGGCCAAGGGGACCATTGTCACCGTCCTCAGGAAGGAGCTGCCTGCAGGGGCTGGTACGTCCCGAGGCATGGACGGGCTGTGCAGGGCTCTGCTCTCCATGCCTGGTCCTCACCTTCCCTCCTTTCCCACCACCCAGGGCTGAGAGGCTCCTTCTCCCTGGAGCTGCCCATCGGCCCCGAACTGGCACCCAAGGCCAAGGTGCTGGGCTACGCGGTGCTGCCCAATGGTGAGATGGTAGCTCACAGCATCAAGCTCAACGTGACCAAGTGCTTCCCCAACAAGGTACGCGCAGGCTGCTGGAGTTGGTGGAGTTGCTGCCGGGCTTGGTGTGGGGAGATGTGGGCACTGACCCTCGCTCTTCAGCAGAGCCTTTCCTCTTGCCCTGCAACTGGCTGGTCCCAAGCTCTCCTTTCAGGGAGGGTTTTCTTTCCTCTCCCATTCCTGTTGCTGCTTGCAAACCATCTCCTGGTTTTGAACGCAGTCCTCACTCTCCATCCTCTGCTGGTGTTTGGGGTCAGGCTGTGGTACAGAGCTCCTTCCTGCCACCAGCTCCCCTCTCGGCTAACCCAAAGGCTTCCCCTCTCCAGGTGAATCTGTCCTTTTCGGAGCAGAGGGCTCTGGTGGGCTCACGGCTCCGTCTGAAGGTGCAGGCTGCCCCGGGGTCACTGTGCGCCATCTACACTGTGGATCAACGCATGTGGTCCTCTGGTCTCAAGGACAAGCTCAAGCCCAGCACGGTAAGTGTTGAGTAACCTCGGTCCTGGGCTGGGCTGGACTGGGCTTGCTGCCGGGGCATGAGGCCAGCAGTTTCTTTCCACCGTTATCCATTTTAGGGGAGGATGGTAGGGACCTTGGGGGACCTGCCCCTGCAGGATGAATGCCGTGTGAGCCCCCCGTGAGCCCCTGCCACCACCCATGGCTCTGGGGCTTTGCAGGGGACATTGTGCATCGCTGACTGGGGGCAGCTGAGCCACAGAATTGCTCTGTGGTGCCTCCTGGGGTGGAAATCTTGCGAACATGGCGCGGACGGTGAGAAGCATCCCAAGCTCAAGAGAGATGGGGTGGTGACGGGTCCTAGCAGAGGGGCTGGAGGCAGGGCAGCAGCACTGTGATGCCCAGGGAGGTGCGGAAGCTACAGGGCGATGCTAGGGGTTGGAGCTGGGCCAGGAGCATTTCACATCTTTCTCACCCGAAGTTCATGTGTTTTGTTTAGGTCTTTAACTTATTTCCGGTGTTTTCTGAAGACAGATATCCTTTTGAAGTTGAAAAATCCAATTCACCTCGCTGTTGGATAAACAGGTTCAGAGACGAGGTAGTAATGGTTCCACCCATTAACTGTTATGATGCGCCGGGGAGTAGATTGAAAGATTGCCTCCGCATCCTGTGGCGCAGGGAGGTACCGGAGCCTGTCATCCAGCCGGACTCTGACAGCCTGGTGCAGGTACGAGACCTCCAGCCCTACCTCCCCTCCTCTTCCTCCCAGAAGGGAGGTGCTGGGGTCTCCCAGTCCCTCACTCAGCCCACGCCTGCACTCACGAATCGTGCTCTTCTATCGCCCAAATAACATGCCCTGACCCTCGCTTTGCCAGCCTGGGACAGACACGGGAAAGGCATCCATCAGTCCAGGCACAGTAGCGTTTCACAGGGATGGGGTTAAGCTCTGCTCTTCCCATCACAAATCTGGGCTTGGAGTAAACAGCATGGTTTGGCCTGGCATTCCCCTGCTTTTTTTGGGGGTGCGTGTCTCCCACTGGCAGCAAACCCAGGGGTCGGGGCTGTTTGGGAATGGAGCGGGCAGACCAGATCCACCAGACCTTTTCCAACCATCCCTGATGCAGCAGCTTCTCCTGGCACAGATATTCCTCTCCTGCTCTCCCTTTGCAGCACTGCGGGGGGTCCTGATCTTCGGGAGCTCCCTTCTGGCACGTTGGGAGCTCTGTTCTGGCTTCGTGCACGTCGATTCCTTGCTTCAGAGAGGGATGGGAAGTCGTTTCGGTATTTTTGGCCTTCAGCGTGGTGCTGTTCTCTCTCATGTGTCATGTTTCAGAATGCAGATTTGAAAACTGTCACCAACACCCAGCTGGGGTCTGCACCGAGCATCCAGTCACAAAGATTTTCATACTCTCAAGGCGAGTGGAGAGAGTCTGTAATGGCCCCCACGGTGGCTGCAGAAGGACGGGTGGGGACAGCCTGCCTCTTTCCATCCTTTCTGGCAGCACTTTCAAGTTGTGCCCCTGTTTGCAGGAGCAGGACCGGAGAAGGATGTCATGGAGGAAGACACAGGGATGCAGATGGATTTCTTCGCGACATGGCTGTGGGAGCTGGTCCCTGTGGGGTGAGTGAGGAGCCCCAACAGACCTCCAGCCAGGCGACTGCCCTTATTGCATCAGCTTCACCTCTGGGTGCAGCACCCACACCTCTGCTGAAGTGTCCGTGTATCCAGGAGTGACACTGAGACATGTCCAGCCCCTTCCCTCAGACCTCAGCACCAACCCCAGGAGACATCTGGGCAGGCTGAGTCACAGAATCACAGAATCATAAGGTTGGCAGGGCCCTCTGGAGATCATCCCCTCCAACCCCCGGCCAGAGCAGGGTCACCCAGAGCAGGTGGCACAGGAACGCGGCCAGGCGGGGTTGGAATGTCTCCAGAGACGGAGACTCCCCCACCTCTCTGGGCA
The DNA here is from genome assembly GCF_964199755.1 of Larus michahellis. Taxonomy (NCBI): domain Eukaryota; kingdom Metazoa; phylum Chordata; class Aves; order Charadriiformes; family Laridae; genus Larus; species Larus michahellis. The sequence continues at coordinate 5,240,554 of NC_133913.1, read as the reverse complement.
GCCTGTGCCAGGGCTCTGCCACCCTCACAGCAAAGAAGTTCCTCCTCCTGTTGAGATGGAACTTCCCAGGGGCAAGTTTGTGCCCGTTACCCCTTGTCCTGTCCCCGGGCACCACTGAGAAGAGCCTGGCCCCATCCTCCTGACACCCCCCCTTTCAGTATTTATCAGCGTTGATAAGATCCCCCCTCAGCCGTCTTTTTTCCAGACTGAAGAGACCCAAATCCCTCAGCCTTTCTCCATCAGAGAGGGGTTCCAGTCCCCTCAGCATCTCGGTGGCCCTTTGCTGTCCCCTCTCCAGCAGTTCCCTGTCCCTCTTGACCCGGGGAGCCCAGCACTGGCCCCAGTGCTCCAGCCGTGGCCTCCCCAGGGCAGAGCAGAGGGGGAGGATGAACCTCCCTCCACCTGCTGGCCACGCTCTTCTCGATGCCCCCCAGGATGCCATCGGCCTCTTTGGCCACAAGGTCCCATCGCTGGCTCGTGGTCACCCTGTTGCCCCCCAGGGCTCCCAGGTCTCTTTCCCCAGAGCTGCTCTCCAGCAGGTCACCCCCAGCCTGTCCTGGTGCGGGGGGTTGTTCCTCTCCGGGTGCAGCACCCTACGCTTGCCCTTGTTGAATTTCATACGGTTCCTCTTTGCCCAAATTTCCAACTCGTCGAGGTCTCTCTGGGCGGCAGTACAGCCTTCGGAGTCCTGTAGGCAGGGGATACTGTAAGAGATAAGAGTACTGATGGTACCTCTGCCCCTCCCCAAGCATGTGAAAGCCACTGATGATCCTACAGGAAGGGATGGACCTAGAGGAAGGGTGTTGGCATGCTCCTGCTAGCTCTGCCCATCAGACCCAGCCTGCAAGGTCTGTCCATCTTCTACTGCCCTGCAGGGAGGGAGGCTCCGCAGAGATGGCAGTGACGGTGCCTGATGCCATTACCAAGTGGGAAGCCGGGATGTTCTGCATGTCCCCGTTGGGCTTGGGGATGGCCCCTGCCACCACCCTCACGGCCTTCAAGCCCTTTCTCGTGGAGCTGGCACTGCCCTACGCCGTGGTCCACCATGAAGCCTTCACCCTCGTGGCCACCGTCGTCAACTACCTGCGGCAGTGCCTGCGGGTGAGTGGGGCTGGGGAGGGGGCCCTGGGGCTGGGGTCCGGCGGGGGCTGATGGAGCTGTGGCCGTGGTCCGGCAGGTTCAGGTGACGCTGGTGGAGTCAGCAGAGCTGGAGGTGTTGGCGGACATGGGCAAGGGGGCGTACAGAGGCTGTGTCTGCGCAGATGAAGAGAGGACCTTCCAGTGGAGCGTGCGAGCCACTAGTCTGGGTATGGAGGGGACGGCACAGCGCTGGGGAGGGGGCAGACAAGCCCAGTGGGTGAGACTCGTAGAACTGAATCACACAAGTGCCCAGGTTGGAAGGGACCCTTCAGATCATGGACCCAACACTGCCCAAACCCACCACTACCCCATGTCCCTCAGCCCCATGTCTGCCCGGCTTTTAAATCCCTCCAGGGATGGCGACTCCACCACTGCCCTGGGCAGCCTCTTCCAATGCTTGGCAACTCTTTTGGTGAAGAAATTTTTCCTAATATCCATCCTAAACCTCCCCTGGTGCAACTTGAGGCCATTTCCCCTTGTCCCATCGCCTGTTCCTTGGGAGAAGAGACCGACTCCCCCCTCGCTACAACCTCCTTTCAGGGAGTTGTAGAGAGTGATAAGGTCTCCCTCCATTTCCCGGTCCCACTGCACCCATTGCACCCTCCTCCTTCCCTGGTTCGCCACCATGGCTCTGAGCTGAGGCAGTGTCACAGCGATGTTCCCCCTCTGCCTCCACAGGGGAGGTGAACGTCACCGTCGTCGCCAAGGCCCTGCACACCAAGAAGCTCTGCGGCACCGAGGTGCCCGTGGTGCCAGCCCAGGGGCACGTGGACACCGAGACAAAACTCCTGAGGGTGCAGGTGAGCAGAGCCAGGCGTTGGGCTTGCGCCGCCCTCTCGCCGGGAGCAGAGCTGCACCCAGAGCAGTCACCCCCAGAGCGGAGCATCTCCTCATCTCTCGGCCAGGCTGGACGGTGCCCGTGGGTGCTGCGAGGTGTGGGGAGAGCGTTGGCACCTGGAGCGAGGGGGAAGTATGTCCGTGCTTAGGTACCATCAGTAGGATGGTGCCTTCCCTTCCCTTTTGGGGTGAGATTGGTAGATTTGAGGCTGCTGTGTGATGTTCAGTGTGCCCCCCTCATCGGGCATCGAGCATCCCCTCGGTGCATGGGGCTGCTCCGAGGACAGCCCAGCTTGGCCCGGGTGGCCCTGTGCTCTGCTGGCGTGTCAGGGCTGCTGGGCTGCTGGTGGGGACAGGGTCCAGGCGGGGTCTCTGTTGAGGGAGGGTGGCATTTCAGGGACAGAGAAGGGCAGGCTGACTCTGATCCTGGTCTCACACATGCTGTATTCCTGGTTTTAAAGCCTCCAGAACTGATGTGAAGGGAAATTGCAGCTGCCTGGCTGTCCCTCTGCTCCTGACCCATCGCGCCCCACCAGACAGCCACGATCCCGAGGGCTGGCAACCTCTTCCCATCCCTTCATCCCTTGTGCCTGACCTGGCAGGAGCCTGCAGCAACACGGTTGAGATGAGGACTCCGAAACCCAGCCCTGCTCCCCAGCAGCCATCCCATGCAGATCCGGGACTGCCTGGGGAGCAGCCGCTTTACTGCCCACCATGGAGTCGTGGTTTCCCTTGAGCTGAGGCCAGTGCGATCCCTCGGAGAGGGGACCAGGGCAGATGAGCTGACCCGGGGCTAACGCAAAGCCTTGGGAGATCAGTGCAAGACTGATGGCTGGGCACGGAGAGGATGCTCAGAGCTGCCCCGAGCACAGCCCTGCACCTGCGCCTGCTCAGCCGGGGTCAAAAATAAAGAAAAATGCAAGTGGAAGTGGCAAAATGTGTTTTCTTGCAAGAAATCTCCCATTCTTCAGGCTTTTTCCCACTATCCCTGACCAAAGGCAGCCCTGTGTCCCAAAACAGACTTTATGTTAGGAGCTCAGCGTTCCTTTCCCCCTTAATGATGTGTCAGAGGGGCCGTACCTTCGCTTTGCTTTGCTGAATAAAAAACTGAGACCAAAGCAGGGAGAGCATTTGTTGCATGGGCACCAAGGCAGCAGAAGAAACAGCACAACGGGGGGTCAGCGGTGCCTGGGGGTCAACGCACTCTGGCTCCTGCTCCGAAGTCACCAGCAGCACCGAATGACAAATCCTCCGTGCAATATTTCCCCTTGGCAGCCCCACAGGGCACCGATCGGAGAGGCAGAGGTCCACCCCGCTCCCAAATCGATCTCCCCTTGGCCATGCTGCGTCCTGCCCCATGCTCGGTGTTGAACCACCCCCAGGATGCCCAGTGGGGCACTGACCCACGTCCCAGGGTGGCAGGATGGGCTCAGGGCCGTGCTCCCGCCTTGTGTCCAGCGCGGTGGTGGGGACCAGTCTCTGCTGGACACCGACACCGTGTGGGGCTGCTCCCGAAGGGCAGGGAGGTGAGCACAGGGCTGTATCCAGCAATACTTGAGCAGGGCAGGCATGGGGACAGCAGCCGTGGTCATCCCAGAGCCCACGGGAAAGGGGTCAGCCCCATTTGTGGCTTCCTGCAGTGCTGCCTCTGCCTCCCCTCGCGTCCCCAAAGGGAAGGGGACCGCAAACCCCCACAGCAGGGGACGCACTCAGGACGCCGTGTGGCTGTTGTGGAACTGCCTCAACTTTCCCAAATTCCCACCAGGACAGAAGGAGGCAGCTCAGCCCACATCCTGGTCGGTGTCTGGCTCCCAGGCACGGTGCACGGAGGAATGAGAGGGGGTAGACCTGGCACGGCAGCTCAATGCCATCCTGCTCCTGTGCCCGCAGCTGGTTTGATGAAATCAGAAGAAACTGGGCAAAAACACAGCCTGAGACCTGCTATCAGCCCAAATAGATGCTGTTTGGCTAAATTTGAAACACCCGGAAACAAGCCCTTCTGAGAAATCACCACCAGCTCACAGGCTGTTCTCATGATGGTGCTGTCTACTTTTGTTTGGGGAACTCGTTCCCACTCCCTCCTGCCATCATTTCCCAGCAAACCAGTGTGTAGATGGGTCCTGCCCCCTGGTTTTGAACCTCTGTAGCCTATGGGAACTTTGCCTCCAACTGCAAAAATCCATCAGAGCCTTGAACCCAGGAGGTTGTGGGCAGATGGTAAACATTGCCTTGGCTATATCTGCAGGTCCACGCTGGATCCCTCTGCCAACCCTTGTTTGCTCGCTGGGTGGAAAGCAAAGATCTCATTCCAGAGCCTGCAGCGGAGCAGACGCGGGTCTACAGCAATCCAACACCTGGAGAAAGGAGGCTGTGGCCATCCCCAGCTCCTTCTTGCAGCTGGAGACATGAGGTCCCCGGCTCTCCTGCCCGTCCTGCTGCTCCTCATCCTGCACCTCGCAGCTGGGGCATCTGCAGCACCGTAAGCCCTCTGTGTCTGTCTGTCTGTCTGTCCCTGCCTGCTGGGGAAGCGTGTAGTCTTGGCTCCTTGGCAGGATGTGTGGGGAGCTAATCCTTCCCACGCGTGTGATCGGTGGCCAGGGTGGAAATGCTCGGGGTGGTGGGTTGTCCCTGCCCATGTGCGTTGAGGACTTTGCACCCCGGGGGCTGCTGGGGCTGGTGGCTCTGGGGTGGTTTATTGTAGGTGCTGCCTCACTTGCAGCCCACGTGTGAGCAGAAGCTTTGCCTTCCTGAGCCGTGACGTCAAGGGGAGCTCAGAAACAGAACGGGGAGGCTGGGGGTAGTGGTCCCGCACCCCAGCACGGGTTTCTGTGTGCCCAAGAGCTCTTCAAGACTTCCATGGGGGTCTGTACTGGGATGTGCCTCATCCTCATGCCTCAGCACTTCTCCTCGCCAGGAGTTATGTGGTCACGTCCCCAGCTGTGTTCTACCACCCACACACAGCGATGCTGTGGGTGCATCTCAGTGGCCTCCATGAGCCCGTCCAGGTGACCATCCAGCTGCAGAGAGCAGATGGGACCCATAACATCACCCTGCTGGAGAGGAAGGTCCAGGAGCCTCATCTGTACCTGAACGTCACCTTCCCTGTGAGTGTCACCCAACGCACAGCCATAAGCGTGGAGGGGGATGCCCTGGACACACCGCTGTCCCCAGGCAGTTTCCACCAGCTCCCCGGATCGTGGGGCTGTGGTCCCCATGCTGCTGCACAGCCCTGAGCCTCTGCAGCTGGAGGAGGATGGGAGCAGGTGTGACTTCCCCATCTTCTCGCCCCCCATGAAGGCAAAACGACTCTAGGCTTAGCCCAGTTATTCAGTGGCTGAAATGATCAACTGGTAGCAGACCTGTAGACTAGAGTAGGGTGTTGGGTGGACATCTCTTCCCAGCCCCTGGCTTGGGGAAGGTGTCCCTGTGGGTGAGGAGCGCTCTGGGTCACCCAGAGTGAGCAGAACATCCTGGACATGGCATATCCCTTGTCCTCACTTGGTGTCTGGTGTTCCCCCTGGCAGGCTCCAGCCCCCGCCAAAGGGAAGGAGGAAATCGTAGACCTGCACGTCTCAATCCAGGGAGATTCCTTGGATGTCTCCGAGAAGAAGAAGGTGATGCTGAGAGCCCTGGAGCCTGGGATCTTCATACAGACAGACAAGGCTGTCTACAAGCCTGGACAGCAAGGTGAGGGTGGCAGGGTGGACCATCCTGCTCTGGGCTGAAGCACCTAGTGGCAGAGGGGTTCAGGAGGCTCAGCCTTGCTCGTACACTGCATGGAAATAGAAGAGCTCATCCTGGGATGTACTGGGACCCCCAGCGCTGTCCCAGGGCAATGCTGGGATGCGATGGCAGCGCTGGAGGCTGTGCTGCTTGGGGGGCAGTGCCCCACTGCAGGGCTCAGGGTGGATTTCCATCCACCTTCCCCATGGGGAACGCCCCTCCCCTGCCGATGCACCCACCGCTCACTCCTGCATCCCTGTTTGCTCTTTCCAGTGAAGTTTCGAATTGTCTCTTTGGATAAAGACTTCGTTCCCAGCGATAAGAAGGTGAGAGAAGGGCTGGGGAAGGGGGGAGGTGACGGGGCTCCTCTGCACCGCCCTCCTACAGTCTTGGCGAACTGTGAGAGAGGTGTGGGAGTCATCCAGCGCCTTTCCCCTTGGGAATCCTGCCCCAGCCAGCTTGGCCTGGGTGGCTGCGCTCCCCAGGGGCAGGGATGCCCTGTGTCGCTCACACAGGCTTTAGCAGGCTAAGGAAAGAGAAAGCAGAACCGTATGTGTGACGTGGGAACGCACCCACTTAAACTTATGGTTAGGGAGGTAGCGATGGTGAGTCGGAAGCGGGGGAAGCACTATCGGTATCCATCAAGTCATGAGACACCAGGATTACAGGCGAGTTCAGTCTCTGGCACCTCCGAGCAACCATCTGGGTCTCTGGAACTGCAGGACGTTCCCAGATGAAATGATTGCTGGCTTCTTGCGAAGGCGCTAGGAGATTCCACCTCTCCTTGCCATGCTGGCAGTGCCCTTGGCTCATCCCAGCTTGCGCTCAAAATCAACCCCAAAGCAAATTGAAGGGTTGGAACTTCACAGCACCCCACAAATAACCCTCTCTCTGCTCCACCCACGGCTCCGTAGATGTTCCCACCCTCATAAGACCCCAAGGAAGGCTTTGAATTTCTCCTCTAACCATCTTCTCTTTGCCTTGCAGCTGCCCCTTGTGATCCTGAAGGTCAGTCTGAGAGATGGAGGGAGGCTCCTGGGTGGTGTGGGCTTGGGAAGGCAGCATGGCTGGGAAGGAAAATGCGTAAGGCAGCCATGGGCTGTTTTATCGCCGGGTGCTGGGCTCCCTGGGGTGCTGACGCTGCGTGTCCCCGTGTGCAGGATCCCAGCCAGAACCGCATCGCGCAGTGGCGGAAGGTGAGCCCGCGGCAGGGCATCGTGGACCTGTCCCTCCCGCTGGCGGCAGAGCCGGCCCTGGGCACGTATATCATCGAGGTGGAGGGGAAGAGACACTACTTCAGCGTGGAGGAATATGGTACATGGGGACCGGGAGGTGCACAGGGGGTGGGAGCCCCACTTCGGCATGTCCTTGTGGGCAGCATGTCTTGGCCCCCCTGGCCACGCAGGCACCATTGTCCTTGTCCTGGGAGTGACAGGCCTCTCTCTCTTTGCCTCTCCATCAGTGCTGCCCAAGTTTGAGGTGATCATTGATCTCCCCGCCGTGGTGCTGGAGAAGGATAAGAAGATCCAGGTGGAGATTTGCGGACGGTGAGCCCGAAACAGCACTGGGAAGAGGGAGGGGACGGATCCAACATGACGTGGTCCATCAGGAACACCCTCACCACCCTCCACCCAACAGGTACACCTACGGGAAGCCCGTCCAGGGCAAGGTCCAGGCCAGCTTGTGCCAGCACATCGGGATCTGGTACAGTCCTTTCGTACAGACCCAGAGCTGCATCGAGGTTAGCGGGCAGGTGAGCACAGCCGGGGAGCGCGGGTGCCACTGGGACAGCCCCATCCCGGGACTGCTGCTAACGGGGTCGACTATCTCCCTCCAGACTGAGAAGAATGGCTGCTTTTCAACAGAGGTTTTGTTGGCTGCCTTCAACCTGACCAGCTTCATGTATGGGAAGAAATTCCGAGTCCAGGCATCGCTGGTGGAAGATGGGACAGGTAGGGATGGAGGTGTTCTTCTGCTTGGGAACGGGCATTGCTGCGGGTGCATGGTTTTGCACCCAAATGGACGTGGCATGGCACGGGGGTATTGGTCTTCTCCAGAGAAGCCCCAAAGCAACACAGTGATTTAGGGGCGCATGTGTGCAGGGAGGGGGTCCAGGTGGGGATGTGAGCCAAGTCAGCCAGGCAATACTTCTAATTCCCACCAGAGAAATGGTCAGGAGGCAAAAACGCCTTTCCAAGATCCAACAACTCTCCCAACTCTATGGCTAGCAGTGAGTTGAGTCCTTGCAATGCAAAGCAGTGGTTTCGCCCAGTCCAGTGGTGTGGCTTCATTCTTCGAGCTAATCCCTCACCCACCACCTCAGTCACACCAGAAATGACTGCCAGCAGCTTGGCTTCGGGGAAAAAAAAGACAAACAGGGGTTGTCCCCAGGCCCACTGGTCTCGAGGTGGCCCTGCATCACGGTGCTTTGATGGAGAGCCTTTTCTGAAGTCTCTGCAGCCAGCTGCACCCTGGTTGTAGGTCTAAAACGTGCCGTAGAGGTTTTGCTCCTCCCGTAGGAGGTACAAACTGTGCTCAAAGCTGCCGGCTGCAGAGGGAAAGCCTAAAATATCCAGGGACCTTTTCTGCAACGTGGTGGGGGAACGGGCAGCACTGGAACCTGTGCCCTGTGTCCCTGTAACATCCTCAGCTCCCCACTCCCTCTCGACAGGGCTGGAGCAAAAAAACACTAAAAGCTGCGAGATTTTACCCGAAATCTTTACTGTCACCTTTGAAAACAACGACGATTTCTACAAGCCCGGCATCCCCTACACTGGGACGGTAATGGGGAGTGGTTCCTGCACCCTGCAGGGTTCCCCTGCATCCTGCTGCACCCAGTCAGCTCCTGCTGACCCCCCCAGCCCTGTTCTCCCACCCTTGCCCTCTGCCCCACGCCTGCAGCCCAACCTGGGGCATCTCCCCTTCCATCTTCAGATGCTGCTGACTAGAGCCGATGGCGCCGTGATGCCCCAGAAGCAGCTCTTGCTCATCGTTCACCAGCAAGGAAAAGATAAGAGTCAGACTTTCCTGACAGACAGATCGGGGAGAGTCTTCTTCGAGCTGGAGACCTCTGGTTGGAGCGGCATGGTCACCCTGCATGTAAGTGACCCATCTCCCACCGCTCAGGGTGCTTTCTGCAGTAGTACAGGGCTGGGCAACTCTCCAAGCCAACATCAGTGATGCCTGGCACTGGGACCAGCACCTCGTGGGCTGCTGGATGGCTTCACCACCCTGATTTCTACCTCCATCGCTCAGGCTCAAGTCAACGAGACAGCTCACAGCCAGAACGATGGCACCTACCAAGATGCCTACGCATACCTCAGCCCCTTCTTTTCAGCGAGCAGGAGCTTCCTGCAGATCCGCCGGCTGGAGAGCGAGCTGCCCTGCGGCCAGCCCCAGCAGCTCTGGGTGGACTACATCTTCATCAAGAAGGCCTTGGGGACTGAGCCAGAGAACCTGGATGTGGTCTTCCTGGTGAGCCCTGGCCCAGGGATGGGGGGCAGCAGGCATTAGGGAGGTTGTGTGTTAAGGTCCACATCTACACACACGTTCATGGTCGTGTCCCTGAGGACAAGACAATAAACAATCTGTCCTGGCTAGACTGAGGGACCTACGCTTGTTAGTAGAGGTGTCTGCTGGCACTGTTGGATCTGCATTCCAACAGGAGATGTTGGGGGAACTGGAGATTGGGCAAGGTCAAAAACCATCCCAACACTCTCACCCCTTGGTCCATTCTCCATCAAGGCATTTCAGTTCCACACTCAGCATCGGTTTCATTGTTCCCGTCTCCTCCTCTGTAGGTCCTGGCCAAGGGGACCATTGTCACCGTCCTCAGGAAGGAGCTGCCTGCAGGGGCTGGTACGTCCCGAGGCATGGACGGGCTGTGCAGGGCTCTGCTCTCCATGCCTGGTCCTCACCTCCCCTCCTTTCCCACCACCCAGGGCTGAGAGGCTCCTTCTCCCTGGAGCTGCCCATCGGCCTCGAACTGGCACCCAAGGCCAAGGTGCTGGGCTACGCGGTGCTGCCCAATGGTGAGATGGTGGCTCACAGCATCGAGCTCAACGTGGCCAAGTGCTTCCCCAACAAGGTGAGGAAAGGCTGCTAGGGATGGAGGAATCACTCCACGGCTTGCCCATAGCTGCATGCCCTGATGTCCATTTGCTCCAGTTGCATCACAGCATCACAGTCTCTTTAACCTGATCCCCAAACCCTCAAGCCTGATTTTTATCCTTGTCTAGAAGAGACCTCCATGTCCATGGCTTGGTCCTGCTCCTCCATCGGAGGTGGCTCCCCCTCCTGCCCTTGCCCCCTGATGTCCCTGTCCCTCCCCAGGTGAAGATGGCTTTTTCGGAGGACAGGGCTCTGCCCGGCTCAGCTCTGCGGCTGGAGCTGGTGGCTGCCCCGGGGTCCCTGTGTGCCGTCCGTGCCGTGGACCGCAGTGTGCTGCTCTTGAAACCCGAGGCTGAGCTCAACACAGAGGTGGTAAGTGGTGGCACTGCCCAGGGCTTCTTCTGCAGCCCCAGGGACCAGCTGGGGATGTGGGACAGGAGGGGGGAAGAGATGACATTGGCTTGGACCTCCCCTACGGGGAGTCCTGGTGGCTCCAGGGCAGTCCTACTCCTGGGCAGGGGGTAGGTGCCCGCCTGGTTTTGTTCCTAGCACACATGTTTATTCCTAGGTCTACAAAGTACTCCCCGAATTCAACTACCCTGGAAGCATTAAAGACCCACCACCCTGTTCAACCTTTTTCTGGAACCATCCCAACTTTCTCATTCCCTTCAGCCCATTTGTACCGAGAACGCGACAATTCCTTCACCACGCAAGGAGGCGTCCCTTACCTCCCCCTTCTTGGAGGAATTCCCAGATGGACACCTACAAGTTATTTCAGGTAAAAGCCCTGCCTGCCTGTGCCTCCTGGCTCCTCTTCATCCAGGAGCTGGCTGTGGTTTGCCCGGGGTGCTGGGAGAGCACAGCAACATCCCATGAAAGCCACGCTCGTGGCAAAGGTCTTTCCCCCGGACCCCAGGCTCCGGTCCTTCTCCACTTGGCTTCTTCTGCAGCCCTGTGACTATTTACTTCTGGGATGGGGATACTCCTCCTGCTGCGTTTCGGACATGGACAACCTCTTTTCTTTTTCACAGAACGCAGCACTGAAACTTTTCACCAATGCCAACACCAGTGATGTTTGCAAAAAGACGTTCGGCATGCCTGGGATAGTGGGTCTCCAAGGTCCCAGAGGTCAGCACAGCCCTCAGCTTGCTTGCTCCACTGAGCCCTCTCAGGAGAAAAGACCAAAGAGCTGGTGCCCAGTCCTGGCTCCCGTGTCCTCAGGGGGACTCGGAGCCATCCTGAAAATACACTCGGCATCAAAGGGTTTGAAGAGTATTCAAAGGGATTTTGGCACCCTTCAGGCTGCCTGCTGGTGAGGTTCAGCTGAGATGCAGAGACCTGTGGATCCTAATTTCTGCTCTGCCTTTTCCAGTTGCCCTTCATTCCCAAGACCACCATTTACGGATAGAAACTCATGCCAGAGAAGTAACGGGCCATAGTGGTATCCCAGTCCCTGTCCAGGAAGAGCAACCGGCACCCCGGACATACTTCCCAGAGACGTGGCTGTGGGACCTGGTCCCTGTGGGGTGAGTGAGAACGGTTCCCATAGGGCTGGTCCTCTCCCCACCTCCCCTCCTGCATGGAGGGAGGTTGGGGACCTCAGGACGGCTCCTTCTCCAACATGGAGAGAGCCAGCCCAGCCGGGGATGACGCCAGCTGCGGGTGAAGGTGGTGGGTTGGCCTCATGGTGTTCTCCATCCCGCAGGGAGGGAGGCTCCGCAGAGATGGCAGTGACGGTGCCTGATGCCATTACCAAGTGGGAAGCCAGGATGTTCTGCATGTCCCCGTTGGGCTTGGGGATGGCCCCTGCCACCACCCTCACGGCCTTCAAACCCTTCTTCGTGGAGCTGGCACTGCCCTACGCCGTGGTCCGCCACGAAGTCTTCACCCTCGTGGCCACCGTCTTCAACTACCTGCGGCAGTGCCTGCGGGTGAGTGGGGCTGGGGAGGGGGCCCTGGGGCTGGGGTCCGGCGGGGGCTGATGGAGCTGTGGCCGTGGTCCGGCAGGTTCAGGTGACGCTGGCGGAGTCAGCAGAGCTGGAGGTGTCGGCGAGTGCGGACGAGGTGTACAGCGGTTGCATCTGTGCAGATGAAGCGAGGACCTTCCGATGGGGCGTGCGAGCCACCAACCTGGGTATGGAGCACCAAGGCCATGGCGGGCCTCCCTGTCCTGCAGCTTGGGGACCTTCTCGGAGGACGGGGTGGGTGGAGAGGACAGGAGCAAAGGCAATGCCACCTGGGAAGCTCCCCTCCGCTCCACTTTCACCCTCCCCCTTGCCTCCCAGCACTGCTCCTCAACCTGGTGGCCCCCTTCCCAATCCAGCCAGCCCCACACAAAGCGCCAGGGCTGATGCAAGCCCGTGGGGCTGCAATGTGGGCTGGGGGGTTTCCATGGGGACTGAGTACCTCGCTTGCATCCGCAGGGCAGGTGAACATCACTGTCAGCACCGAGGCCCTGAGCTCCAAGGAGCTCTGTGGCAACGAGATGCCCGCGGTGCCAGCCCAGGGGCGTGTGGACACTGTGATAAAGCCCTTGCTGGTGCAGGTCAGACGGGTTGAGGAGGAGGAAAATGGGATGGATTTGGGGACAGGGTCCGAGCAGCCCTTGGGGTGCAGAGGGAGGGCCGGGAGTGGGACAGCACCCGGCCCCCAGCCCAGGCTGCAGACATGACCCTGGGGGACAGAAGGACGCGGCTGTTCCCTTCTCCTGACCGACTCTGGTACTGCTTCCCCACAGCCCGGGGGGATCCTGGTGGAGAAGGCGCACAACTCCCTGCTCTGCCAGGAAGGTAGGACCAGCCGGGGGTGTCACGGCAGTGCCGTGGGGATGTGGGGCAGGGACGCTTGGATGCTGGTCACAGGAGCCACCAGACCAGAGGAGCCAAGGACCCAGGGTCCCTAGGAGCTCCTGGCTGAGATGCCCCAACCCAACCCTGAGCCCACACAGGGTCAGAGCAGGAAGGGGGTGGGCAGGGGTGCCACGGGGCCAGGCCAGGACAAGCTGGGCATTCCCACTGTTGTTGCCCTCCATCCCTGCAGCCGATGAAGAAATCTCCCTGGAGATTCCTGCAAACATCTTGGAGGGCTCCCAGCGAGCCCACGTCACCGTGATGGGTAAGGGACAGGTGGGGAACGAGGCACTACGTGGGGCAGGGAGGGTGCAGAGCTCCGTGGCCCAAGCTCAGCAGGAGGTGGGACCACCTGGGGCTGAGATGGGAGGGGATACGGGGGACACAGCCAATGACGGCGCTCCTCGTATCCCCCTGGGACAGGTGACATCTTGGGCAACGCTCTGCAGAACCTGGACAGCCTCCTGGCCATGCCCTACGGCTGCGGGGAGCAGAACATGGTCCGCTTCGCCCCCAACATCTACATCCAGCAGTACCTGGAGAAGAGCGGGCAGCTGCGCCCCGACATCCGCGCCAAGGCGCAGGGCTTCCTGCAGAGCGGTGAGCGTCCCCGGTCCCCTCTCTCGTCCTCACACCCTGCCTTGCTGCCCAGGGACACCACCGCCCCATCTCCCCCCTCTCCATTCTCTACTGGCATCCCGGGGTGGGTCGGGGCTGCATCCTGCCTCTACGATCCCCCGGGGATGTAAAGACCTTCACGTGAAGACTCATCCCCATCCCCTCCCCACAGGGTACCAGCGAGAGCTGCTCTACAAACATGACGACGGCTCTTACAGCGCTTTCGGGAAGAGTGATTCCAGCGGCAATACCTGGTGAGGGACCAGATGGGGCTCAGGCAGGTTGTGCAGCAGCATTCCTCCAGGGAACAGACATCCCAGGGCTCCTCCTGCCACCAAGCATGCCCCAGTCCCGGTTTCCCATCCCTCCAACATCCCTCTGGCTCGCAGGCTGACGGCGTTTGTCCTCAAGTCCTTTGGGCAAGCCCGAGCCTACGTGGCCATTGAGGAGCGGCACATCACGGACGCGCTGCGCTGGCTGCAGAAGCAGCAGCAGAAGACGGGCTGTTTCCGCAGCGTGGGGAAGCTCTTCAACAACGCCCTGCAGGTGGGTTGGTGGGCTCAGGTGGGACACGGCGACATGCGGCCAGAGCCAGGCTGGCCCCAGCGTGTCCCCAGCCTGCGCTCTAGGCAGCGGGGGAGTCCCCATGCCGGTGGCACGGCATGGCCGGACTCGTCTCCCGCTGTCGCCTTTGCAGGGTGGCATCTCAGATGAGCTCTCACTCTCGGCTTATGTCACGGCTGCGATGCTGGAGCTGGGGCTGTCCCCAACGGTGAGGATGACCCCATCTTCCCCGAAGAGGCTGGTGGAGGGAGTCCAGTTGTTCCAGGCCACCTCCCAGCCCAACCTGGGTGCAACTGGTCACACTGGGCAAGAACTGGAGTCGGTGAGCGATGCCCACGGCTGTGGGCTCGTTCCTGACTCTGCTCCCGTGCCAGGACCCGATGGTGAGCTCAGCCCTGCGGTGCCTGGAGGTTTCGGCCGCGGATGACCCCTACACGCAGGCGCTCCTCGCCTACGTTTTCGGGCTGGCGGGGCGCGGGGAGCAGCAGCAAGCCCAGCTGCAGAGCCTGGCCCAGCACAGCGTCAGCGCAGGTACCACCCGGCGTGGGCAGGGGCACCTCCGGGCAGCGCCACCCTCTGCCTGGGTCGCCCCATGCCACCCCCAGTCCCCCCCGGAGCAGGGGGCTGAGCTCCCATCCCCTTCTCTCCCAGAGGGGCAGCTCTCCTGGCGGAGGAAGGGGAAGGCTCTCCCCTCCTCGCAGCCCTCCTGGGCCGCCGCCGCGCCGGCGGAGGTGGAGATGACCGCCTACGTCCTGCTGGCCTACCTCTCCCAGCCCCAAGTGTCCTCTGACAACCTGGGGACAGCATCCCAAATCGTCCGCTGGCTCAGCAGGCAGCAAAACCCCTACGGGGGCTTCGCCTCCACGCAGGTACCGGCACCGGGGGGCGTGGGTTCCTCCAAGCATCCCCCCTCTACAGCCCCCGTAATTAGGGGTGACACCGGCTCGGTGCTTTCTCCATGCCCAGGACACCGTGGTGGCCCTGCAAGCCCTGGCCAAGTATGCCGCCCTGACGTACAGCAGCAACGGGGACTTCACAGTGACGGTGACGTCCCCGGCGGGCACCGCGCAGGACTTTGTGCTGCTCAACAGCACCCGGCTGGTGCTGCAGCGGGCGGCCCTGCAAGAGCTGCCGGGGACGTACCGGGTGCAAGCCCGCGGGCAGGGCTGCGCCCTGGTGCAGGTGGGTCCATCCTGGGGTCTCTATCCCCGTGCGGTGCCCGCTCGGTGGCTCTAACCCCCCGCCCCGTGTCACCCCAGGCGACCCTGCGCTATAACGTGCCACCCCCTCCGAGCACGGGGACGTTCGACCTCCACGTGGAGACGGAGCCCAGGGAGTGCAGGGGCGACGCTAGCACCCGTTTCCGCCTCCTCCTCCGGGCACGGTAGGGGTCGGGGCTGCCCCCCAGGTTTGGAGGGTCCGGGAGCAGCCGAGGAGGGAGGGCAGACCCCAACCCCACCTTGCAGGTACACAGGGGAACGTCCCACCACCAACATGGTTGTAATCGAGGCCAAGCTGCCATCTGGCTACATCCCGGAGAAGAGCTCTGTGGTGGAGGTGAGAAGCCCCCGCTGCCCCCGGGACCCCCCCTGCCCCACCGGGCCACCCAGCCCGGGGGTGCTGGCTCCGGTTGGGGCACCCACCGAGCAGCTGGTGCCCAACCTGAGCCGTGTCCCTCCAGCTGAAGAGGCAGGAGCTGGTGAAGAAGGTGGAGGTACAGCCCGACCAGGTGACGATTTACCTGGACCAGGTGAGATGTGGCACGGGGACAGCAGAGCCCTCTGTGCCAGGGCGTGGGGATGCTTCCCCATGGCCGACGGTCGCGCCTCACCCTTGAGCTGTCTCCGCAGCTGACCAAGGAGGAGAAGACCTTCGCCTTCACCGCCACGCAGGACTTCCCGGTGAGGAACCTCCAGCCGGCCGCCGTGACGCTGTACGACTACTACGAGACAGGTGAGCCCCACCCGGGACGTGGCCATGGGGGTGCCTGGCCCCACTGCCACCCCTTGTGACCCTGGTGGTTCATACGTAGGTCTGGCTGAGCTGTCAGTTCGCGTTGATGAGCGTTGGCTCGTTAGCGGGAGCAGCTCACCCTGAGCCCGTCGGTCACCGTCCTTGCCGTTGCAGGTGACCGCACGGATGCTGCCTACAGTGCGCCCTGCAGCTCAGGTAGGGACAGAGGAGTCACCCTGCCATCGGGACCCTCATGGGGACCCACCGACCCTGAAGGGCCCACCTGGGCTGTGCTGAGCCCATGGACCCAGGGGACGGAGGGCAGCGAGTGGGGAGGGAAGAACCCTGGAGTGACTGATGGGGACTTGCTGGCCAGAGCGTGGGGGGCTAGAGGTCAGGGAGGAGCCGGGTGTCCGGGTTGTGGGGTGCAGAGAGGAGCTGTGTTTCTTCAAGGAGGCTCAGACCCCCATGACACCTGGCCTGCCTCCTGTGCCCCCTGCAGAGCTTCCCTCTGCGCCTTTGGGGTCACAGAGGGGGTGAGACACCGAGCTCCCAGGGCTGGAGCTCAGCTGGAGGGACAGGGACAGCCATGGGTGGCTGGTGGGGGGGCACAGCGGGGCTCCCCTCTCACAGCACGCCCACATTTCACTTTGAAGAGGCCGACGGTGAGCAGCAGGAAAACTTCTAGCACGGGCTGAAGCCTGGCAGCCGGCCCCCTCCGCCTGCCCCGACTCCCTCAGCCACCGAGGACTGGGACAGCCCACGGTCTCTGTTCCCACCCTGGCCACGGCCCCGACCCTCCCCGGGGGACAGAAGGTGGCCCCGAGGTGCTTGCAGCAGGGCACGGCTCGCTCTGGACTCAGCCACTTCTCCCCAGAGCGTAGCTCCCACCCCACCAGGACCCAACAGAGCCCCAGCCGCAGATATTTGACTTTGGTTGACCAGCCAAGCGGTGGCTTTACAGGGACACCCCTGTGCACGGCCCCCGTGCCATCCCGAGGAGCTCTGGGGCACCAGGTCTGGCCTCTCCCCTCCCCACAGCACTTGAACGGGACCAAGTCCTCCTCCCTCCTCCCAGACCAACTGTCCCTTCCCCAGCAGGTCCCCACCACCGCTCGCCCCGGCGTGCTCTCCCTGCGAAACACGGTGCTACCCCAGCCCCCTCCCTGACACTAACAGAGTGCCCCCGTCACCAAAAGGGACCTGGGGACACCTCCCCGGTCCCACCAAAACAGATTCAAGCACGTGTTGGAGAAGCCATAGTCGTCCCCCCCCGCCAAGTCTAAATAAAGACATTTGCTCACGGAGGGGTTTTCTCTTGGTCTTTCTTTTGCTGGCCGGGTCCCACCCCAGTAGGGGGTTGCGCTGGCGGGGATGGGGTGGCTGCTGGGGACTTTGCTGGTCGGGGCAGGGGGGGTGGACATCAGCCCCGCTGCTGCAGGGCAGGCCAGCTGCTCCTCGGCTCCTTTGCCAGAGATAAAACGAGGTGGGCCGAGGTGGGTGGGCTCCCCAACAGCATTGGCAGAGGTGCACGGACCCCACCAACCCTGCGCTCCTCTTTCTATATCGCCCGAAGGGACGTGGCAGCTCCCAGCACAGGCCCCTCATCTCCTGACGATGCAGGACACGTCCCGGTGCAGCCTCAGACCTGGCTTTAATTCTGCTGTAACCGAGGAGCCGCTTTGCGCGGACCCCCGCCCCCCGCCTGCCTCAGGGCTCAGCATCCACCGTCCTGTGAGCTCGGTGGCAAATACGGCCCAGGG
This sequence comes from Larus michahellis, assembly GCF_964199755.1. Lineage (NCBI taxonomy): Eukaryota > Metazoa > Chordata > Aves > Charadriiformes > Laridae > Larus > Larus michahellis. The sequence goes on along the minus strand of NC_133913.1, from coordinate 5,222,997 downwards.
AGCTGTCACCGTGAGCCACAACCCCTCTGGGGACAGCGAGGGCTGGCGTGGATCCAGGGCAAGAGTCTTCCAGCAGAGCCGGCAACGGTGAGAGACCTGGAGATGGGGCCATCCAGCCAGCACGGGAAGGGGGTCGATGCTACAGTGCTGAGGTCAAATAAACCTTCCCTGCCCCACCGGAGGACAGCAGGCAATGTCACATCAAGGCACTGACTAACAGGAACGTGTGGAGCCCTGTCCCCGTGACGGGGGAGAGGCAGGATGAGACATCTGCTCCCGAGGCCGCGGTGGGAGGACAGGAGCCAGCGCTGCCCCGTGCGCCGAGCCAAGTCCCTGGCCGAGGACGGAGCCAGTCCCACATCACTTATGGCGTTTTTTCTTCTGTTCTTTGCGCTTCTGAGCCCTCACGTCTTTCTTCAGGCGGCTGTCGACGACCTTGAACTGGCCCTTGACGCCAGGAGGACGACGCACCCGGGGTCCTACGCCTTTCTTAGCCACCAAGTAGGTGACCTGCCGCTTCTCCTTGGCCAGCCCAGCCTTCTTGTAGATGCTGCAGGAGAATGGCAAAAGGTGAGACCGAGACCCCAGCACCGTGGCCCGGCTCCAGCAGTTTGGCTTTAGGATGTATCCAAAGACCAATACTGGGTGACACCACTCTACTGGGTGACACCACTCCTCTGGGCCTCCGTGCCCCAAGACGGGGCTCCCTTGCTTGCTCTGCCACCCCTCAGCCTGCACCCGGATCCAGCCCGGCCTTTGCCAGCCCTGCTGGGTTACACACAGCAGCTGTCCCCACGCTGTGGCTGCAGGGACAAGGCATCGCGAACCAGCCCAGCATGACACGAAGGATCCGGATCTCAGCTCCGCCACTCACCGCCGCAGCTGGGCCACTTTCTCCCTCTCCGAAATATCCACCGTGCTCACCACGGCCTCTGCTTTCTTCTTCATCTGCTCCATCTTCTTCAGCATCTGCGGGGACAGCGAGGGTGAGGGACAAGGGGGATTGGAGGAGGGACGGAGCACCTGGGAGGGGGAACAGAGCACCCATGCAGGACCACAGCCCCACTCACCCGCCTCTTCTTGCGGGCCTTGGCCTCCGCCACCTTCTTGATGGGGCGGGCGTTGATTTCACGCCAGCGCTGCCGATACGCCTCAACCGTCTGCCGGTCCACAGGTATCTGCTTGCGCCGGTGCTGCTTCTCCTCCTCTGTGAACCACTCCGGCAGCTCTCCCTCGTCCTCGTTGAAGGAATACCTGGGGAGGGGGACACGGTCGTGAGGGGGACATGGAGTCCCCACACCAATACATCTGCCACCCCCATGGCCTGTCTCCTGTTGCGAGACCGAGCGCTGCTGCCCCTCCAGCAACCGCAGCTGCACATACCTGTTGAAGGAGTCATCAATGAGGTCCCGTCTTGCCTTTTTGGAGGTGGCAATGACAGAGCTGAGCGCCAGGCCCTCTGCGTCCAGGACACGGGCTTTTTTCACTGCAGCATATGGACAGATTAAAGCTTGGCTTATCTGCAAGCAGCCGGAGACCCAGGGAGCAGCACGGAGCCCTGCCAGCCCACGTCTGACCCTGCCTCCTCACCCTAAAGAGGAACTCGCATGGTATCACCGGGCACACATGGGTGCAAACAGCACCCCCCACTCACCTGGGTTCTCAATGGGCACCACCTCGAAGCCACACGGCTCGACACGGTCCCGCTTCCTCCCCACTGGTGTCAGTGGCCTGCGGAGAGATTGATCAGGGCCGGGGTCCTCACCTCCCCGCTCTCCAGGACTGTGGAGAACATCCAGGCTGCCTCCCCTCTCATCCCTCACCTCTCCTCGTCACTGCTGCTGTCATCGTCGCTGCTCTGCTCATCCTGTGCTTTACCAGTGTCGGGTCCTGCGTCTGTGGCAGGTGGGGGCTCAGCTGGAGCTTCCTCCGGGGGTACCTCCTTCTTCTGCCCTTTCCTTGTTGCTTTGTCTGGGGAACAGGAACCACTGGGTGAGAAAGGGTCGAGGCAGACCCCACTGCAGAGCGTTACTCTAGAGATCCAGCTCGTTAACACTACACTCACACCAGCTCATTAAATGATACAGGCTGGAAGCAGCCCCTGGAGATTTCCAGTCCTGCTCAGAGCAGCACCCCCATCGTGGTTTGATCCAGCACCCCAGTCTGGGCCATGGGGCTGTCCCTCTGTGCCCCCCGCAGCGATGCAGCCCCCCACTAACCTCTCTGAGACTCGCGCTGTTTCTCAGCCAACATCTGCGACTGCCCCAGCTCCAGGTCCTCGTCCGCATCGTCCTCGATGCCAGCGAAGGCATCCTGGGGACAGGGAGCAGCAGGTCAGGGGACACAGGGCAGACCTGAGCAGCTGCTGGGGCCAAGGCCGCCCTGTCATTTCTGGCCCTGTGGGACTCACCTTCCCAAACCACAGGCTGGTCTGCCGTTCCTCCAGCACCGACTTCTCCTCCAGGGGTACCAGCAGGGGATTCTCCACTTCCTCCCCTTCCTCCTCCTCTTCCTTCTGCTTAAACTTCGCCCTGTGACAAACAGCAGCAGGATCAGCGTCCCCCAACCAGGACGGGGTGTGCCCACTGCGGGACTCCGGAGCTGCTCCAAAGGAAGCCCCTACCTCAGGGAGATCTCTCCCGGCTCTCACCTCTTTGCACCTTTCTCTCGCTTTTCCCGCTCCAGCCGGCGCTGACGGGCTTCTATCTCAAGCAGTTCCTCTGGGTCCAGATCGCTAGCCAGGGACACATCATCCTCTTCCTCATTATCCGAGATATAAATGTCATCGTCTCCAGGTCCTATCTCCAGAAGGGCATCTGCGGATGCCATGTCTCCCCGGGTCACCTCGTTTAGCAGCTGCAACGCAAGTGAGACGAGTCACTAGCTACGGCCCATCAGCCATGGGCCCACCACTGTCCCAGTCGTGATGGCTCTGGGAGCCTGGCCTCCCCCTGCCCCACACACCGGGGTCCTGTGGATAGTTCGGAGGGAGAACATGCTGGTGTCACCATCATCAGCGATGGAGACACCAGGGAGGTCCATCTTCAGCTCCACGCGCTCACGCTGCTTCCGCTGCTCCTTCAGGATCTTCTTCTTCTTTCTGGAGAAGGAGGCAAAGGGATGAGGCCGCACTGGCTCCCTCCACACACACACACACAGAGCCCAGTGGCTCTTCCACTGCCGCATTGGTGCCAGATCTCCCTCAGCAGCACTATCACCGCCCTATGAGGGGCCACCAACCCTGAGATGAAGCAGGCCCGTGCCAGATTGGAACAGCTGCTTCACCTGCTCAGATGAGCAGACAACCCCAAGGACTCCAGACCCACAACCCTCACCCACTGTCAACAGCAGGACAGGCTCTGACACTACCAGCCTTTGTCCCCATGGCTGGAGCCCGCCTTGTGCTCTGCTGGCCTGGTGCTCCCTCATCTCTCCTCAGGTGAGATCTTTTTACCTCTTCAACTCTGCCAGCTCCTTGGCCTTCATCTCCGCCAACGCCAGCTCTACCTCCTCCTCTTCCTCTTTCACCACCTCATCAGGTGCAGCGCTCAGTGACGCTTTCTTCTCCTCCTTCTCCTCCTCTTTGCCTTCCTCCTCTTCACCGGAGCTCAGGCTGCCAAAAGGAAGGAGCTCAGACCATCTCTCCCAGTGGCAGGCCCATCCCACCGCACTGGCGCTCTGGGGCAGCCCTGTTGTTCCTACTTGATATCCAGCTCCTTTGCCTGCTCTTTCAGCTTTTTGGCCAAGAAACGCCGTAACTTCGTCCTCCAGTTCAGCAGGGCTCTGTGCGGGAAGGCAGACTGTTAGACGCATCCATCAGGCCCAGCATAACGCCCTGTCCCAGTCCCACCCAGTACCTGAGCTCTTTGCGTCCCAGCACACGGATGTCTTTGCAGCACTGACGCAGCTCTTCCGTGGTGGAACTGTGATTCTCCAGCTCACCATCCCCCAGTGTGATCTAGATAGAAGAGAGGCAAATTAATTAAGCACGTATACTAAATTTCTTTCTTTGGTAAGGTTAAACCAATCTATAAAATAGGACAATGACCAGGTAAACTCCAGGCAGGCTCCTGCCCTGCCTCACCTCCCACGAGAACAGGATAAGGGCCATCGCTGGGGCACCCAGCTCCCTCTTTTCATGGCTCTGTGCTCCTGGGGACATCTCGGAGGCCACCAAGGACCCCTTCACTCAGGCACTCTCACCTCGTTGGCCTTGGAGAGGAAGTCCACGGGGTTGGGAGCCTTGAGGAAGTCCATCAGGGTGAAGCGGTGGTAGAGAGTTGTGTCGCCATCTGCGTAGCCTTCTGCCTACAGAAGGAAGGAGCTGCGTGAGCTGCAGCAGGGCGCAAAAGCAGCTTCAACCATCCCTAAGGGATGAACGATGTCACATAACTCATGTCCCACTGCAGCCCATAAACACACCCACAAGACTTCGGGATGAGGGCAAGTTACCAGCCCCAACCCGCTCCACAGCGTCTCCCAGTCCCACCTCAGACTCGGAGAGGTGACAGTGACAGAGGTTTGTGTCAGCTCCATGCCCAGCTGAGGCCACTTGATGCAGCCTTTACTGCCCTGTGCCCTAAAGACGCGTCACAAAGACACAAACCTAGTGGCCAACGATTGCAGGGAGGGTTTTACCGATCCATCCCCAGCTTCACAACTTGTATCACTGTTTCCCCATTGCTCCATAGCCTTCTAAGGCTGTAAGCCTCCCCAAAACTAGCTCTTCCACCACTCTGCATCCCCACACCTTTAATTTTCCTGCGCAACTTTGCTTACTATCTCTTTGTCCCCAATCCGCAGCCCCTTTAGTGTGTGTTTGGTCTTGCTGCCCAGTGAAGCAAACTCATACCTTTGGTTTCTTTTTGCTGACCAGCTCACTAACGGACTTAGTCTGAACCTCCACTTCCTTGAAGGCGTATTTTGGGTCAAAGAACTTGTTGTCGATTTTGTCTGGAGCCTGATAACCTGGGATAGAGGAATCAGAGCTATGAGCAGGTTTTTTCCAGACCCATCCCAGCGGCTGCAAGTCCCGCCTGGCTGCTCACCCTGGCACACCACAAAGATCTCAGCAGACTCGTTGCGGGAGGCTTGGGGCTTGGTGGCCTGGACCTTGTTGAAGAACTGCTGGAAGATCCAGAGAAGTGGCTGGTAGTCCCGGGAACGGAAAACCTTGGTGATGAACCAGCCGCCTTTGCAGAGAAATTCGCAGGCCAGTTTCAGGGCCATGAGGGTCAGGTTGGCTGAAGGGAGAGAGAAGTGCAGTCAGCGGTTGTCACCGTCCCCACCGCCCAGTTCCCCGTCCCACAGCATACTGCCACCCTGCCCTGACAGGGTATGAGATGTGCCTGCCCTTGTACCCTCCCAGACTGTGCCAGGCCACAGGCAAGCCCCACCTTGGGAATAGGCATCATGCACCCAGCTGGCTCCCACGTTGGGTGCTCCATCGTTCAGCACCACGTCCACCTTCCATGTCTGCAGCTCCTTCCGCAGGGCCTGAGGGATGGACGCAGACGTTAGTCCTACTAACCCCGCTGCAAGAATCAACAGGCAGCTTAGCTCAGTCCCCTGCCACGGTCCTACCAGACCGGTGTACGACGCTCAGAGCAGGGGAGACAGGTTTGTACCTGGCGGCACTTCTCAGTGGTGATGTCTTCCTGCAGTGTCACCACGTTGGGAATAGGTTTGATGGGGACCAAGTCCACTCCTGGCACAAAGAGGAGATATAAACACACAACCCTTCAAAAACAGGCACCAGCCCAGCCCATCCGACGTGGCTTCCCCATCCGCCCTCTCCTCCCACAAGGATCCCCAGTCCACGATCCCCTTTCTTTGGCCATAACCAGGGACCGTGGTGGAGGTCCCTGTCCCCAGCCTGCTCCTGTCCCACCACTCACCAATGATCAAGCTGGAAACCGGCATGAATTTGGAAGCCACCTGCAGCCTAGAAAGAACAGAGAGGAATAAAGCTACGGCAGGATCCCGGCAGAGCCCCCAGCCTTGGACTGTGCTGACAGGGGGCTGGGATCAGGTTTGGCATCGAGGACAGAGGCTGAGATAAGTCACCACAAGACAGAACACAAAAACCACTTCACAACGATGTCCCAGGACAGCTGGTGGCACCAGGCTGCGACTTGGGTCCCTGACACCACTCACCACCCGCCGGGGGCTGCACACAGGTCCAGCAGCGCCCGGGCCTTCTGCAGGAACTGGAACTTCCTATTGAGCTGGAGAAGCTTGAAGGAGGAGCGGGAACGAAAGCCTGCGGAGGGAGAGCTGAGGGTTATGGATCTCCGGGGTCAGGGGTTCGTGGGGCTGCAGCCCCCCCTGTCCCGCAGCGAGCGGACAGGCCCCTCACCCGTCTCCTTGGCCAAGTGGTAGAACTTGTCCCTCCGGCTCTTGCCCAATTTGCTTTTCTTGCCCATGGTGGCGGCGGTCGGGCCCCTCCGCGGGGTCGGGCCCTGCTGTCAGCCGCCGGCACGGCCCTGAGGGGGGAAAACAGTCGGCGTGAGCTCGGGGGGGAGGGGAGAGGAGGGACGGGCCCGGTGTCCCCCCACAACCCGCACAGGCAAACCCCAGCGTCCCCTCAGGGCTCCCCTGCTGCCCCGGCCGACCCCGCCCCCCCCCGCCCCGGGGTCCCCTCAGCCCTGACACCCCAGTTCCCCCCGCCCAGGCCGGGGCCGCCTCCGCTGCCGCCTCCGCCACACGCACAGACACGACGGCGATACCGACCCGCTCCCGACACCGCCGCGTGCCCGGCGCCGCCTTCCCGGCGTGCCTTGCGCGAGAAACCAGACTTCCGCTTCCGCTCGCCTGGGCGCCATCTTGGGAGTGGCGCGTCCCCGCCGCCGCAGCCAGGTGGGACCGGGGTGATGCAGCGGCGGGAGAAGGGGGAACGGTACCGAACCCTCCCCGGAGGCGCGTCTTCGGCCTGCTCTTGCGCTTGTGAGGCTCCGTAATGCGGAGAAATCAGCTCTGACCGTACCAAGATGGCAGCACGGCCCCGACCCCAGGCAGCCACCCTCGCGCATGCGCTTTTCGCCCCGGCGCTGCGCGGCGCAGGGTGTTCGGGTCTGTTGTCGCGGCGGAGAGAGGAAGTGACGCCATCACGCCCGGCGCGCGGGGGGGGGGGGGCGGGCAGCGGAAGGAGGGCGGCGGCCATCTTTAGTGCCGGCAGGAGCGGCGCCGGGGTCCCGATGCCGGCGGAGAAGATGGCGGTGGACGGGCCCGAGCAGGTACGGGCGGGCCGGAGCGGGGTGCAGCCGCCGGCCGCGGGGTGCTCGGTTCGCGCCGTGCTGCCGCGGGGCTCTGCTGGGCCTGGATCTGGTCGCGGCCTGGCGGTCGCCGTGACTCGGCGGGTCTCGCCGAGAGGGCAGGGGCCGACCGGGGTTTGGGGCAAGGCTTGGGGAGTGCGGGACGAGGCTCCGGGAGGGGGTTAGGGGGGAGGTGGGGATGGTGGGACCCGCGGGGGAACCGGCGCTTGGGGGCTGTTGTTGGGCACCGGCCCCAGGGAGGCAGAAGGTGGGTGGGAGCGAAAACGGTGACCCAGGGCCTGACGCGGGACATGGGGACTAGAGGGGCAGCACGGAGACTGACTGAGGGTACAGATTGTTTTCGAGGCCTCAGGTAGAATGGGTGGCCCCTGGACGTAAGGCCGGTGCTGCTGAGCTCTGCTCTCTCACAGATGGAGATGGACGATGGGAAAGGAGGCACAGGGCTCCGGCAGTACTACCTGTCCAAGATCGAGGAGCTGCAGGTGAGCCAGTCCTAGCTGCGCGGGAGATGCTCAGCCGGCCTTCCCCAGCACGGCATCGCCACGGTTCCAGCCGGGACTGTGTGGCCGCGTCCCTGCGCTTGCCTTGAGAGTGTCCGCAGCCTTTTCTGTGCTGCAGGTGTCCTTGTTCTGGGGTGCAAGGAGCGAGCAGTGCCCCAGGGTGGGATCTACAAGCAGGACCCAGCCTTTGGGTGGTGGGGGTATATGACATGAGTCTCAATCCTATGAGCTGACAGCACTGCCGCGTGTGTGCGAGGTGTTGCCCAGCCCTTGGCAGTGCGGTTTGGCTGGCCACGTCCTGCTGGGAAGGGCTGCCCCCCTCCAGGGCCCTGTCCGAAGACAAAGGCCATTGTGCTAGTGCCCACGCTCAGTTGATGTGAGCGCTCCACGGGATGCTGAGGACCCAGCGAAGCTTTTCTCCCAACAGCTCATCGTGAACGAGAAGAGCCAGAATCTGAGGCGCCTGCAAGCGCAGAGAAATGAGTTGAACGCTAAAGGTACGGTTCAGCTCCTCTCATCTTCCTCGCCCAGGGCTGTGGGGCTGGTCTTACCTGCTGGGCTGGTGGCTCCTGGCTCAGTTGCCAACCGCTGTGGCCAGTTCTGCCCATCTGTTGTGGGTCAGGGCACGGGTGCCTGTGGCTGGCGCTGATGTCTCCCTCCCTTCAGTGCGCCTGCTGCGGGAGGAGCTGCAGCTGCTGCAGGAGCAGGGCTCCTACGTGGGAGAAGTGGTGAGAGCCATGGACAAGAAGAAAGTGCTTGTCAAGGTACGAGGCTGAGCTGTTCCGAGGGTGACTGGGGCTGGGGCAGAGCCAGGTGGGGTGGACAGACCCTCCATTTGACCCCACGGGGGTTGGAGCAAGCGTGAGCACAAGCTCTGGGAGGATTTAACAACTAAAAGATGTGAAGTGAGAGCTCTTTCTCCAGAGGAACAGGTCGCAGCAGCTCTCCTGGGCCCCAACCTTCCCCAGGCTGGTGGGAGGCACCTGGCTTTGGGCTTCCTGGGGACAGGGAAGGCCGCAGAGTGTTTGGCAGTAGCTGAGCTCTCTGGCTCCTTCCTCCTGCTCGGAGCAGCCAGTGTGGATATCGCGCGCGTGCGCGTGACAGGTTACTCGTCAGAGAAATAACTCTGACGGTGGCAACTGCTGCTTTGCAGGTGCACCCCGAGGGAAAGTTTGTGGTGGACGTGGACAAGAACATTGACATTAATGACGTGAGTGTCCTGGGGACGTGACTGCTCCCTCCGGGCAGCCTGGTGCTGCCAGTCCCTTTCCCAGCTGCAGGGATGCTGAGCTCTCCTCTGCTCTTGCTGCAGGTGACCCCGAACTGTCGCGTGGCCCTGCGCAACGACAGCTACACGCTGCACAAGATCCTGCCCAACAAAGTGGATCCTCTGGTGTCCCTGATGATGGTGGAGAAGGTTCCGGATTCCACTTACGAGATGATTGGGGGCTTGGACAAGCAGATAAAGGAGATCAAGGAAGTGATCGAGCTGCCGGTCAAGCACCCTGAGCTTTTTGAGGCGCTGGGGATCGCCCAGCCCAAGGCAAGTGCTGCAGCTGTGGGTGTGCGGGTGGGGGTCAGCATTCAGGGGTGCTGTGGTGCCACTGTAATGCTGCTTCCGTCACCCCTGGGAGTGTCCCCGTGTCTCCTGTCGTGGTGCGGCTGCCCATGCAGGCAGGGACAGGAGTGCTGAGGTCTCCCCGTGGCCGTTGCAGGGTGTGCTGCTCTATGGACCCCCCGGCACAGGCAAGACGTTGCTGGCCAGGGCTGTGGCCCACCACACCGACTGCACCTTTATCCGCGTCTCGGGCTCCGAGCTGGTGCAGAAGTTCATCGGCGAAGGTAAAATGGTGTAGGGGGAGGTGGCTGCTTGTGCCAGAGCCCCAGCGAGGGCTTTCGCGGTGCTGGGTGGCCTCAGGAGTGGCCTCTTACGTGGCATCTGGGGCAGACGGCAGTGCTGGGGCTGTGTCGAGCTGTGCGTGGTGCCAGGGCTCAGCCGTCTCTGCTCCCCGCAGGCGCCCGCATGGTGCGGGAGCTGTTTGTGATGGCCCGGGAACATGCTCCCTCCATCATCTTCATGGACGAGATCGACTCCATCGGCTCCTCCCGCCTGGAGGGGGGCTCTGGCGGGGACAGCGAGGTGCAGCGCACGATGCTGGAGCTCCTCAACCAGCTCGATGGCTTTGAGGCCACCAAGAACATCAAGGTAGGAGGGTGCAGTCCCTGTCTGGGGACAGGGCAGTGTCCTGCCAGCCCCGTGGTGGCAGTGGGGTGCCCGGAGTGGTGACAATTGCTCTCCTCATGCAGGTGATCATGGCCACGAACCGGATCGACATTCTGGACTCGGCTCTGCTGCGCCCTGGCCGCATCGACAGGAAGATCGAGTTCCCCCCTCCCAACGAGGAGGTAGGTGGGGTGCCCCATGGCGAGCCCCGTCTCTCCCTTGGTCCCCCGCTGTCCTGCTCCTCTCCCTGGGGGGAGCACGCTGGTCCCAGCCCTCTCTGGGAGCGATTCCTGTGACTCCAGCCCTCTTCTCGCTGCTCTCCTCCAGGCCCGCCTGGACATCCTGAAGATCCACTCCCGGAAAATGAACCTGACGCGGGGCATCAACCTGCGGAAGATCGCGGAGCTGATGCCAGGGGCGTCGGGCGCGGAAGTGAAGGTGAGCTGGGGCCACTGCGGCAGCGCCGGGGTTGGCAGAGGGGGAACAGTGGGTGACATCCCTGTCCCTTGCAGGGGGTGTGCACAGAAGCTGGCATGTACGCGCTGAGGGAGAGGCGGGTGCACGTCACCCAAGAAGACTTCGAAATGGCTGTTGCCAAGGTAAGTGTCGTGGGGGGAGGCGAAGGAGGGGCTGCTGGTGGGCTCCTTGCAGAACAGGGAGCTGTCAGGGGGGGCGTAACCTGTCCTGGGCAGCATCTGCCAGGACCTGGGAGCTGCGAAGCGGGTCGGCTCCAGGGACAACCAACCCTGTTGAAGGCGTTTGTCCCCATGTGAGCGACATGGAAGAGGCTGGGGAGGTGGTGGAGACCTTTCCTAGCCCAATCCTGCTTGGAGATGGAGGCTGCAGGGCTGAAGTTTCAGGCTGTTTTTTGGGGTTATTAGCACCCAAATGGGGGCTGCGGGCTGGGAACCAACTGTCTCCTCCTCCCTGCTCAGGTGATGCAGAAGGACAGCGAGAAGAACATGTCCATCAAGAAGCTGTGGAAGTAACGGTGAGGCTGGGGCTGCTCCTCGGGCTGCGTTGTCTCTAATAAAGTGCTGCTATGGCCATGCCTGTGCGCCCGTGTGGGGAAAGGAAGGGGCTGGGGGGGGGGAGCTGCAGAACACCAGCACAACACACAGAGCTGCTGCTAACTGGTTTTATTAGAAAATATCCAAAATAGACAAAAAAATGGTTACACAAGAGGCAGAGCAGGCACCCCTGAGCCGTCCACCCTGGGAATTATGTAAACGCCCCCCCTCCCCTCTGCCTGCAACCGCCCGGGGCCAGAGGAGCAGCGGGGTTAAGGCACTTCAGTGGGTCCGGCGGGTGGTGGCACCGTCCCCTCAGCCCAGCACTATGGTCCCCTCGCTCCTCCCCGGTATCTCCAGTTCTCTCTGAGAGCCCTGCTGACCCCCGGCTGCCCGCAGGCTCCCCGGGGACAGAGCTGCCCCCCGCCCCCAGCCCTGACCCCTCCTATCGCTCACAAGATAAGTCGCTAATTACGTAAAACAGCAGGAGTTTGGGGGGGGGGGGGGGGGGAATTAATCAACTGATTGTCAAAAACTTAACGCTAAAAAACTTGGTTACGTATAAAAAGAACAGCTTGGGCCGAGCCAGCCCCTCTGAGAACACCACGAACCACTGCATAGATTGAGGCAATGAGTGCAGTTAAGAGGAACTCAATATATTAATCAAATACAAACCCACTGTACAAAACGCTTCCTTTTTTTTTTTCCTTTTTTTTTTTTTTTTTTTTTTATAAAACCTGTTCACAAAAATAGTGCAAAACGTCGGGCACCAGCGGCGGGGGAAAGGGCTGGCTGGCGTTTGGAATGACACAAAAAAAACAAACCCCAAAAAAACCAACTTTGGTTGAAGAGGGGCAGGGCAGGGCCTGCCGTGGCGGCGGCGGCTGGGCTCAGGGAGGGCTGGCAGCGCGGGCGGGAGCAAGGCAGCACCTCCCGCTCGGCACGGGTAGCATTTCCCTGCTGGGCAGCATCTCCAGGAGGGGAACGAGCAGGAGGGCTTGTAGGTGCTACGGGGAAAGAGGCGAACGGCACGATGCAAAAGCAGGAGGCGTTAACGCAGCAGAAAAGCTGCAGCGGGACTTTAGGGGGGGGAACCAGGGGACCCCTCCGCTGTGCTCTGCCTTATGGCTAGAGCTTCCCAGCCGAGGGGAGCCCAGGGGGGGCTAGTGGCTCCGAATCCCTCCAGGCACATAGGGTTTGTGCAAGTGCTGTATTTTTGATTCCAGTAAGAAGTACCGTCAGGCTCAGGCAGCAGGGAGAGGAGAAGGAGCTCCCGAGCCCCCGCTGGCCCCTTAGGTGAGGCGGATCCCGAGCACTTGTTCCAGTTCCTGCCGGCGCTGCTGGACCTGGAGGAGATGGGAGCAGTCAGGAAGGGAGAGGGACTGCCCCAGGCAACCCCCCCCCTGCTGCCACCCCAACCCGCTGCAGCACCCCACCAGCATGGCACGGAGCCCACCTTGGCGAAGATGTGTCTGCCCACAGCCTCCTGCGCCCAGGGCTGCTGGTAGAACTCGGCTCGCCGCTCCTCCTCCGGGTTCCCGATCACGTCCGTTATGATCTGAGCAAAGGACGGGGTTGGGGGAAACACGGGGTGAGTGCCAGGGCTTAGACCCTCCCCGCCCAGCTCCCAGCCTCAGGGTCTCAAACTAGAAAAGCGGAGATTTAGGTGAGATCTGAGAAAGAAATTCCTCGCTGTGAGGGCGGTGAGCCCCTGGCCCAGGTTGCCCAGAGAAGCTGTGGCTGCCCCATCCCTGGAGGGGTTCAAGGCCAGGTTGGACGGGGGTTGGAGGAACCTGGGCTGGTGGGAGGTGTCCCTGCCCAGGGCAGGGGGTGGCACTGGGTGGGCTTGAAGGTCCCTTCCCACCCAAACCATTCTGTGATTCACCTTAAGGTCCCTCCTCTGGGATTTGATCCATTCCTGGATGAAATCCTGCGGGTTGTTGCTGAAGCTCAGCATGAAATCGCGCTGCGTCTTCAGCTGGTTGATGGATTCGATGGTCTCGTGGATCTAGGGAGATGACAACAAGGGGTCAGAGGCAGCTGTGTCCCCCCAGGAACAGGAGACCGAGCTCCCCCCAGCTCTGCGGCGCAGCCTTGAAGTGCCACCCTGCTGCCAGGCAGGGCTGCCCCCCTCGCGGGTCTCCCCGCACCTTGGCATCCAGGGAGGCGATCTCCTGCTGGTTGGTGGTGGAAGCCAGGAAATTGCTCATCTGAGCTTTCAGGGGATCATCCACCTCCACATCGATGTCGTAGCAGGCTGTCTTCTTCTGGTCATTGGGGTCCACGCTGGGAGGAAACAGGACATTAGGGGGGGCACTTCTGCAGCCTTCACCCTGATGTAGAGGATCAACTCCCCCGGCAGCAACACGAGCAACCCTCAAGAAACGCCCAGATTTGTTCAGCTGATTCTTCCCCTCCCAAGTGATTTGTGCTCACTCCTGCTTTGGGTCAGAGGCCCTGTAGCCCCTGCAGGTACTGCCCTCCCCTCCTGCACCCTGCGGGGAGGTAACCCTGCCCCCTCTACCCCCCCTAAATCCCCCAGCCCTGCGGAACGTTGCCCAGCACGCCCTTCGCCCCTACCTGATGGTGTGGTTGATGATGATGGGATCCGGGTGCTGCAGGAGCCCCGCCAGCTTCATGGGGATCTCAGAGAAGCGCATGCGGACGCAGTTAAAGATCTGGAGGGGCAAAGCAGAGCGTTTGCTGTCCGTGGCAGGGGCTCCTTCCACCTGCCACAGAAAGTCAGGCAGGAGAGGGGTGGGGGGCACTTGCCCAGCCCTGGTTTGTGCATGGCAAGCTGATGGGTGCAAGCTAAAGCCTGGGGAAGAGGCATCAATGGAGACTGGCCGTTCCGGAGCCAGAAAGAAGTGCTTTTTCTGGCCTTACTGGAGGGGGGAAGGGTGCTCTCCTCCCAGCAAAGCGTGCTGGTGCCGCGGGGCAAGGGCTGACCTGGCGGAAGTAGCGGTTGCAGTTGATGTACTCCTTCTCGTGACTGTCCTGCAGCTTGTTGTGCTTGATGTAGAGCCAGAGCGCCTGCATGATGCTGGCGCGGGTCTGGGTGTGCACCCCGAGGAGGCGAGCCAGGCGAGGGTCCAGTTTGTACTGTGGTGGCTGCAGGGACAGGCAGGATGAAGGGGGTCTGGCAGTAGGAAGGGCCCCTCCTGGGGGCATCCTGCCCCACACAGCCCTCGTGTCACACACTTGTGTCAACGCAGGCTGCAAGGAGCTCTCTGTGCCCCTTTCCGCCCCCGCAGCCCCCAAAATAGCCTCTTATTAAGGCTCTGCCCCAACCCAGGCCCGTTTGCCCTCCCCGCACAGACGAGCCGTGCTGGAGGAAGGGCAGCAGGGCACGACCAGCGCCCGCAGAGCCCCGCGGCCCCTACCTGGTGATCCAGCATGAGCAGCAGAGTGCATTTCACATTGACGTCGCCGGGACGCTTCACTTGGAAGCCATCAGTCTCCTGGGTTGTGGGCAGCCGGTGCCACTACGAGAGACCAAGGGGACACCGCTCAACTCCAGGACCGTGACAAGCCACCCGCTAACAGGCTTTGCGTCTGCAGCCAGGGGCAGAGAGAGCCGGTGCTCGGGCTCGGCGCAGGGGTCGGGCAGAGGCAGGCAGCCCAGATCCCGCCCCTGGGGGTCTGACCCCAGTGGGCTTCAGCCGAGAGCCCACCCGGTCCTCAACAGATACAGCTTGGTGTGCTCCAGCCCAGAGGCGGAGGGGACTTTGGATGGGCCGGGGGAGTTACAGCACTTGATGTCAAGGGCTCAAAACAGCTCCTGGAGTCCATGTGGGATCAATCCTGCCACAGCCAGCGCAGGCGCTGGGCATCTGAGCTGCTCTCACAAAGCACCCCACGCATGAAGGGGATCGACCCCCACCGCAGCAGGCACCACCACAGAAACAAGCAGTTCTCGGGCTGAAAAGCATGAGCTGGGCGCAGGGAAAGCCTGCTCCAGGCAGGAGCACCCCAAAAAAGGTCTGACCCCACTCGCAGGCAGTGCTTTATCTCCCCGAGGACCTTCCAGCCAGGCAATGGGGGCTGGGAGGCAACAGGGGAGACTCTTCACACCCCCCCCGACTTGGCGCTGGGAGGCACAGATGAGCCTTTCTGTGGCATCATCACCTGCGTTGGACCTCGTATTTCCAGATCTGTGGGGCCTGGAGCTGCCCGAGCCGCCTCCAGGAGCCATGTGCTCGCTGTAGCCCCACACCTCTCATCTCTAGCTGCCTACTTGTGGGCATGTGGGGGTTAAAAGCCGAGCGGGCAGCAGCTGCAGCCCAGTCACTCAGGCCACCAGCCAGCACCGGGGAGGAAAACACAGCTGTAAACTTGAGCCTGGAAATCCCGGCAGCGTGGTTCCCCTGGGAAGGCTCCGCACCGAGCCCCACCACCCAAAAGCACCTTGCTCAAGCCCCTCTGGCAGCGGGACAGGCGCTGGGCTGGGAGCTGAGTTCCACAGGCTACGCTGCAGGACCCCACCTCCCATCGCCCGCGGGGGATAACAACTCTCCCCACCCTGCCCCGGGTGCAGAGCCAGCCCCGCAGCGCGGCCGGGAGCCTCCCGTCTCACCTCCACCAGATGGTTGTCCGGCCCGTACAGCTCTTTGTCCAGCTCAATGACGAGGCTCTTAAAAAAGGAGGAGAACTTCCTCTTCTGCTTGCTCGGCTGCAAAACAGAGCGGGAGAGGCTTGGCCTGACACCACCAGCCACACAGGCGGCCCCAGCTCAAACACCGCCTTCAGCACCCAGAAGGCCGTATCCAGCCGAGCTCTCAGCACGGAGCACTGTGTTCCTCCCACAGCCGGCTCATCCCTGCCCGCGTTCCTTACGTCCTCCAGCAGTTTGCCCTCCACGCGGAGCTCCCAGGAGGCCACTCGCTCACCACCCTCCCCTTCTTCTTTGGCTGGGCTGAAAGTGTTGGAGATGTAAATCCTCAGCTTCCGCTTTTGCTGTGGCATAGGAAAACAGAGAGGGGGGGATGCTTGGAGTGAGAGGGCGGCTGGGCAGCACCCACAGCAGCACCCACCTCGTTCGCCCCCAACTCCGCCCAGCTGCTCACCGCCCCGGCCAGCGAGGGCTGCCACGCACCGTCAGCGGTTTCTTAATGGCCTCCTGAATCTCCATCCTCTTCCGAGCGATGGTTTGGTCCAGCTTGCGCTCAAAGGCGAGGAGGTCCATGTAGGCCTGGGATTCCGGGACCAGTTCCCGGATCTGTCAAACAGAAACCATCAGTCCCTTCCGTGCTGGGACGGGGCTGCGTCCCCCACACCAGCCCCAGCAACGCTACTGGCGCTGGGCTGACACGGCAAGGAGTCACCAAGCGACAAGTGTAGCACGACAGCACCGATTTCTCATTTTAAATGAAGGCTACAGCCTGGCAAACCTCTCCTCAAAGCACAGAGCTGTACTGCAGACCTCAGTTTGGAGCCTGTCACCGTGCCCAGCAGCCCGCCCGGTGTCACAGGCGGGTAACGGATTGTTACGGGGGATTCCCAGGAGAGGCTTAGGGTCCTCCTGGGGTCTCCATCCCAAGCCGCCACTCCTCGCTTGCCCAAAGTCCTGCTTGTCCAATTTGTGTGCGCCCCAAACCTCTCCTGCCACCCCAGCGGAAGAGACGGAAATCTTCCAAGGTGGTTTGGGACGGAGCAGAAGTGCCCGGCAGGTGGGAGGCAGCTCAGCGAAATCCTCCTCCTCCTCCTCCTCGTGGGGACCTCACCACCCCGGCTGCCCTGGGAAGGCAGCAGGGATTCACCACCTCCCTCCAGCAGCTCGGCTCCTTCCCCACGCACCGAGGCAGCACTCACCCTCTGTGGCAGGACCTTGTCAGCCATCTTCCTCCTCTTCACCCTGCAAAAAGCACACAGACAGGCAAAAAAATAATATTATACTGCACCTCTCGCATGACATCTTGCTGCCTGCCCGGTGGGAGGCTGCTGCATGGCCCGCGCTCCGGCAGCAGCAGGTCTCAGGGGACAACACCAAACTCTGCTTGTACGCCAGGAACCCGGTGGCTCTTTTGGCCCCATCCGGGCCACAAATGGGGCCGGGCTCCAGGGAAGGGAGTCACAGCGGCAATGCCAGCTGTATGCCACGTGGATGGCTCGGTCTGAGCCAGGTGTCGAGGCTCCCGCTGCAGCGAACAGGTCTCTGGGGGTGCAGATCCCCTTTCGGAGCTGCTCTGGGTGGCAGGGACTTTGAACTTGCAGAAGAACAAAGAAGGTCTGTAAGAGCTCCTAAAGCACAAGACCTTGGCTCAGTGCCGGAAAGCAAATGAGTAAGAGAATATATCCCTGTGGGCAAGCCAAGATGACTCCGGGGGGGAAGGTGTTGGACGTCTAGAGCCCATCACCAGGGAAGGAAATGCAGTCCCTGGGTTCAGTTTGTGCTGCTGCTTGCTGAAGAACAGGACAGGAGCAAGGAGAAGGTGGCGCAAGCTGCGGCTGCAGGCACGCTCCTGTCTGCAGGACAACGTTCCTGAGCTTCCTCTCTGGAAATGGCCATTACATCCTCCCAGCGCTACAAACCAAAGCTCAGTTCCAGGAACTCACTTAAAAACAGCTTAAAACAAATCAACCTTGCCACAGCGGGGCCGAAATCGTCGCGGGGAGAGGAAGCAGAGCGGCTTCTAGAGCCACAGAACGGCTGCAGCCTTGCTCGGAGCCATTTTAGCTCTCCCCAAGCTTCTAGTACCTTGTCAAACCCCAGGGCTCTCCTCCCACCCCGCAGGCTGCAGGCGCCCCGTCAGCCGAGCCCACCCCGATGCCCCACTAAATTTATGCACAACGCCTGGATGCACAGGGAAACACTCTCCTCCCATTCTGCTGCGCATCTGAGAGACGGGGCAGACTCCAGCGGGCAAAGGGACGCCCCTTTCCTTGGGCAACACGTGAAGCCGTGGGGCAGCAAAGGCGGGCATCCGTGCCGCCATCACGAGGTGTCCAAGGTACGCTGGCTGCCCCACGGCTGCTGGCACAGGAGGACAGGTCGGGAGGGCAGCCCTAGTAAGAAGGGGAGTCACAGCACTTCTTTGAGCTCTTGTCACTGCATTAAATGCTTCCTGCAGGGTTTGGCCACCCCATTAGCAGCTGGCAGTTCCTGATCCCTTGATCCGCAGCCAGCCGGGAGCAAGGATGCTCGACCAGCCGAGCACGGCTGATCCCAGGCAGCCAGCCCCCGGGAATGACGCCGCAGATTTATCTGGTTGCTGACGTCCTTGCTCGGTGGCGAGCTGCCCCTCGTCCTTAATCCCCAGCTTGCTCTGGAGCACTGAAGTGATGCGCAGTCGCTGTGCGGAGGCTGCGACTCCCTGCAGAGGGATCACGGAGCCGACCGAGCCGTCAGCCGCCGGCCCCGCTACACATCCAGGGCAGGGAAGAGGACCTGAGTATCCATTAGGACCAAGGGACCCTGCCCTGAGAGACAGCCTGCAGTAATCAAGAAGCCCTCGTGGAAAACAGAAACTGAGCACAGGGATTAGCAGTGTTGTAAACAAGTGAGGAGCTGCTGGCAGAGCCCTGCAGCTCACCGAGACCAGCGCCAACAAACAGTCCTGCCGAGATGGCAGCTCCGGGAAGCGTCTCCGCAACCTGCCACCCCCGACCCCTCTTTCCACCCACGCCTGTGCCTGCCAGAGCCAGCACCAACCCCTGTGACAAGAGGAAAGACCTCAAGGAGCTGATGCTGGGGCTTCTGACAAGCACGAACGCGCGCAGTGAGGCTTTTCGGTTACTGGCGTGGAGATCAGAGCGCAGGGAAACTGTGAGCCCAGTGATCTTTGCCCCCATCATCACAAAACATCCCAGCCCCGAGCTCTGGCAGCTGCCAGCCGGGGGGACGCTCCAGAAAAGCCTTGCTGGCTTCCACCCCGCCACGGGCAGCTCGCCCCTCTGCAGCAGGGCAGGGAGCTGTGGGTTCCAACTGGGACCCAGCGGGTCAAACCTCCCCCCTCCAGCCTGCCGTGGGTGTCCGTCCTGCAGCAGGAGGGTGCCGCCCCCTTACCCTCTCCTCTGGGTGGCCAGCGGCGGCTGTGCCTGGGGGGTCAGCAGGCGTTTCCTGAAGGGGTCCATCATCGACTGGGGCAGGCCGGGTCTCATCGGGGAGGCTGCTCCATAGGGGGGAGCTCCTGGTGGTCCCACCTGCAGCCCTGCCATGGGCATCCGGCCGCCGGGCGGCATCCCGGGGCGCTAGCGGGGAAGAGAAAAGAGGAAGAGTGTACGTTAAACACTGCCCTGCGAGGGGGCCCGACCTTTGCTGGGGAACAGCGGATGCCACCTGCCCTCTCGCTTCTTCCTCAGGAGAGATTTCCGAAGCTGTAACCTGCCCCGAGGTGCGGGTGAGGGACGAGGCAGGGAGGAGGGAAGGACATCAGGAGCTGCAGCCTTCCTTGCTGCAGGAAGAGCGATGGGAAAGCAGAACTAGGATGAGCAGAAGCCGCTGACCGCAGGGGAAGCCCAACCTGCCAGCCAGCACGGAGCCGAACCATGTGTGGCCCCGAGGCACCGCCACACAGCAGGAGACATTGGATCTGGAGAATCACGAGGGTCACTGCCTGCAAAGCCGTCCCACCCTGGGGACATTAGGGGCTGCGGCGTGGGTTGTGCCGTGGGTTTCTCTCCGGAAAGCGCCAGTGCTGGCAGACGCAATGCCTGGCAGGGGAGCGGGGCAATCCCACTTCCTAACAGCATCGGTCATGAGGCCGGCAGGCAGGAAGCCTAGCTCCTGGGTGCAACGGATGGAGGCAAGAGCTCACCCCCTGCCAGCATGCCAGCCCCCGTCCTTCCCCTTCCAGGGACCCAGAAAGGCCACTTCCAAGCCATGACAGGATACCTAACGACTCCCTCCGGCAAGGGGTCCCAACCCAGGGCAGCACTCACAGCCCCTCCCCATCTCTTAGAGCAGAGCAGCTTGGCAAGTCAGCACCTGCACTTGTGGCTTGCAGGTGCCACCAGGTCTACACCCCATGCAGCCCCCCAGGACCCCCAACAATTGGTCACAGCACCCCACCATGACCCACTGGCCACCCCTACATGCTCCAGCCTGCTTCACCGGTGGCCTGAGCCAACAGCCTCCCAGGATCCTTTGATCCTCAAGCTCCGCACTGCCAAGATGCGAGGCTGGGAGAGCCACCAAGCCAGCAGAGCAACATTTCTCCCCTGCCGCAGGCTCCTCGACGTGCCAGGACATCCCCCACGGCTCCCCTCCCACAGCCCTGACAATGGAGCTGGGGCACACGGCCGTGCTGCGGAAGCTAACAAAGCTGCCTCGTTATCCCAAAAGGGCCTGGCAAGGCGATGCCATGGGGCTGACGAGCTTATCTGCATATGGGCATTAATTTCAGTGTTAAGCCCAGGTACGGGAGGGCTGGGAGCAGCTGCAGCCTGTTTGTCCTCCCCAGCTTTTACAGGCAGGCTCAGACCTGGGTGTGTGTTGGGGGGGGTTGGTTTGATGGCAGCTGGAAGCAAAACACACTCACATCGTCCCCAAAATGCTGGTAAATGCAAAAATCAAGAGCTCAAGCTGCTCCCCCTCCGGAGCCTGAGGCCACAGGTATCTCTGCAAGCAGGAGATGCTGAAAACATACCAAGCGCTGCATCGAGAAGCATATTGCAGCTGGGAATTCGAGCAGCAGCAGGGCACAGGATTAGTGCCGCACGCGGAAGTTCAAACACGCACACAAAGCACGAGCAGAGCACATTTCCCAACCTCATGCTGTCTCTGCCTTTGCTCAGCCTTCCTTCAAAGAAGCGCTTCCAGAGCCTGGGCTCGCTAACCTGCCCTTGCCATAGGGCAGGAGCCTGTTCCTGCCTCCTAACAGCCCCCAGATGTTTCTCTCCTTTTGATCGGCCACATTTGCGCAACTCCCCATGACAAGCGGGACTGCACCGGCATCGCCAAGAGCCAACCGCGGCCAGCAGCACCTCCTCTTATTGCCAAAAAATCACAAGGCGAGAACCGTTTCTCTGGGATTATCAAGAAATCCTCTGTGGAGGAGGCAGCACCGAGATCCACACCCTTTGCAAAATTATAAAACACAGGCAGTGGGTAAATACTGTTTGCCAGCGCAGCGTGGCTACAAGAGGACTGCGGTCTCATAACCGTGCTGACTCACCTACGAGGGCTTCTGGAGAACAGATAAGCCGTGAGAAGAGGCTGTGAAACTTTTCATCAGGAATCGGAGAGCCCCAGGAAAAGCTGCATCGTGCCGAAGCTGCACACAGTCACCTGCAGCTCCCTACAGCCATCAGGAGCATGGAGAAGACAGACAGCTTTCAAGGAAACCCTCACCCCTGCGTGTTTCTCAAGCCCACGCAGGAGACCACAATCAGTGCCATGGGGAAACTGGTCTGTGGTCAGGCAGGTTCCCTATGTGACAACATATGACAACACAACTCCTTCCCAAAGCACGCAGACAGACAAAAGCCGCCAGCAGCTTGCTTGGATTAAGAGGTGACGTGGCCACGACCAGCTCCCGTCCTTCGGCCAGGGTAGCTCTCACCACCACCATGCCCCAAGGTCTCTCCTATCTCCTTCTGCCACTCCACAGGTCACATTTCTGATCTGTCCCTGAAAGGAGAGATTTGGAGGCTGGCCGAAGTCAGCTGAGAAAGTCTTTGACTCCTCCACATAAGCGAGAGCACCTTGTCCAAGGTCTCCCGTGTGTCCATCTGCTCTTTGGAAGGCAAGAGACTGCTCGGTTGCGAGAAGAGGAGAAAATTCTGTTGGCAGGGAGAGTTCAGTGCAAGGATGAACAGATCTGTCACACTTCAGACTCTAACGCCACCTCCCTCCACAAACATCTGAGAACCATCAGCCACAGTTAAGCTGCCGGGGGAGCGAGCTCCAGCCCACCAGGGACCTGCATTTGATCACTTGGACGAGCAAAAAAGCGGCAAGGCAGAATCCTCCACACGGATGGGGTTTTTCCCCCCCCCCTCCCCCCGCTCAGTTTACTCTCAAGATTTGCAAATTGCTAACAGAGAAGCCTTTTGGCAAAGCAGGGCCAGGCTCTGCCTTGTGTTCAACCAGCGCCTGCATCCCTGTCCGGGGCAGCCTCAGCTCCCCGGAGGCTGCAGGCTTCTAAGAATCGACTCACACAAGCACGGCCTTAAATCTCTGGCTAAGCCACGAAGCAGCATTACAGCCCTGGCGGGGTGAAATCTGCCTCCAGCCCCCTTCGGAAGCCCTGGAAATTAGCAGGATGTAAGGGGGCTTAAATTAGGGAAGTTTTATTAAACCGGCTAAACCAAGGAGACCTTCCCTAGCTCCTTCCCGGCTGACAACACCCCCCAGCCCTCCATCCACCCCTCTTCACCCATCCCCTCTGGGTCCTGCCTTGTCCTCCCCTCCCTGCCCCACCGCCCCTGCCAGTGGGGCGGACAAAGGGCAAACCTCGCAAGCTCAGCTCCGAGGAACAAGCTGGACCTCGTCCAGCCTTCCCCGCGGAGAGCGAGCGGAGCCGTTTGGAAACGGGACAGAAAACAGCTTGTTTCTGTTCCCTGCCAAAGGCGAAGGAACGAACAGGGCTGGCTGTGGTTTAGCGGTTCATCCCAGGTCAACGTGCAGGCCGCTTGCGTTTGGGGAGCTCTGTTGAGAGTCAACTTCAGTTGGATCCAACGGGAGGCTGGAAGGCTTCCCGATGGATGTTTGTTGGCATGACAGGAGCCTCCCCGCCTGCCAAAGGCCCCTTCTTGAGGAAGGGCAGGCCAGAAATCAGAGGCTGGTAGCAGAAAGGAGAAACAAGGGGAGCAATAAATCGCAGGATGGATCTGCAAGAAGCAGCCAAGCTGAAGAGTGAGCCTGAAGAAAAGCAGCATTTCCGAAAACAGCTTGAGAGCCTCTCTTCGTCTTCCTTCCAAGACCGCAGCTCTTTTCCTGCAGCTCACAACGAGGGGGGAAAGGCTCTTCCCGACGCACGTCCCATTTTGCTCCGTCCCAAAAGGCGCGATCCAACTTTGTACATACTAACAGTCAGGGAACGAGAGCCCACATGCATCCTCGCCCGGGGCTTTGGGAGCAAAGCCCTGGACAGACGCCAGGCGACAACGGCTCTTCCTGCAAGTTCCTCCCCGCACGCCCGGACGGCGGCGCTTCCCATTAGGACAAATGCTAAAAGCAAAGCCTGTTCAAACGGGATTTGAGCTCCGTGCCAGGCTGGTCTCAAGGAGAGGTCGGCTGCTTAAAGCCACCGCTCAGCCCAAGGCTTTGCATGGATAAGGACCAACTGAGCCCCCCCAGCACACCCCAAAAAGGTGCTTTCCCCCCCTCTTTTTTTTCCAGTCTTATCTGTGAGCAAACCCCTCTTGGGAGGGCATCAGGAAGAGCCAGGGTTTGCGCCGGTGGAGATCTCCATCCCGGAGCTGGTGGTCTTGTCGAGATGCTGTTGCAGCCTGCAACCTCTCACGCAGCACCTTGCTCCCAGCAAACCCCCAAACTGCCCCAGCGCAGCTTGTCACGCTTGGAAGACCCGCCATATTTTGGTACAGGAGAAGCTCCAGGGGTTGGGTTGCTTCTCAGCTAAAAACCATAGACGAGGAAGTAGTAAATTAAAGGAAAAAAGGCAATACAACAGGCAAAGAGACCGAGTAGATTTAGGGCACGTGCTGGCACCGTTCCAAGCACCAACAGAGATGTCTGGGTCCAGAAAATCCTGCCCGTCTGCTGCCTCGCACCTGAAGCTGCAGATGTTACAGGTCAGAGAAAGGAAAGGTCACGGGGATTCAAATCATAACACAGGCATTACCACAAGCAGGAACAAGGAACAAAGGTGTCGAGTTCCCGCCTGAAACTCCAGCAGCTGCTAACACAGCGCGGAGGCACACACGGGAAGAGGTGCCTGGCATAAAACACTGCCTTTGGCGCTGCTGCAGTGCTAAGCTGCCCAGGGAATGGCTCCGAGAGCTCCCGAGAAGGTCCTGTAGAGGAAGATGGAGTGAGGGCCTTCAACAGCAAGTTCTGGAGATGTTGTCCACCTAGAAGTTCACTGTCATGTTTCCCCAGGAGAAACAAAGGGTGCTCTGGTCTCCGATGTTGCCTTCCTCCCTCTTGCTCCAAGAGGACAGCGTTCATCTGCTTCGTATCATCGCTTAAATTAATTCAAGGCTCAGTCTATGATGAAACCTGCCTTGGAAACCATCTCCCTTGGGAAGGGTGGGATCACCCAGCCCAAGCAGCATCACAGCTTTCTGGTGCAGCTCCAGCCTGGCCATTCCCTCCAGGCCCCCTTTGAGCCAACCCCAATCACCCGACGAGCAGGAAAACCATTTTCCTCTGCTCCCAAGATCGTGTGGAACTCTCTCACGCTGCACTACGCCCTCTCCAACATGTCTGGGCCACCCCAATCTTTCACCTGGCTCTGTACCAGCGACCTGCACTTCTCCAGCTCTTCCATCCCGGCTGTCTGCACAGGTTTCTCCACGAAGCACGACTTTCATAGAATGGTTTGGGTTGGAAGGGACCTTAAAGATCATGTCGTTCCATGTGGCGTGACACGAGGTGTGACACCTCCCACCAGCCCAGCTTGCTCCAAGCCCCGTCCAACCTGGCCTTGAACCCCTCCAGGGCTGGGGCAGCCACAGCTTCTCTGGGCAACCTGGGCCAGGGGCTCACCGCCCTCACAGCAAAGAATTTCTTCCCGATATCTCATCTAAATCTCCCCTCTTCCAGTTTAAAACCATTCCCCCTCATCCTATCACTATGCGCCCTTGAAAAAGTCCCTCTCCGGCTTTCTTGTAGGCCCCTTCTGATACTGCAAAGCTGCTATAAGGTCCTGGTGTGGGGCAGCTATAATGTCTCCCTGAACTTTACTTTTCTTCACGCTGCTGCCTGCCCGGGGACAGGATCACTGAGCCACAGCTGCTGTCAGGGTTAGGAGCTGCTTGGACTGCAGCAGCCCTCCTGTCCCATGGAAACCAGGCTCCTTCTCACCAGCAAGTGCCTATGAAACTCTTTTATCACCTAATTAATGCTCCTTTTTGCCATGTCTGTGCACCAGCAAAGCATCAGCATGGGGTAACTTCGAGGCTGGAGCGTTGCTTTGCACAGTCCCATCTCCACTACACAGTGCCAAGCCCGCTCCCCGCCACAGCGTCAACCTGATAACTCAGGAAAAACCTCTCCTAAGCCTGAAACTAGCACCTAAATAAACAGAAGAAACGCTCCTTCTCGTTGCATTTACACCAGCTGGCACAACCTGGATGCTGGGGGCTGGAATTTGGCCTTGGCAGCCGCGCTGCCACCAGCACAGGGACCAGGACGGGGGCTCTGCGGGCAGACCTGCTGCCAAGCAGCCTGATGGAGCTTAGCTGATCATCCTCCGCTGGAAAAAAAACCCCTCTCCTTCCTGCTCCAGGCACGTCACCGGCGCCTGACTGCTCTGGAAACGTCAGCTCCCAAAAGGGGTCCCAAATCAGTCCCAAAAGGAACTCCCCAAAGAAGTCATCCTCTTGAATTCCCTGCCTGAGCCACCAGTAAATAACCAGCAGGCACGCAAGGATGTCAAAAGGACGAGCATATGCTTAATAATCCAGTGATTAAAGAGCCCTTAAGCACTCGCTGGCGTGGATGAGGCCTGTTGTGTCTCCTAGTGCTGAAATAATGAAGTTCTTCATTAAGCCAGGGCATAACGAAGCAGGGAAGTCCTCCGGGTATGGCAGGGATGGCCACTGGGAGGGGAGGGGCTGTTTTCCCCAGCCTGGGAATTGCAAAACAAAGGACAGACCCTCTGGATCACACCCGCTCTCCCCTCCCAGGCGCAGGCAGCCCTGCCAGCAAGCTGCTAGCCAGATGCAGCTCGTGGCCAGACATGAGGCATGGTGCTTGCCACCAGCCCCGAGGCTCAACCGGCCCCACCGACCCAGCCGTCTCCTGCACCAGGACACTACAGTGATGTACACTTGATGTACATCGCCCTGCGCTCCCAACACCTGCTGCCATCACAGCGTTACGGCCAGCAACGGAGCACAGGGGCGAAAAAAACAAGCATATGTCAGCTTGTTTACCCGTGGCGGTGAGCGGCTCCCGGCTGCTCCCGTCAGGCTTCAGCTTCCCGGCTGGATTTTGCAACCTGCCGCACGGAAGGTCAGCATCTGCCCGGCCCAAAACGCCTCCTGAGTCGAGTTGCCTTCAATTCACGCTCAGATCAGCCTCGGCTGCGCCATCTCAGTTTTCAGCGCCAGGCTTTAGGGCGTTTTTAAGGCTACGGTGGGCAGTTGTTTCCTCATCTTGTATTAATGAAGCTTACAAGCTGGGAATTCCCTCGGCTTGATTTATTTCTGAAGTTTTAATTCATGCAAATTAAGGCGGCAGCTCTGGAGGAGGCGATCAGCGGCGCCTGAGAACATGTTGCACAACCAGGCTCCTCCATTTCAAGCCCGCCTGGAAAACTGGTGTTTTACACCAGAAACCTAATAACCAAAAATAACCACCCCGCGCGTAAAAGTGAATCGATAAGCTGTGGGTGCAAGCGGGAGGTGGAAACTTGAGTGTATATCAGAATATACTTCTCACAAGAGATGTTCCGGCTGGAAAACGAGCGGTTTCTCTTGCTTTTTGAGGGTAGATATAGTTTCCACCAGTATTAGCGAGCGTCTGCTCGCCTTGTCCACCGCCTCACCGTCTCCGCGGGTGGAAGACACGCACCCGCCGCGCCGTGGGGTCACCTCCGCCTTCGCCGGAGACGCAGGTGTCCGGGTTTCGAGGCTGCTGGGGGCAATGGGAAATGGCTGCGGGCCCGGAGCTGGGTCTGCGGCCTCAGGATTCCTCCGCTCCAGCGGGTAACGGGGCCGGGCACCGGCTGCTGCCAGGCAGCCACCGGCCATGGCTGGCTGCGGCGGAGGGGACGCGCTCGGCGGCGCTGCCCTAACTTTTACCGGGGAAGTGGAGGGGGGGCGGGGGGAAAGCGAGAGCAAGGGAAGGTACGGAGCTATCCTAACTAAAAACAGCAAGAAAACCACATTACCGGGGATTTAAGCCCCGGTAGAGGCCGGGCTCCCGGGTGAGGGGCACCGCGGGGCGGCTCCGGGAGCCGGCGGAGGCCCGGCCGCCGCTGCCTCAGGCCCTGAGGCGCAAGGAAGGCCCCAGCGGCCGGCCCAGCGCCCGCCACCCCCGGGAGGCACCGAGGGGGCCTCCGCCACCCCCTCTTCCCCTCACACCCCCCCCCTTACACACACACACACACCCCCCTCCCCGCCCCGCCTCACCTGGTACTGCGCGGCGGCCGGGCCCATGGGGCGGTAGCCCGGGGCGGCGGCGGCGGCTGCGGCGGGAGCTGGGCTGGGCCCCCTCAGCATGGCGGGGCCGGGGCCCGGAGGCGGCGGGGCGGCGGCGGGGGGCAGCGGACTGAGCGGGAAGGCGCCGCGGCCGGCCATGGCGGGGAGGGGGGGGGGGGGAGGGGGCGGCGGAGGGCAGCCCCCGCCCGCGGTGTTTACTCGGAAGCGGCGGCGGCGGCGGCCGGAGACGGAGGCAGCGCGCGGCGCCCGCTGGCCACGCCCCCCCACACGCCACGCCCCCGTGTCGTGGCCACGCCCCCCCGCGTCGTGACCACGCCTCCCATGCAAACCCCGCCCCGAGGGCTCCGCCCCCAGGCGGGGGCACGGCCCCGCTGCGGCGCATGCGCACATGTGGGCGTGGGGGGGTGAACGGGCACGGGGGCGAGTAACGGGCACAGGACGGGTAGAGTTGGAAGGGACCTTGAAGACCACCCAGCGCCACCCCCTGCCCTGGGCAGGGACACCTCCCACCAGCCCAGGTTGCTCCAAGCCCCGTCCAACCTGGCCTTGAACCCCTCCAGGGATGGGGCAGCCACAGCTTCTCTGGGCAACCTGGGCCAGGGGCTCACCACCCTCAGAGGGAAAAATTTCTTCCTTAGATCTCACCTAAATCTCCCCTCTTCCAGCTTCAAACCCTTCCCCCTCGTCCCATGGCTCCCCTCCCTGATCCAGAGTCCCTCCCCAGCTTTCCTGGAGCCCCTTTAGGGACTGGAAGGGGCTCCAAGGTCTCCGCGGAGCCTTCTCTTCCCCAGGCTGAACCCCCCCAGCTCTCTCAGCCTGTCCCCACAGCAGAGGGGCTCCAGCCCTCCCAGCATCTCCGGGGCCTCCTCTGGCCCCGCTCCAACAGCTCCGTGTCCTTCTGCTGTTGGTGCCCCAGAGCTGGAGGCAGCGCTGCAGGGGGGTCTCCCCCGAGGGGAGCAGAGGGGCAGAATCCCCCCCTCGCCCTGCTGCCCACGCTGCTGGGGATGCAGCCCAGGCTGCGGGGGGTTTCTGGGCTGCCAGCACACGTTGCCGGGGCGTGTTGAGCTTCTCACCCACCAACACCCCCAAGTCCTTCTACTCGGGGCTGCTCTCCAGCCATTCTCTGCCCAGCCAGGACTTGGGTTTGGGATTGCCCCAACCCACGTGCAGGACTTTGCACGGTGTGCAGGTACACGGGTGTGTGTACAAGGGGGTGTGAAGCTGTGGTTGTGCCTGCAGACATGTGTGTGAAGGCGTGTGTGTTTACGGACGTGAGTGTGAAAGCACGCGTGTGTGTGCGTGTGCACATGAGGTGCGTGCATGTGCAGGCACGGAGCCCCGCATGAGCAGCACGTGCATGTGCAGATGTGGGTGCAAGAGCACATGTGCAGAGACACGCAGGTAGAATCACAGAATCATTCAGGTTGGAAAAGACCCTTGGGATCATTGAGTCCAACATCAACCCCACTCTACAAAGTTCTCCCCTACACCATATCCCCCAACCCCACATCTAAACGAGTCTTAAACACATCCAGGGATGGTGACTCCACCACCTCCCTGGGCAGCCCATTCCAGTGTCTGACCACTCTTTCTGGGAAGAATTTTTTCCTAATGTCCAGCCTAAACCTACCCTGCTGCAGCTTGAAGCCATTCCCTCTTGCCCTATCGCTAATTACCTGCGAGAAGAGACCAGCACCAACCTCTCTGCAATGGCCTTTCAAGTAGTTCTAGAGAGTGGTGAGGTCTCCCCTCAGCCTCCTCTTCCTCTAAACAGTCCCAGCTCCTTCAATCGCTCCTCATCAGATTTATTCTCCAGGCCCTTCACCAGCTTCGTTGCCCTCCTCTGCCCTTGCTCCAGCACCTCGAGATCTCTCTCATATTGAGGTGCCCAAAACTGGACACAACACTCAAGGTGTGGCCTCACCAGTGCTGAGTGCAGGGGGACAATCACCTCCCTCCTTCTGCTGGTCACACTATTTCTAACACAAGCCAGGATGCCATTGGCTTTCTTGGCCACCTGGGCACACTGCTGGCTCATGTTCAGCCACTTGGCAATTAGAACCCCCAGGTCCTTTTCTGCCGGGCAGCTCTCCAGCCACACTGCCCCAAGGCTGTAGCGATGCATGGGGTTGTTGTGGCCAAAGTGCAGGACCCGGCACTTGGCCTTGTTGAAGCTCATGCCGTTAGCGTTGGCCCATCGATCCAATCCATCCAAGTCTCTCTGTAGAGCCTCCCTATCCTCATGCAGATCAACACTCCCGCTTAACCTGGTGTCATCTGCAAACTCGCTGATGATACACTCCATGTCCTTATCAAGACCATCAATAAAGATGTTCAACAGAAATGGTCCCAACACCGGGCCCTGAGGAACACCACTTGTGACCGGCCGCCAGCTGGATTTAACTCCATTGACCACCACTCTTTGGGACCCTCCATCCAGCCAGTGCTTGATCCAGCAGATCGTGCGCTCATCCAGGCCATGAGCCGCCAGTTTTTCCATGAGAATTCCAAGGGGGAACAGTGTCAAATGCTTTCTGAAAGCCTAGGTAGACAATATCCACAGCCACAGGTGTCAGGGCGTGTACGCTCACGCGTGCAGCGTGTGCGGGCGGGTGTGTGTGTGCGGGCCTGGTCGTGCCCGTGTCGGCGGGGGCCGCTGGCACACGCGTGTGCAGGGCAGCGCGCACGGGCGGGCGCGGGTGGGCGGTAGGACCCGGGGGAGCCCCGCGGGGGCAGCGCTGCTCATCGGCGCGGCCGCCAGGGGGCGCCGCAGCGCCGGACCCGGCCGCTCGCTCCGCTGCGGAGCCGGGGGGGGGCCGGAGGCTGCCGCGGCGGGGGGGCAGCAGAGCCCGGGGCGGTGGGCCCGACCCCGGTGGCCGTTCTGGGACCTCCCGGACTCTGCCCGCGGGGGGAGCCGAGGTGGAGCGGGACCTGGCGTCCTGGTGGAGCAGGACCAGGGCTTAGCGTGGGGCATGGGAGGAGCAGGGCCCGGTGTGGGGCAGGGCTCTGATGTGGGGCAGGGCAGGAGCAGGGCCCGGTATAGGGCCTGGTGTGTGGGGCTGGGACAGGTATGGCCATGCATGGGAGCAGCAGGGCCCGGTGTGTGGCAGGGTTCCATGTGAAGCAGGGCAGGAGCAGGGCCCCAGTATAGAGCCTGGTGTGGGGCAGGGCCTGGTGTGGGGCAGGGCAGGAGCAGGGCCCCAATATAGAGCCTGATGTGGGGCAGGGCAGGAGCAGGGCTCAGTATAGAGCCTGGTGTGGGGCAGGGCAGGAGCAGGACCCCAGTATAGAGCCTGGTGTGGGGCAGGGCAGGAGCAGGGCTCAGTATAGAGCCTGGTGTGGGGCAGGGCCTGGTGTGGGGCAGGGCAGGAGCAGGGCCCCAGTATAGAGCCTGGTGTGGGGCAGGGCCTGATGTGGGGCAGGGCAGGAGCAGGGCCCCAATATAGAGCCTGGTGTGGGGCAGGGCCTGGTGTGGGGCAGGGCAGGAGCAGGGCCCCAATATAGAGCCTGATGTGGGGCAGGGCAGGAGCAGGGCTCAGTATAGAGCGTGGTGTGGGGCAGGGCCTGATGTGGGGCAGGGCAGGAGCAGGACCCCAATATAGAGCCTGGTGTGGGGCAGGGCAGGAGCAGGGCTCAGTATAGAGCCTGGTGTGGGGCAGGGCAGGACTCAATATAGAGCCTGGTGTGGGGCAGGGCCTGATGTGGGGCAGGGCAGGAGCAGGGCCCCAGTATAGAGCCTGGTGTGGGGCAGGGCCTGGTGTGGGGCAGGGCAGGAGCAGGGCCCCAGTATAGAGCCTGGTGTGGGGCAGGGCAGGAGCAGGGCTCAGTATAGAGCCTGGTGTGGGGCAGGGCCTGATGTGGGGCAGGGCAGGAGCAGGACCCCAATATAGAGCCTGGTGTGGGGCAGGGCAGGAGCAGGGCCCCAATATAGAGCCTGGTGTGGGGCAGGGCAGGAGCAGGGCTCAGTATAGAGCCTGGTGTGGGGCAGGGCCTGATGTGGGGCAGGGCAGGAGCAGGGCCCCAATATAGAGCCTGGTGTGGGGCAGGGCAGGAGCAGGGCCCCAATATAGAGCCTGGTGTGGGGCAGGGCAGGAGCAGGACCCCAATATAGAGCCTGGTGTGGGGCAGGGCAGGAGCAGGGCTCAGTATAGAGCCTGGTGTGGGGCAGGGCCTGATGTGGGGCAGGGCAGGAGCAGGGCCCCAATATAGAGCCTGGTGTGGGGCAGGGCAGGAGCAGGGCTCAGTATAGAGCCTGGTGTGGGGCAGGGCCTGGTGTGGGGCAGGGCAGGAGCAGGGCCCCAATATAGAGCCTGATGTGGGGCAGGGCAGGAGCAGGGCTCAGTATAGAGCCTGGTGTGGGGCAGGGCCTGGTGTGGGGCAGGGCAGGAGCAGGGCCCCAATATAGAGCCTGGTGTGGGGCAGGGCCTGGTGTGGGGCAGGGCAGGAGCAGGACCCCAATATAGAGCCTGGTGTGGGGCAGGGCAGGAGCAGGGCTCAGTATAGAGCCTGGTGTGGGGCAGGGCCTGATGTGGGCGCACTCAAGGCTGTGAAGGCCACCACTCAGCCCCAGGGGGCTTTGGGCTTTCTCTGCTCCTACCCGCTCAGGTAGACCCCCACCTAAGGTGGGACGAGGTTTGTCACCCCTCTGGGGCTTGGCTCAGCCCCTCTCCTTTCTTTTCCCCCCAGCTATGGCTCCAAGACCCTCGGCTGCAGCTGACCCACTCCGTTTTCTTGGTCTTTGCATCCTTTTTCTCTCGTTTTTTCCCCCCCTCCCTGCCCTTGCTGCTCCATTTCCATCACCAGAACAGTCATCTTGTGGCCGCTGAGCCTCCTGACCAGGCAGACACATGCCCCCTCCCCTCTTTGCCACCACCGCTTTCTGGCCAGGTAGGACACCAGCGCTCAGCCCCGTTCCCCCAGTGACCTGCCCCAGCCGGCCCGGGGGCAGCAGGATGCCTGGCTGTGCCCAGTTCAACCAGTCTGGCTGCCCATGCTGGGACCAGGACGAGAGCAGAGCTGGAACTCCAGTTGCAGACTGGAGCTGGACCAGTGTCTGGGCTTATTTTTGATTTATTATTCATCCTGTGGGGCTGGGAGTGGGGTCATTTCTCCCCAGAGCAGCCCCCAAGCCAGGGCTGCTCCCCACGGAGAGCAGGGGGGGGACGTGGTGCTGGGGGAGAAGGTCCATGGAACAAGGTGACTTCCCCAGCGTCTTCCCAAAAGCGCTCCAGAAGGTACCGCCGACACCCGTGTCCCCTTCGAGCCTCACTCCGTGGGCACTAGGTGGAGCAAAGCACCAAAAAAAGCAAATTTTCCTGTTAAATTAACATCTCCCGCATCCCCGCTGTTCGACTCCGTCCCGCTGGGGGACCCCCCCCATCCCTGGATGAAATGGGGATGAAACGAGGTTTTGGGGCAGTCGGTGTGGGGGATCGCCCTCCCCCAGGTTTCCAAACCCTCCGGCTCTCCCTCCCTGCCTGCGCGCTTCCACCGCAGCCGTAAACCATCAGTAAAACATGGAGCTTCCCTTCAGAAGCGCTGACACTTCATTAAGCAGAACACGAAACCCTGCTCCGGTGGCGATTACAGAGCCGCTAATAACCCTTAATGAAACGCCAGGAAAGGTTGAAATACTGCTCCAGCGCGGGAGCTGCTCGGTGGCGGCACGGGGCGGTGAGCGATGCTCGGGGACCGCGCTCCGTGCCCGGGAGTTATTTGCTTGATGAATCCATCTCTCTGGGCTGGCGTCAGATTTAGTCGCTGTCTGTCATCCCAGCAAATTTGCCAGTGGTTTTGGGGAAGTTTGTAGGATTTTTTGGGCGATCTGGGTGCTCTGTGGTCCCTGCCTGTTCGGTGAAAGCAGCAGGATGGGCAGTAAATGATGTCTTTCCCCTCTGGTGGCTTCACCGCAGTGTCCCAGGCAACGGGGACAGGCAAAACCTGTTTGAAAGTGATGGTGAAACCTCTTTGCATCGTGGTTGTCGCTCCAGACCTTCCCCTGAGCAGAATTCCTACTATTAACGGGTCAGAAAAGGCTCCTTTCAGCCCTTTCCCTCCTACAGGGCTTAAGTCTTCGTCCCAGTCTCGTTCCTGGCGGTTTCTCGGCCCAATGGGACGGCAGCGACGATGGGTGTTCATCCCCGGGGAGGACACGCGTGGCTCCGCTCTCCATCTGTGCAATCGCCGAGAGGATTTTCCTGCTTTGTTTCGGGCTGGGCTGTGCTGGGCGCGAGTTCCCTTTCCCGTAGGAAAACCCTTCTCCGGGGTGCAGGGCTGCTTCTCCTACTCGTAGATAGGAAAGGGATCTAAACCAGAGAACGCTCACCTCTTGGTTTTTTGTGGGCTTTTTTTGTTTTTTTTGTTTTTTTTTTTCCTTTTGCTGAAATGTAGGAGATGCTCCTAAACCCGAATAAACTTCTGGAAATAAGGCAGGTAAACAAAAGGCTTAAGATGAAGAAGCGCCGGCACAACAGCGATTTAATTTGCGCGTGCTCTGCAATGCAGTCGGTAGGTACAAGGCACCCTGCTGCGGCGCCACAGGGCCCTTGCAGAAGCAACGGGCTTTGGGGAAAGAAGACAAGGATTGTGAGGATTAGGGCTTTATTGCTTTTCCAGCTCCATTTTCTTTTCCCGCCCTCTTCCCGTGAGCGCACGGAAATCCCCAGGGCTTGGGGACAAAGCATGTGCCAGCACCCAGGGCGCCGGGTCCTCCTCCCATCCCTGGTTTGCTGAATGACCTTCAGCAAGATGTTTCCCTTTTCCCCAGTTTTCCCACCCCTGTTGCAGTGGGAAAGGCTCCCAACCCACCCGGTCCTGCTGCTGCCGGTAGGAGATTCCCCCTGCCCGGGGCAGAAGTTGCCAATAAATCACGGCACCGGTTTCCCAGCAGGAAAGCAGAGCCCGGCTGTGCAGGAACATCTCCGTGGGTGTCCCCAGTCCCTACTGGGGGCATCTTTGCAATCGTTTTGTTGCCCGAGAGCTTTGGCAGCTTTAGCAGTTCCTCTGTTTCAGTCCATCTCCAGGGATCATGCAGGCGGTTGGGAAAAATCCTACTTCCCTTTTTCCCCTTCATGCAGAAAGTCTGGAGCTCCCAGGAACGCTAGGCGTCTTCTCCATTTACTCGTGTGCTGTTTTTAATCGCCTCTTGTGCCGTTTTTCGGAAGCGCGGAGACCTCAATGATTACTTTGCTGGAGTTCCTCTTCAAATTTCGAACTTTTCCAGCGTCCCACCAGGTGCCAGATCATTAGCACGGGGTCAAAGCCCAGAGGACGCTGATTAAAGGACCTTCTCTTTGTCAGCTGGGAGCAAACGTGTTTGCCCTGGTTTCTACTCCTATTATGTGGCACAGGCTGAAGCCTAATTAGCGAGACCCCGTTCGTCAGCGTAGGTGAGGCTCAGTGCCTCTCTGGGAAGGCTCCTTGTTCTCGGCTGTCTGCACAGACCAGGGGAAGCTTCCTCTCTGGATGAAAAGTCAGGAGCATCCTTTGCATATTTTTCAATTAAACCTTCCCTTCTTTAGGTCAGCACAATCCTGGGAGGCAGAAGCAATTAACATATAAATTGCAAATCCATGCCGGTGGCCAACTCAACCTTTGGGGACGGAAGGGAGATATTTAGCTTGTCACAGTAACACTCCTGGGAGATGGGAAGATCTTCCAGATGGACAGTCACGGGTGGCAGAGGAAGGCAGCAGGCCCAAATATTGTTTGATGAACAGCCTTGACCATGTCGAGGAAAGGCACAGAGCCCTCGAGCCAAGAGGGCTGAAGAGATCTCCAAAAAAAGTTGTGCTCCAGAGGAAGGACCGAGGGGAACCACTAGAGAAACACCAACCGAAATCTGGATTTTGCAGATTCCACCATTGTTAGGTTTCATTTCTTCGGGGATTGAAGTAGTTGGTCTGGTGCAAGCCGTGGACATGCTGTTTATGTGTTAGACTCCGTCCCAGGCGCCAGTGGCTCCCAAGAGAGCGTTGAAGCAACAAGTTACTGGAGATAGTGAGATAAAGATGGCTTTGGTTCATGACTAATGTAGAAGCTTGGGCGGTAGGGACATTTCACAGCGGAGAGCTCGATATCTCAAGCCCGCTCCCACCACGTGTGGGACTGCACCACCACCAGATACGACCCTGCGGTGCTTCATCCCACCGGCAGCCTCCAGCTGTGACCACGTTGCGTCTTGCAGATGTGTTGGATGTGAGTCTGCTCTGCCTCTGGGCCATCCATCGCCCCATTGCTCCCAGGGCAGCTGCAGCCTCGGCCCATGAATCCAAGGACAGCCCCTGGTTTTCCCTTCCTGGCAGGGTGGCATCGCTGGGGACAATTTAGGGCTACAAAGATGCTGAGGGGACTGGAACCCCTCTCTGATGGAGAAAGGCTGAGGGATTTGGGTCTCTTCAGCCTGGAAAAAAGCCGGCTGAGGGGGGATCTTATCAACGCTGATAAATACTGAAAGGGGGGGTGTCAGGAGGATGGGGCCAGGCTCTTCTCAGTGGTGCCCGGGGACAGGACAAGGGGTAACGGGCACAAACTTGCCCCTGGGAAGTTCCATCTCAACAGGAGGAGGAACTTCTTTGCTGTGAGGGTGGCAGAGCCCTGGCACAGGCTGCCCAGAGAGGTGGGGGAGTCTCCGTCTCTGGAGACATTCCAAGCCCGCCTGGCCGCGTTCCTGTGCCACCTGCTCTGGGTGACCCTGCTCTGGCCGGGGGTTGGAGGGGATGATCTCCAGAGGGCCCTTCCCACCCCGGCCAGGCTGGGCTTCTGGGATTCTGTAATTTCCCCTCCCAGCTGTAGGACAACTGGCTTCTTGGTGCCCTTCAACACCCCAGGGCTCCACAGCCTGAGCTGATTGCTGGTGGAAGACTCCCAGCAGTGTGGATGCTGGTCCTGGGACGAGCAGATGGACATCCCTCCCTTCGCCTCAGCAGATGTGTTTCTCAACTCATTTGGGAAGAAAATGATCTGCTTTTCATGTCATCCCCAGGCTGCCTGCTGCCAAATTTTCATCCAACCACGAGTCTTTGCAAGCCCACGCCTACCCCAGTCTATCCCAGCTCCATCTGGGTCCAACCTGTGACACAGCTCTGCCTAACACCTCACGTAAGGCACACGATGAAGCTTTGAGTAATCGGCCAGATGATAACTCAGGTTTTAAATCATTTACCTGTGCAGGGAAGGTTTCCCCGTCAGGAGGATTTAAAGCGATGCTGGGAACACGGCTCCTGTTTAACCTTCTCTGAGCTGTAATGGGGTTGAGTTTGTCCTCTCACCATTCCGTTGTCGTTCGGCGGCTGTAAGGTTTCAGGCTGGCTCTGGAGCCTGTCAAACTCCATCCACCGCTAAAAGGCTGTGTGATGGGCTGGGGATGGGTTGTGTTGCCGGGAGGCGGGGGACAACCCCTCTCGGTCCCCTCCGTCCCCGTGGGACAGGTGGCAAAGGCTGAGCTCAGAGGGCTTTTGGTACCGTGGGACAGAGCTGGGACAAATCCCGTGTTTTCCAGGTGAGCCAAGATGCTTTGAGGGGGAAGGCAGCAGCGGAAGAATCAGCTTAAGACGGCCTGTTAATGCCGAAAATCCTGGATATACCGAGCCGGGAAGCTGCACCCACGCTAGCAGCTGAGCCGGGTCTCCCGACAGATCCCTGGCACCATTTCCAGCCCCATCCCTTCCTCCCACGCTTCTCCGGCAGCGATGGGCTGCTCCCTGTGCCACCTTCCCAGGGAGCCACCCCAAGTCCCCCCTGCCTTCCCTGCTACGGGACACCTCCCTTGCGATGCAAGGCACCTGGCACATAAAAGCGTTAAGCCTCATTTTTAGGTGGTTTTATCTCTTCATGGGTTGCAGGATCATGCTAAGGGGGTTTATCCCGGCGGAAAAACATTCTCCCCTCTTCCCAGATTTTCACCGGGGAGAACTTTGGATCAGCATCTTCTCCGGGCTCAGCCCCTCCCTCACCCCTCTGTGCTTGGGCACAAGAGGGCACTGAAACACCACCGCGATCGGAGTGTCCCTGAGCCCAGACGGAGCTGCTGGAGCCAGAAGGTCCCTTCTGCACCTTCCCCCCTGGCCACTGGCCACGGAGGGGCCAGCAGACGCATCCAGAGGATGCTCCTGCCCTACGCCGCCGTGTGCGTGGCCGTGCTGTGCCCATCCCATTAAATTCCATCGCCTTAAACGAGGGGAGCAGGAGCCGAGCGGAGCCAGAATCTCCTGCTGCGTGAGCTGAACCCGTGTTTCTGGGGCTGGGGCCAGCAAGGGCAACGAAATCCCTGGAGGTTTGTGCTCATTGAGGTCAAACCCTCGCTCACCGCTCTCGAAACGAACAGCCCCTTCACCCGCTGGGGTTAGAGCAGGTGGAAATTGCGTCAGCGGCGCTCTGCAGACCTGGGAGTGCTTAATTGATATTAATCTCATCAACGCAAATCATATTAGCTCTCCTAGAAACACTGGGCCTTTACCACTAGCAACGGCGACTATTCCGTATAAATCAAATTTACCAGCCTATAAACATTAGTACATCCCACAGACATATTC
Source organism: Larus michahellis (assembly GCF_964199755.1). Taxonomy (NCBI): domain Eukaryota; kingdom Metazoa; phylum Chordata; class Aves; order Charadriiformes; family Laridae; genus Larus; species Larus michahellis. The sequence continues at coordinate 5,185,224 of NC_133913.1, read as the reverse complement.
ACCCTCATAAAAAACATCAATTGCTGCCTGACTATATTAGTGGGAATAAATTACAGAACTTTATCTCTCTGCCATGATTTTGGGCAAAACCACATAAAAGAGACGCTTGGAAGATGCTTTTGTGTCGATTGTTACAGAAGCTGCCGATGCTGTTTGGCTTCTTCAAACCACTATGAATTGCGTATAATTAAGGGATTTGAAAACCCCCAATGACTAAATGATAAAAATGTCCCTTTTGCAAGCCCCAAAACACCCGTGTGGGCAATTTTTGTGCAGGTGAGGAGAATAAACCCAACTTATTAAGCATCACCCTGTGGGAGGGATGCAGGATAGATCCTTTTACGTTATTTTTTTTAGCAATGGGCAAACAGGGGAAAGCGTCTGATGGGGGGAAAAAAGAGTTTGTGCTATTCAGCTCCTCAAAAAGACGACTGTGAGGTGGTTTTATTCCGGTGTGAGCATCTCTGGAAGAGCAAAACACGCAGTGAAATGAGGGTACCGGAGGGAAGCTGGGAGGGAGTTGGACGAGAAATGAGGCTGGTGCTTCAAGCAGGCAGTGTGATTAACCACGTGAGCGAAGCTTTGAGGAAGTGGTGGGGTTTCATGGAGACCGGATGGTTTGAGGGATGCTTCGTTCCCACATGAGGTACTGGGGCACTGGGGGGGATGAAGTGGCCGGTGGTGCTGAGAAGGTCGGTCTCAATGACCGAACATCGGATGGGCCTGTGAATCTCTGGCAGGAGGAATGAGGGGTAAGGTGGGGAACAGGAGACTTCAAAGCCATAGCATGCGTCTGCAGTTGTCCCTATGCCAGGGACAAGCCTTATCTTCCCCAGACCCTCCGGGGTACCCGTGGGCCTCAAACCATCCTTCCCTCACCACACGGTTGCCTAATTCTTCTTCCCTGCCGTGGACGCAGTACCCAGGCTAGTTTAATGTGCTCTGCAGTAGATGAGCTTGGGGACATCATCTCCTTAAGTGTCGGCCAACTTGTTGGCTTTCCTGCTGGTTTCCCACCCAGTGAAGTCACACTGGGGGTGCTGCGGGTGGTCCCGTGTCCATCTGTCCCTCCTGAGCAGGGAGGACACTCCCAGCAGAGCTGATCTGCCTCCCCCATCTCATCTGCTTTATCTATGGTCTTAAACTGGAGCAGGGCAGGGTTAGATGAGCCATTAGGAAGAAGTTCTTTCCACTGAGGGTGGTGAGACACTGGTCCAGGTTGCCCAGAGAGGGGGTGGAGGCCCCGTCCCTGGAGACATTCAAGGCCAGGCTGGATGCGGCTCTGAGCGACCTGATCTAGTTGAAGACATCCCTGCTCACTGCAGGGGGGTTGGACTAGGTGGCCTTTAGGGGTCCCTTCCAACCCAACACATTCTATGGTTCTATGGGTCTATGATTCCATGGTCCGTTCTGGAGTGTCCTCACTCATCAGCTTGGGTGATGGCCTGGTGCCTGCTCCCAGCTGGCAAGGGTTGGAATAATCTCCTGTTCTTCTACACATCTCTGCTCTTTTTATTGAGGCCTTCTCCTCTAGGTCTGTCTCAGGTACGTGGCGCTCCTGTTACCATAGTAATGTGTCTCACCGCCTCACCGTCTTCAGCGTGCTTATCCTTGTAACGTCCCTGCGGAGGAGAGGAGCACTGTTGTGCCCGCGATACAGTGGAGGGAAGCACTAGGATGAAAAGCTCGAGTGAGGTGGGGACCAAAAAGCCCCTCAAAGCCTCAAAAGCTTGGTGTGGTCACCCAGGTGGTGGACAAATGTCCAGGGCAGAGGTGACCATTGGTGGTTCCTCATCTTCACCCTTGCTTAGCCCCATAGCAGGCTTTCTTATCTGGCTCCACCACTGATGGTGCTTACAACCTCATCCCTTCTCTCCGTGCTTGGTGACAAGAAGTGATTAAGGAGTTTAATAATTTGGATTTATTCTTTGCTTCTGTCCGAGGCTGCTCGAAGGACAATAAAGCGACTCCAGCGTGATTATGGCTTAGTACAAGCGTCCCCTTGGCGCGCTCCCCTTGGCAGCACGTCTGTCGGTGTGATAATATCTGCGAGGGCAGGACGCCTCCCCGCGGGGACATCTTTAGGTATATGAGGATGGGCTCATTTTAGGCGTGTGTAAAACCTTCGCGGCGGTTTGCAGCGAATTTGAGATTTTCCTTTGGGCGAAGTCAAATGCAAAAGAGCCGCGTATGCCTGACAGCTGGGCTACGGAGCCTTTCGTACCTCGTAGGTTATTCATGGACAGGGTTTGTGTTTAATGCGGGAGCCTGGCTCCGGCCCAGCCTTCTGGGACCTCCTGTGATGTCTTAATGCTGTCTCTGCCCTTTGGCAAGGAAAGCCTGGAAAGAAAAGCGTGGAAACCTGCCATGCCGCGGGGCACATGGAGGGGCAGGGAGGCTGGGGCGGGGGCGGAAGGCAGCAGCCGCTCCTGTGGGGTGATGGGGAGCTCAGCTTTCCAGGAAAAAAGAGAATCCATCGCTCCTAACGGGGGAAGAACCCTGTGAAATAATGGGATACGTGAGTCTGCAGAGGGGCCGTGATCACAGGCCAGGGGGAGGGTCTCGAAGGGGTGTGAGCACCAGGTTAAGGTGCCACATTGCCCCTTCCATCAGCCCCGATTTGCCTGGGTCTGTACCCAAATGTGTTGTCGGCTGGCTGGAGGGATAAATCCTCCCCTGAAGTGCGGCTGGAGCGAACGCTGGTGTAGATGCGCTGTGGCAGCGTGCCCCGGGCTCCTGCCTGTGTGTGCTCCCCCAAATCCCCCCGGCCGAGCCCCTCTCAGTAAGTCGATGGAAATGGGATGCTGCTGGGTCCTTTATCCCTATGCCAACGCTCCCCCGGAGCACTCAGGGCCCCGCCGCATGCTTTAATCTAGCGCTGACTAATTACCGGAGCGGTTGCCAGCTTGGGTAGCTGGACACCACCTAAATCCTTCTGTTTAATCTGGATTTTAGGAGCAGGTTGGAAAAAACAGGAGGTAGCCACCATCGAGGGGTCTGACCCATCTCTCAGCTCCCCTCTGCGGACGGGCTCTGGTTTTAATATCCCGTCAAATCTAAATGACTTATTGCTGGTCTTTGAAAATCGCCCTCTTAATGACAGTTACAACTACAGCGTGTGCAGATTACCCTGCTAATGACACTTACAGATGTACTAAATGCCTTCCCTCATTCGTATGGCCAGGCGGGAAATCATTTAAAGCCGAAAGGTCAGGAGTGAGAGCGGGATGGGAGAGCATCATCTCCTTGGCAACCGCTCGGCTGGACCCCTTCTCCGTGGGGCTGTCCCCAGCATCCCACCAGCTGCTGCTCCGTCCCGCTGCACCTCCTCGCCGGGCTGGGATGCAGGATGAGGGAGCAAAGCATGGACTTTCCTCCGGCCCGGGGAGTCCCGGCACAGGGATGCTCCTCGGAGCAACACGTGGAGGGGATGAGCCCGTTTTCCGCCCGGGTGATAATTGCAAAGCTGAAATAGAAACCAAGGAGAGGGAATTTGCTCTCGACCGATTTAATATGTTGCCGGGAAGGGGCAGCGGTAGGGGAGGATGCTTTCTGAGCCATCTGTGTTTCTGGTGTAACCAAGAGCCTTGGCGTCCTCTCCCAGCCCCACCACACCACCTCCTGCCCACCAGCAACACAGCGGCTGCCTGTAGAGCTCCTGGGCTGGGGGATGCGAATGGCTTTCGTGCCTCAGAAAAGGCTAACGACTGTTTAATTGGACCCCTCCACGTTACCTGCGTGTTAGCGGCTGGTTTGGTTCGTGACCAGACACAAGGCCAACCTGGGCTCGTCAAAGCTGCTATTTCCACTCAAGGTCTGAGTGAAAGCACTTTTCTGGCCAGCTCTGGTGCTTTGATGACTTGGGTTTGTCACCTACCAAAATTAGTCACCTTTTAGAGCTGTAGCAGGTGTGAGCAGCCCAAATTAATGCCTTGTCCAAGAGGAAGGCAGGGAGCACTTGGCCATTAGATGGTGATGGTTCACCAGCCAGCAAGATGGTGGTCTCCTTTTCCTCTGGAGGACACGGGGAGGATCTGATACTACTGAGGGATGCGCGTTTAAGGGAGTGAGCACCCTAATGCATGAGAAATCAGGCTCTCTTATTTCCACTGTTCACAGAATATCTTGGTTCTCTTTTTATTTTTTTTCTCTGATATAACTCCGGATTTTCTTATTATCTGCATAAAATGGTGATCCTTTTTTAAACGCTGCCAGATGATGTATGATGGCAATGAGTTCCAGAGGCCAAGTGTGTCATGCCGTTATGAGTTTCTCCAGTGAATTGCATTTAGCTGTTTCAATCTCTCGCTCCCACTATGGAGCTTCAGAAGAGCATCATCCTTCCTACGGCGTGGGCAGAAATGCAGTGGTGGGGCTACCCATCGGGAAGCTCAAGGTGGTCTCGAGCACTTCTTCATCCGTTGACATGTCTTCAGCTACATCCAGCCTCAGCTTTAAAACATCCATAATTAATGCCTCTGCTAAAGACAAACAGTGTTCAGGAAGATATATCATTTCTTCTCTTGTAATTACCTGTCAAAATTAAAATAATGGCCTTTTAGAAGGAACGGAGGGTTTTTTTCTTTAATTAATTAAGTATGCGGCTTGTCATGCAAAATCAAGGTCATCAAGATTGAGATGAAGATGACTGCCCCACTATCGCTGCTCTTCTCACAGCCCAGAAAGCATCCTTGGGGGAAGAGTGGGGGGAGATATTTGAGGAGAGTGGAGAGGATTTATTCAAGAATCTAGCTCCTAGTGGACCTTAATGAGCCAAAACCATATTTTATATATACATTATTCACCGTACTAGAGGCCCTTCAGCCTGTGCACCCTGGACAAGGATGCTTAGAGGAATCTGCCATGGACAGACACAGACCAAGACAACGTTTGCTCCCCCCAAAACGTGTCTGAGACCTGCTGGCTTTCGAGCTCCTCTCCTGCCAGTCTGCAAAGAAGTGTTGGGAGACCTGGTGTCACCGTCCAGCAGGCAAGTCCTCCCGTTGAGGTGAGGAGCATTGACCTTCTGCCAGGAACAGGCAACCGGGCGGTATCCCACGTTTCAGATGTCCTAAGTGTCCCAGGAACCACCTGGCACTGTGTCTTAGTCCAACTGGTCTGAACATCCCTTGTCCCTGCTGCAGGAGGGCTAGCTCCTCTTGGAGAAACAGGCGGCAAGCTCTGGATAAAACTGGGGTGTCACGGAGGCCCGAAACACTCTCCAAATGCAGATGCTCCCAACAGAGCCCCATGGGGCACAAGGGAAGAAGAGGGATACCTTTAGCATGGGAAAGGTGGGGATCTTGCCCCGTTCTCCTCCATCTTCATCCCTGCACCCAGTGGGAGGTGGACATCCCTGCTCCTCCTCCCAGTCCCATCTTGTGCTTTCTTGGGTGTACCCCAAAAGCAGATCTCCGTTTTTAGCAGCCGGTTGCTTTTCGATCAAGACCTCTGGATCCCTGTGCTTTGAGGTGCTCTTCTCTGGGTAGCCGGTGAGCTGCCTGTGCAGGCTTATTTCCCTCCGATAACAGACTCTATTAGCATGAAGTATGGCTTTCAGTGCTCCGGTGAAAAATGTTAGCTTTCTTCGTGAGAGGTATCTATTGGGTTAGGATTACGCTGCCCATAAATAACGGAGACAGGCTCAATTCCAGGCGCTTTCCCAGCCCATAATTGGAACACCATTATAAATTGTAAACATCTACTTTGTGCTATAAATGCACCTTTAAATGCATCGGAGTGGGGAATGGCACAAAGCGGCTGCCAGGAGGAGAGCAGGGAGTAGAGTCCTCTGTCACCGGCTCCAGGTGATGGGGAAGGGGGGGGCTGCGGACTGGCTCTGTGGGGGTTTTGGGGGCAGATCATCAAAATGTGCGAATCCTGCTCTGTTCAAGGAGAAGCTCACAGAGATGGACGCTCTTGGTTTTTCGGTGCAGAGGAGTAATCCCGTTCCTGCCTCTTGTCCTTGAACCTTGGCTCTGGACTTTGTCCCTTGCTCAGCTACGACTGGGGTCACCCACTGCCTCTTGGCTTGGTCTCAGCATCCCCTTCCCCATCCCAGGCTGGGCATGTCCAAAGCCTCCAGCAGGCACCAGGCTGGATGTGGAGGGTGTCTGCAGAAAATGTGGACTTTTAAGAGGAAAAGAAAATGAAAGACCTTCTGAGAAACCCCAACCTTCTCCTGTAATTTGTTGTTGGAATTTTTTTTTCTCTTTGTTTTCTGCGCATGTTTTCATCCTGCTGCAATGCCAACTTTCCATCAACAACAACAACAACAAAAAAGCTGTTTGATTTAAATTTTCCAGCCGTCCCTACCTTTCTTTTAAGCTCTTCTCTGGATGTATTTAAAGGTTGTGGTAAGAGTCACGCAGAGGTGATGGGGGCAAATGGCTTGTTTCATCTCCGCTCACAATATGCAGTGACCTAAGACTGACATTTATTTTAATGTATTATTGAGCTAATGATTTGTATAGAGAAGAGCCTTTTAGCCATCAATGTGTTTGAATTCCCCAGAAATATGTCTCTAAAGGAGCCAGTGACCTTCTGTTGGCTGCTGCAGCTCCAAAGATGCTCAAGGAGACTTTTTTTTGCACGATAGCGGATGGAGGGACCCGATGTCACGGGCATGCAATGGTGCAGGAGAAGACCCAGGAGCCCAGGGGATGGGATCATGTCCCCATGTGGGATATGGGACAGAAACCAGACGCACATCCGTGGGAAACCAGCTTCCATGGGGCACTTCCTAAAAGTGCCTGGGGCGAAGACTCTTTGGTGTCTCAAAAAAACAGAGGATCTGAAATAATTTCATTGCAGTGCTTAACTATCTTCACAGGGAAGACACAAGGGGTGAGAAGAGCAGGGCAGGCAATGCACGTGGTCTCGACAAGAGGTACCGTCTCAAAGGAGGTGGATGGCGCTACCAGATGTGATGGTGTGGAGGTAGCCCGTGGCTCGGGAAGTCCCCAAACCACTGACAGGAGGAAGGTTGCTGGGACATCCACTCTTTTCTCCTCTTCCCCAGGCTATGTCTGCTGCCACGGACCCCAAGGGGATGTGGGGACTTGGATCTGAGGCACCAAAGCAGCTCTGAAGTCCTCGGACTCTTCATACCTTCTTGGCTTGGGGACCACGCCGGAGCCTCCCTGCCCGCATCCGCGTGGCTGCGCTGGGGACCTGATCTCCGCTCAGTGGAGCGGTGGCGGAATTAATTAGCCAGCAAAGTCTGAGCGCTGGGCACTGGTCATTTGCTTCTACTCCTGTATCAGTATTGTTTATTAATTAGATAATATATACAAGTTCATTTGAATCTCATTTTAAATCCCAGCAAATTTGCTGGGCAAATATTAATAGCTATAAACACCAAGAGGATAGCAGAACTGCGAGCGGCTCAGGTTTATTAAGAACAAATCATGCTAGACAAACTTAATTACATTTTTGATAGAATTGCTAAATTAGGGGATGAAGCGAAGGTGGTAGACATTCATATATCTTGATTCTTAGTAAAGCGTTCAACTCAGCCAAGTGCGAATCGCTAGAAAACATCTTATAAGCTGGCAGGGAGCCGACTATTGTCATGGAAAGAATGGGATCACCGCAGGACCAGGCTGATGGGAGGGGATGGGTGCAAGGTCCTGCACCTGGGTCATGGCAATCCCAGGCACAAATCCAGGTTGGGCGGAGAATGGCTGGGGAGCAGCCCTGAGGAGAAGGGTTTGGGGGTGCTGGTGGACGAGAAGCTCAACATGAGCTGGCAACGCGAACTTGCAGCCCAGAAACCCCCCGCAACCTGGGCTGCATCAAAAGAAGCGTGGGCAGCAGGGCGAGGGGGGGGATTCTGCCCCTCTGCTCCTGGAGCACTGTGTCCAGCTCTGGAGCCCTCAGCACAAGAAGGACACGGAGCTGTTGGAGCGGGGCCAGAGGAGGCCCCCGGAGATGCTGGGAGGGCTGGAGCCCCTCTGCTGTGAGGACAGGCTGAGAGAGCTGGGGGGGTTCAGCCTGGGGAAGAGAAGGCTCCGGGGAGACCTTGGAGCCCCTTCCGGTCCCTAAAGGGGCTCCAGGAAAGCTGGGAGGGACTCTGGATCAGGGAGGGGAGCCATGGGACGAGGGGGAAGGGTTTTAAACTGGAAGAGGGGAGATTTAGATGAGCTCTCAGGAAGAAAGTCTTTGCTGTGAGGGTGGTGAGCCCCTGGCCCAGGTTGCCCAGAGAAGCTGTGGCTGCCCCATCCCTGGAGGGGTTCAAGGCCAGGTTGGACGGGGCTTGGAGCAACCTGGGCTGGTGGGAGGTGTCCCTGCCTGGGGCAGGGGGGTGGAACTAGATGGCCTTTAAGATCCCTTCCAACCTGAACCATTCTGTGATTCTGTGGTTGCAGCCCACTGGCGGCTGCCTGTTTGTCCTGGTGCTGAGATGCCTGGGTGAGCTGGGCTGTCCCCTGTGGTGGGAGCTTCTCCTTCGACCCACCAGTGTGTCACAAGCCCCCAGTGTGGTGTACTAGTGGGTGTGGGGCAGAGGGGATGCTGGGCGGGGTGATTCTGGAGTGGGGCAGAGCTGGCGGAAGGCAGAGCCGTCCCAGCAGCTCCATCACCTGCCACCCTAATTTACCCCAGAATTGCAGAGCCTGAACACGGGTCCCGAGAGGGGAATAGTGCCAGGGCTGTATCGCAGCTGGGTGGAGTTTTGCAGCGATGGGTGCAATGCTTGGCAGCTCCAGCACCCGCCGCAGCTCTCTGGAATTTCTCTTCCTCGAGCGCTATCAGCTGCAAGCAGGGGAAGACCCTGGTTAAGATAATTACTAAGGATGCTGGTTTTGAGCTTAGCGCTGCGCAGAGTGTTAGCACTCAGGTTACTGGGGCAGTGAAAACAGTTCCGGAGACAGCGGGAAGAAGCCCCTCTTTTCCCTCCCGGCACTTTCTGTGTGGGAGCAATCGCTAGATGTTTGCTGATGTTGAGTCCTACCCTGGGAGAGTGTTAGCTCAAAGATTACTGGGGCAGTGAAAGCAGTTCCCAGAGACAGTGAAAACAAGCACCACTTTTGTCTCCTTTCCATGATGGGTCAATCTCTATATGTTTGCTGATGTTGAGCCCAGCTCTGGAGAGAGCGTTAATAAGATATTATAAAATAATAAGATATTTATAAGGATGCAGTACCTTCTTGGCAGCAGGCTCGTTTTTCCCCTCACCCCCTGCATGGGCAGCTTGCGGCAGTCGGGGATCAGCACGTGGCCGAGCCCCACCGTCAGGAAGGGAGATTTTCACTTAATACAGCCACTGGGACTGCTGGTGCTGCTGCGGGGGATGACGCTGTAACGCTAATATCGCTATGACTCCACGAGAGCTCCACCAGCACAACTGTTACAAAGAGAATAAGAGATACCGCAATAAGCGCCCGCCCTTATTAAAACCATAATCCCAGCTCTGGTTTTTTGGTTGTTTTTGTTTTGTTTTTTTTTTTGTCTCCTTTCTCTCCAGTAATCGGTTTGAACGTTGACAGAATAAATCGTCAGCTTTCTATGTTGGTTTTCCACTGCCTCAAGCTCATCTCACGTCCCTTATGTTGGAGCGAAGCGGAAAACGGGATGCTGGGAGGGCTCACGGTGGCGGGGTTGCGTAGGCAGGTTGGGGTGATATCAGAGGGGGTCCTTCTCAATTAGATGGTATACTTTGGGCTCTCCCATCTCCCGCCCGACTCCCTCGCCTCTTCCTACCTGCGTCGGAGCACCCCTGCCCTTGCTTTTGTGTTGTACGCCCAGGTGGGACTGCCAAGGGAGCAGCAGATGGGGACAAGCCACCAAATCTGCACCAGCAGCACCGTGCTTTCTGGGGCGTTTCCATGCCGGCAAAAGTCTTGCAAAAGCTATTGTCGCTTTGCGTGGCCTGGATCAGGTAAAAATGGAAAACGCTGTTTCCCTGCAGTCGGACCGTGCTTTGGGAAGAGGAACGTTCACCAGGAGCGTGGTGACAGCAACATCCCTTCCTTAGATCAGCAGCTACCCCAAGATGCTGCAAATTTGGGAACCATCCGGGGTGTGGGGGGGGCTTGTTCAATGCTCCTTGCTGTGCCCTCGCCGCTTTATCGTGGGCATCTCAGCTCCATCAGGAAGCTGCCATCTGCACTTGTCCTGTTTGCTGGGATTTGCTTTGTTCCTGGCCAGGAGACGCGTTTGATCACCCGGAGCGGCGGTTCCCTGGGTTCAATAGACACCTGCGCTTTGGCAGCGCTCTCCTTAAAAAAGCAGCTGGGTTGAAGAGGGAATGAAAGCTTTGCGTGCTGCACGGGGAGGCTTTTCCCGGGATTTGTGTGTTTACGCTGTATTACTGAGGCCATGGGCTGAGCGCCTTTTGAGAAAATGTTTAATTCCCAGGAACAGAAATGCAGACATTAATTTTTATTTTTTTTTTCCCCATCCTGTGCCGAGAGAGGGGAATAGCGCTGGTGCTTGGGAATGAGAGTAGCCCCCATCCATCACGGGCTGCAGGACCAGCTCCATCCTTTCTCTCTTGGGGCTGCTCCACTCCCCTGGTCGCCGAGTCCACGGCCACGCGGAGATCAGGAGCTCAGACCCCTGGGTCAGGACACGTACTTGAAAAGCATGAGATTTTCAAACGGGGATGTCAGGTTCCTGCCATTCCTTCATTAGATCTAAGCCTTTGGATGCTCTTTCAGGGTGTTTTTTTTCTCTCTGACTCCAGGAAAGCTAGGAACCCGCTTATAGTAAAAATGAGTGCTGATGTCGCCAAGAAATGACGAGATCCTGGGAAGTGGGGTTGCAAAGAACCAGCCTTGTTTCCTGGGACCGGGGTCAAAGCTGTGAACCAGCAGCCCCATGGGAAGGGCAAATTCAGCTCCAGTGCCAGGCCCGACATTCCATGGGGTTTCCTCTCCCTAGTGGCACAGTTAAATAAAATTCCTACTGTGGGACTTTCTGAAACGGGTCATTGCTCTCCTCCTGTCATCACCAGGATCTCAAGAAAGTATTGGGTGTCCTGGAAATGGGGCAAAATCACAAGCTTTAGGTGCAACCTCATATAGGTTTTCCCCTCCGTTTCTTCTCCAGAATACCTTCTGTTTGTCCATTGTTATGACGATTTTGTCCATCTTTTGTCCTGCCAGCAGGTGGAGGGAGGTTCATCCTCCCCCTCTGCTCTGCCCTGGGGAGGCCACGGCTGGAGCTCTGGGGCCAGTGCTGGGCTCCCCGGGTCAAGAGGGACAGGGAACTGCTGGAGAGGGGACAGCAAAGGGCCACCGAGATGCTGAGGGGACTGGAACCCCTCTCTGATGGAGAAAGGCTGAGGGATTTGGGTCTCTTCAGTCTGGAAAAAAGACGGCTGATGGGGGACCTTATCAACACTTATAGATACTGAAAGGGGGGGTGTCAGGAGGATGGGGCCAGGCTCTTCTCAGTGGTGCCCGGGGACAGGACAAGGGGTAACGGGCACAAACTTGCCCCTGGGAAGTTCCATCTCAACAGGAGGAGGAACTTCTTTGCTGTGAGGGTGGCAGAGCCCTGGCACAGGCTGCCCAGAGAGGTGGGGGAGTCTCCGTCTCTGGAGACATTCCAAGCCCGCCTGGCCGCGTTCCTGTGCCACCTGCTCTGGGTGACCCTGCTCTGGCCGGGGGTTGGAGGGGATGATCTCCAGAGGGCCCTTCCAGCCCTACCATTCTATGATTCTATCTTAAAACATGGTCATGCCTAAACAACTTCAGCTCACCTCTGTTCATGCCTTTTATGTCTTAGGATACGGGAATTGGCTTATTTCTGATTTACCTTTGGGTGTTGTTAGTCCTCTGCTGCTCAGAGGGTTGAACTCTGGGTTAAGGGACAGGTCAAACAGATGCAAAAGGCACAGGCTCTTCCCAGCTCAACACGCTCCAGCCAAAGCCACCAACATCCCTTGCGCTCTCCTGGAAGAAGCAATCTGGCCGTGCACAGCTGGATTTACACCGGCAACCAAAGAAGGAAAAAACTCTTTGCAAAACAGAGGTTTAAGCCTCAAAGCAGCTGAGAGCAGCAGAAGAAAAGGGTATAAAGCGGGTCCTGAGATACCTGCACCTTTGAGGGGAGAAAAGCATTTATGGTGTGAGGGGCTTTGCGATGTGATGCCAGAGAGCTGGGTAGATCCGTGCCACCTGCCCGTGCAGCCATTAGATTTTGCTCTGCGGCTCCTATTTTGTAGCTGAACATAACCCAGGTAAAATTGATTCACTGCCTGGAGCTTTATAACGAAAATTAATGTCTTCGGTGCATAGCTGTTGTCTTCAGGGTGCATGCAAACAAACAACCAAAAAAATGTAACATGGTATGAAATCAGGGTTATATATGCTTTGAATGCTGATGTTTTTTAAATTGTCTTGATTTATGGAGTGTTTCTTTACTGAATTTCCCTGATATTCATCACGATTACTGCAACTTTGCTGGATATCTAGATGAAGTTAATCCAAAAAAAAAAAAATAAATAACAAAACAAGAGACACATAGCTGGGCAGCTGGACGTTACTGTTTCACACACAAAGATTTTGTGGGTCGGTCACAGCCTGGCTTTGTAGAGATGGAATCCCAGAGATGGGATCACAGCTCTGTCTTCTGATAGTTTCATGCATGTCCTTCAGGGATGGATGTTTCTGTCCCCAGGGATGTGAGAAGGAAATTTTATTATGTTATCTAGTAGCTTTTGGATCTACCATCTGATCGGGGGGCGGGTGAAGACCATAACCTCCGCGTCTTGAGTAGCATCAGCCAGAACATCACAGCTGGCCACAGCTGGAGTCGGATACTCCCATTGAGGAAACACCATCCCCACAGAGAATCACAGTGGTGGCAGGAAGGAAAGCTCTAGGCACCATCGGAGATGCCTCTGTGCCTGGAGGAGCATCCCCTGGGTGTAGGGTGCCTTCAGAGTAGCTCCGTGGGCCACCAACTCCTCCTGCTTTGGGCTACCAACTAGGCTCAAAAGGCATTATATAAATTAAAATGCATTGCTAATCCCCTGAAGGCCTCCAAAGGGGGTCTCATAAGTCCAGGCAGATTTGTATAAATCCAGCTGGAGAAGTTTAACCTCAGGAGTCAGTTTATGCAGCAAAACTGATTAATTTCTCAGCAAAACCAGTTAATTGCATGAAAACTCCCTCGTGACTGTTTGAGTTTCCATCCACGATAAACCCTATTTCATAAAATTAATAATAATGAAACTAATCTGTGACCCGAGTCAGCTCTTCCGAGGAATCTGTGCCTCACATGAGGATGTGAAGATACTCACTGGGATGAGAAAACAATAAAAAAACGAACCGACCTTTAGCACAGAGGGCTGGTAGCTAGGTCATAACAGAAAAGTAACAACTTCTTTTGGAAGACAACAGAAAACAATTAAACTTTGTATCTACTAAGACACAAAGCTACTCCTACTAAGCCAGCACTAAATTGCTATAGGAGCAAGGCTTGTCCTCAAACTGCACATCTGCAGGACCATTGCTGCCCTTCCAATGTTGCCATGGGACAACCTGGGTTTACCTGCTCCCTGTTGCAGCACTTTAAGAGCCTGGACTTGGTCTTCTCTTCCTTTTCCTCTCATCTCTGTGCTGAGGTGCAATCCATGGCTAAAACCCATCCATGGACAAAGACAGTCTCTTACGGTGACCGGGTCCCTAGATGTGGCCATTAGTTGGCTCTTCAAGAGGGAACACAACGAGCAATAACAGCCAAGACTTTGCTATTGCTCTGGATTTCCCAAAAGCCTTATCGAACGGGCTTTCCAGAGGATCAAACCCGCCCGTTGTGGTGAATTTATCACTACGGGGGTGGAGAGGTGCCAAATTCCCCTCGGGGTACCAAGCAGCACACTGGGGGTGATGCATCTGCCCCTGGGTTTCCTGCTGATGGTGCTGCCTGTGCTTTCTATAAACCACTTGTGGTGTAACAGGGTATGGAAGTTTTGGGGCTGGTTGGGGCAGGCAGAGCAGAAGGAGAGGAGGAAAAGCTGGTCCAGCTCCGGGGAAGAGCAGGGGACAACATGTGAGCCGGGGCTGGGAGGAGCCTGTGGTCTTGGCTCATGAGAGAAGGGCTTGGAGAATACCAGGACTCAGCAGGCTTCACTCTAGAGGTAATCATCATTAGCTCTAGCAATTATTGTTAATTGGTGGGAGTTAAAGGGAGAAAAACAATGAAACAGCCCTTCACGCACCTGTGCTGAACCAGGCACGGACCACCTCAGCCTTCATAGCCAGAAGGGATCCAGCCCACAAGCTGGGGAGAGGTTTGAGCATTTATTTCTCTACGCTTATTACAATCAGTTGGGAAAACATTTCCCAGGGTCTCTCCCGTCCTTCGCACTTCCTTGGCCAAGTCCTTTTAAAGCTAACAAGCTCCTCACCACGGTGAAGACAGCGGGGAGAGGGGGAGGTTGAGCACATCCGTGTTATTCTTCCACCCCTGCTGCGAAGGTCAGGATGGCAGCGATGGGGATGCTAGGGAGGGTTTATTGGTACACGGGAACCGGCTGCTCTCCTCCTCATGAGTGTCCTAACCTCACCGGCGGGGACCAGCGCCCTGCAGGAAAGGACAGCCAAAACACCGGTCACAGCCTGCCGGGAGCAGGGCAGGATTGTGCCCTCTCCTGTCTCTGCTGCTGGAGATAAAGAGAGAGGGGGGACCTGTCGCCAGCATCCTTACGGCAGGGGAGGGAGGGTTGCCTTAATGGTGCGAGGGCGTCAGGCTGCTGAGAGCTGGGCAGCCGCAGTCAGCTGGGCTGCAATTTAAAGATGCTTGCACTGGGTGAAGTGCTCCGAAGAAATATTTCTCCTTCACGGCGTGCACCCACATGTGTGCACCCCTTTCTTTCTACTTTCCCTACGTTGGCCAGCCCTGCATGCAGTGGGTGAGGTTCGCCAAACCTGCCTTTTGGTCCCTGCGGCGCTGATTTGGGGGCTGAGCTCATGCCAAGCTAAGTTGGCCAAGGAAAGCTTTAGGACCCTGGTGGCTTCTTGGAGGTGTGTCAGTGGCCACAAGGACAGACCAAGTGCAGGAGCGTGTGGAGACAGAGAACAAGGTGTAGTCTGTCATCTCTTTTCCTCATTCTGCCTTTCTAAATCCCATCGCGCTGAACTAACAAGGCATCTCTTATCCTTATCTTGACCCACGAGCCTTTCACTATGTTTTCTCTCCCCTGTCCAGCTGAGGAGGGGAGCGATAGAGCGGCTTTGGTGGACACCTGGTGTAAGCCAGGGTCACCCCACCTCAGCTGTCTTCTCATGATTACATCCTTGAGGGCTTCCTGAGAACCATAAGCTCATGCAAACAAGGGAATTAACCAAAATTTCAAGGCTTTTCCTGTGCTAACAGCTCTCTCAACAATGAGCGCTTTCTGACGCAGACTTCCATAGTGGCGTCGGACTTTCACTGTCGGCCCTGTGAGCGGGTGGGACGCGAGCTTCATGGGGAACTCACCGCTTGTATTTTCCTGTACTCCTTTCTTTCTATTAAAATGCCAAATTGTTAGCACCGTGCTAATGAAATCCATTCGCTTCATCTGAACCGTCCCCTGGTCACTTGATAAATCACTGGATAGAGGAGTAAACGAAGCTGACTGGCGACCAGTTGATACCCAGCATCAGTGCAGCCGGTCAGCAGCGCTTCTCTTCCCTGGGGTACCTGCGGAGATGAACGGAGCTGCTGCTTCTTCTGCTCGCCCCTAAAATCCCCCAAAAAGCAGGAAGAAAAAGGAGTCTGCGAGGCTGAGCATCCTCCCGTGGGGCGAGGGTCTCACGCGCGGTCTCAGGACGTGGGTGAGCGGTGTCTGTGGGGATATACGAGCCGTTTTCCACCTGGGAGCATGCTTTGGGAGTAAAACCGGAGGCTGGTGACGCACAGAGCGGGCCTGGGAGGGTGGGAGGTGGCTGCTGGGGTGGTCTGATGGTGCTTTACCCACAGCAGTGTCGCAGGATCCTCCCCCTCCTGCGGGGAGGAGGGTGTAAGTTGTTACTCTCAAAAAAGGGTCCAGTAGTTTTGCTGTTGTGGTGGAGCAACAAAGGGTTGGGACAGACATGAAAAATGCCCGAATCGAGCTTAAATATTACACCGTGAGTCTGAAGCAGCCCCCAGTGTCTCTGCCGGAGCATGCGTCAGGTGACTTCTGCCTATTTATCTGCGAAAGACTTTGTCTTCTCCTACCGTGCGCGTGGCTTTCTGGTGATGGAGATCGGTATCAAAAAGCTGTTGCTTTAGTAACTGAAGAGGAGGCAGCACATTTTATACCCTTCCTCCGGCAGCGGTGGCTTGCTCTGCCCCATGCTCCTTTCTCCCGTATCCAGCGCCAAGAAAATACCCTGTGCAGGGAGCTGGGTCCCTCCTGCACTTCCCAGAGGACTTCAGAGCACAAGTGAAACGCTGATAATTAAATAGAAAAACTCTAAAAAACCCAATCCTTACCTTACTCTGGAGACTGCTTTCATAGACCGTGATATATCTACATTGCTCCTCCGGTTCTTGGGGACAGACAGCAATCCCTGCATTGCCATGTCAGTGCCCAGTGACTCTCCATATCCATAACGGGATAAATCTGTGAACTATTTTTATCCTGCTTCTCCGTTCTCCCTTTGCTCGTCTCTCCAGGCTCTCAGGTAGCTTGAAGGGTGTCTTACACTCTGTCCACCAGGTTTTTCTCCCGTCTGTGCCCTGAAATGTGTTTGTACATCCCAATTCTTGGTGGAGCTGACTTGTCTCATTGATGATGAAACCAAAATATTGGACCTTCTAGTCCCTTGGACCTTCTGGTGCCTTGAAGGGAGACCTGGTCTCCCTTTCTGTGCTCCTCGGGGAGCAAAGTCCTGTTCCCCCAGAGGGTGCCCATCTCTCCCCTGTGAATTCAGCGAGGGTTTAAGCTTCTTGAGCACACGGAGGAGCCCAGCTCCTCTGCCTGCTTTCCAGGGACGATGTCCCATCCAGCTGTGGCTGCACTGTGGACGAGGCTGGATTTCCAAGAGGACAAGGCTGAATGGCTCCAAGAGGAAACCTGTCTTGGGTGAATGGATAAAACTGATTTTTTCACTTCTTCGTGTGGCCGCAAGCTCTTGTGGCCCCACTTCCCTTGCTCCTTGGTATTCCTGCCCATCCTCCCACCGCTTTTCTGCATGCTGCTCATCGGCCCCTGGCAGTTTGTGTCTCTACCCGAGGTTCAGTGGTACCAGACAGACCACGTCCAAGCCATCAGGGTGCATTTTGGTTACACCATCTCTCCAGCTTCCGTAAAGCCGTTCCCAAATTGCGAAACAGCTCTCCCATGCCACTCCAAGAAACCTTTCCTGCTCTTAATATAAGCACTGTCGGCTTTTCCTCGCAATGCCCAGCGTTATGAGAGCTTCCGAATACTTGTCTGAAAGCCGGGCACCTGCTGACTTGATGCTGTCTGCTGCCACCCTTTTATTTCTGTCGCCCCCCCTCCCTTGCTCCTTTGGCTCTGCGGTTCCCCTTTGCCAGCTTGGTGGGGCGGGAAGCTGTAAACAATTACGTTGTTCTGCAAGAACAATTGCTTTCCTAACTAAAATATCTGGGGAGCCCCCCTGGTTGAATCCGAATGAGGATGCATTTGTTTATTTTCCCCGTGCTGAAAGGAATTAATTATTTGGGGCAGAAGAGAAACTCCTCGGTTGCTGTTTGGGAGCCAGGAGGCGCAAGGTCCTGCACAGGTTCTGGGTCCAACCGCAGCCGTAGTTCAGGGTTCACCTGAAACTTTCCCACTGCCTTTGGGCTACGTGGCCTTGAGCAGGGAGATGCCCTCTGGCTGTGGAAGGACCAGCACTGGTCAATCCCATGTGTTTCTAATGAGCCCCATCCTTTTTGGTCACTCCCCAAAGGCTTTATAAGCCTTGGGCTGGGTGGTCTCCACTTGGTGGGGGTGGTCCTTGGGCTTTTGTTGGGTGGAGCTTTTTTTAAGCGGCTCTCCTTGAAAGGCTGGGGGATTTGGGTCTCTTCAGCCTGGAAAAAAGATGGCTGAGGGGGGATCTTATCAACGCTTATGGATACTGAAAGGGGGGGTGTCAGGAGGATGGGGCCAGGCTCTTCTCAGTGGTGCCCGGGGACAGGGCAAGGGGTAACGGGCACAAACTTGCCCCTGGGAAGTTCCATCTCAACAGGAGGAGGAACTTCTTTGCTGTGAGGGTGGCAGAGCCCTGGCACAGGCTGCCCAGAGAGGTGGGGGAGTCTCCGTCTCTGGAGACATTCCAACCCCGCCTGGCCGCGTTCCTGTGCCACCTGCTCTGGGTGACCCTGCTCTGGCCGGGGGTTGGAGGGGATGATCTCCAGAGGGCCCTTCCAACCCCGGCCAGGCTGGGATTCCTTGTCTCAATGTGGGCAAGGGGGGGCAGAAATTGGGTGGGTGTTTGTAGTGCAGGGGTGAGAATGCTCCTTGGGGAGCCAGGGCAAGGACTGCTCTCTCTTCAGGTGGATGTGTAAGTGCTTTTTGCGAAGTAGAGCAGCAGCAGAGGAAAGGGAGCACATCTCCTGACCCCCCTGAAATACCCTCCGGAGAAGAGCCCCATGGGCTCAACCCCTGCCTGGTGGAGGAAGATGTCCCATGCCAGCGCTGGAGGCAGGTGCCTGGATGACAAAGTGGGCTGTGGTGGGGGGGTGTCCAGGAGCGCCCCAAAATCTGCCATGGGTTTCCTCTCCAGGGCACAGGCAACTGCAAGGGCCCAGTGTCAGAATTCACAGCAGGGCATGAATGAACCAAAACTCTGCTTCTTTTCAGCTCATCAGCTATCCCTGGGTCTTCCTCTGAGGTTTTTATTTATCTTTCTGGGGTTTTTAGCACTTGGCGTAGACGTATTACTTTTTCCTGGCACCATAATCCTCTCCCCAAGAAACCACTTGAAGGTTGTGTGAGGGTTTTTTTACTGCTCCATCTCAAGGCATTCTGGTCTTCGATAAAGCGTCTTGTAAAACCTGTATTCATAGGTCTGGCTCTCTTTTAAATCTTTACAAACTCTTTTTCTGTTTCTACCCCTTGCTGTTCTCCTCCATCACAAGTAAAACCTAGGGAACCATCCTCGGATTCTTCCGTTGTTTCGCCAGGTCTTTCCTCCCTTCCCCAGAAGGTTGGTTGTACCCCTTGGGCTTGTGCCTGGCCCCGCAAAGAGCAGCGTGATCGTCGCACCGTCCTTTTCCCGCGCCCCCGGGGCTCATCCATCACGGGTTGCCAGGCAGTCCCTTCCTCCGGGCTGGCGGGGGATTTATCTCCAGCTGAGCTGGTTTCTCCCGTAGTCAGTTAATGTTACAGCTCCCAATAAGTTCCCCGGCGCTCTGTACCTCCGGCTTCAGCGGCTCCGTTAGGTGAGATTGATTGCGAGGGAAGCCTGATATTAAGAGCTGAACCGGTGGATGAAAGCCAGGTAAAACATTTCCCAGGGTTCGGCTTCATCCCGTGAACGTAGACCGCCCTTTGCTCCTCGCTTTTATTCCTCCGCACTGAAAACACACAAGAGCCTCAAGCAGAGCATACACCGAGGAGTAAGGCAGGGAGCTGCTGAATTTTGTGGAATAATTTGCTTCGTAGCATGTGTTGGAAGCGTAACTTTGGGTCTCGAAGCACTTTGAGGGCCTGGGCACGGGATTAGCAGTGGAGGGCGCAAATGTTGCTTGCCTTGTGTTGTAGGATCTTTGAATAAAACAGACGCCTCTTTTTTTTTCCTTCTTTCTCATTTAAAAAAAAAAAAAAGACAAAATGGAGCAGATTGTTAAAAACCAGCCCAGTTCTGTTAGAGATTTTCTGTTCGGGGACTCTGCGTGAGTCTCTCCGTTCCCCGCGCTTCTCGCTCAGCCTATGATTTTTCAAAGAAAATATACCTGCCTTTGTCATGTTAATCTTCCTTTTGTCTCCAACAAATTTCTCCTGACTGAACCCAAGGCGGGCTGCCAGCAGGTTTGCGAGCTCTTCGTGTTAGCTTGATGAAAAAAGCAGCGATACGAATGCATAGGCTGGATGTCTTGTTTGATAAAAACAAATAATACAACTCAGCGCTCTGTTTTCTTTTTTTTTGGTTTTTTTCCTACCGTGCGAATAAAAAGGAGACAAATAGAGGGATGAAAATATTATGAAAGGAGCGCTTCTTTTTGTGGTGGTGGTTTTTTTTTTTTTTTTTTTCTTTTAGGAGCGCTTTTTGGAGCGCTTTCCCTTAAGGGCTGGAATAACCTGCTTTGTGGAGGAGGCAGCAAGGACGTGCGCGGTGGTGTGGTATTACAGGTACGAGTCTGGCAGTGAGTCTTCTCAAAAGCAAGAACTTGCCTGGGCGCGTGGCTTCGGTCGGAACTCAGGTTAAGCGACTGCCGGTTAAAGCAGGCAGAACTTCCCCGAAATATTTCTTAATGAAAAGCCCCAATTTTCCATTAAATATATATATTTTTATTTTTTTTTTTCTTTTTCCCCCCTAGAAAGTATCTGTTTGATGTTTTGCCGGAAGATTGAAAAGCCCCAGACTACTAAAACGCCAGAAGCTGGTTTTTTAAGATGACTTCTCATAACTGGAAGTGTAAATCCAGGCGCTTCTCTTTATATAGAGATTGAAGAGCGGTAAATTCACCCGGTATCGTGGATTCAGCTGTAGCACCTCCATAACCTCCACCCCGACCAAGGCTTTCTGAATAACGCAGATGTCTCCAGCGAGGCCAGCTCACCGACGCGTTTTGTTTCTAGGCCTTTGAGGACAAACCTTGGACTTTAGGACAGTCGTTTGTTGCAGGATTCTGACTTTATGAAAATCCAATATTTGTTAGCCGTGCAGCAGATGATGAAAAATAGACCCGAAAGCTCAGGTTTTTCTAGCACAAGGGGATGGTAAGACCTTTCTCAAAAAGGCTGATGTTTTACGCGGCTATCGATTATCGGCCGTGGCAACAGCAGGTTAGGCAAGATGACGTCCAGCATATCATCTGGCTGAGGCAAGATTTGGTTTATTTGGCACTTGCAGTAGAGAACACCAACAAGAGCTTGGGGTCAGGGCTGTGTGGAGATCCTGATGATCTTTTTGTTTTGGGGTTTGTTTTTTTTTTTTCCCCCCTGGAAAAACTGGCTTTCTAGAGAAGATCTTGATTTTTGGGGGGGGGGGAGGGGGGGGAAATGGGTTAGGAAAGCAAAAAACACTTAAGAAGTAAAAAAAACCTTCTACCTGAACTTTCCTGGTTCTCCTAAAAGATGATAAGGTGCAAGAACATGACACCGTCCCAGCAGCGGACACCGTCCTGCAGCCGTCCATGGCTGGTGGGCTTTCTCAGGAGGAAGCGTTTCCCAAGAGGGTTAGGTGCTACTCCAAGCTCTTAGCAAGGCTCCGAGGAGCTATTTAATGCGGATTTGTAGCTCAGATATGGTGTCCCACCAGGGAAAAACAGCCGTGATGCTCTCCCAGAGGAATTCCTCAAGGGAGGGGGGCGTTTCTGAGCGTGAAGGATGTGGACCGAGGGGCGCTTGCACGGTGTCCTGCTGTTCCTTGCTTGCGTGGAGGCGCATCTGCTTGTGCCTACAGGCACAGAGCTCCGACTACTTAACCTGCGGGTTGTCATCAAACAACAGATGGGAGAGTGATACAGAGCAAATGAAATATGTATATTTGTCAATAAACAGATGAAGATTAATCCAAGGCGGGGAGCGGGGGGGGGGGGTGCTGCAGGCAGGGCTGGCTCTGCATCAGGGTACCAGCGTAGCTGCAAATGAGATAAGAGGCTTTATTTGTGTCGCTATAAAGCAAAGAAACACTGCGGCTAATGATAACGAGAGGCACAGCACTGCTTAAATTTGGACGGGCTTAAAGTTTGGGCTGAAGTTGGCAAGCAGGAGGTGGAAAAAGGCAATAAATCCATAAACGCAGGTGCGGCGTAGATGAGGCTTAGAGGGAAAGTGGGGTGTTAAGGGAAGACTGTTGCGTAGGGAGAGGGTGATGGGCGGGTGGCTGTCACTGCTTGGGTGGGGGATGGAGGTGGCCTCAATGAACGGACCAGGGTCCCCATGGGGAAGTGAGGGGGAACTGGAGCAGTGTCTTGGGGAAAGGGTGGGATTTTTGATGGGGAGAGGGGTTTTGGTGATGGGAGTAGGGAAGGAGCGGTTGCTTCTACCATTTGGGCAGGCAGAGGAAGGTAGTCCCGGGCCTGAGCCTCCAAACCCCCTGGGAGCTGTTTCTCTGTGGGAGCCCTGGAGAAGAGAAGGCTCCGAGAGGACCTTGGAGCTCCTTCCAGTATCTGAAGGGGGCCTACAGGAAAGATGGAGAGGGACTTTCTACATGGGTATGTAGTGATAGGACGAGGAGGGATGGTTTTAAACTGGAAGAGGGGAGATTTAGATGAGATCTGAGGAAGAAATTCTTTGCTGTGAGGGTGGTGAGCCTCACAGCAGCCCAGGTTGCCCAGAGAAGCTGTGGCTGCCCCATCCCTGGAGGGGTTCAAGGCCAGGTTGGACGGGGCTTGGAGCAACCTGGGCTGGTGGGAGGTGTCCCTGCCCAGGGCAAGGGGTGGAACTACCTGGTCTTTAAGGTCCCTTCCAACCCAAACCATTCTATAAATTCTCTTTTTCTGACTTTTCCCCCTAGCCTGGCAAAGCGCAGTTTTCCCCAGAGTGCTGCATGCTTTTGGCCCAATTTTGGGGATTAAACACAATCCTGGTCATAGCCTCCTACTTGCAAAAACTTGCCTGTCTTTGGAGTTTGCCCTGCCTGCTTTGGCTGCTGCTGGGTTGGTTTGGTGTTTTGTGTTTTTTTTATTTTTTTTTGGTAGCTAGCCCCAGGTGGCATGTGGCATCTGTGCTGTAATTAGGGCGGTTTGCTAATGGCTCTCTGCAGACAGCAGTACACCTGTAAGATCATTAGCAGAGACGTGGTGTGAGAAAGATTGTCCCACCAGAAGGATAAGGCAACTTATAGTGGTGTAAGCGGCCGTGAAGGCGAAGACGGGGAGCCCCAGTGAAGGGGTTTGGGGTCTTGGTGGGTCAGAAGTGGGTTCGCGTAGTGTGTGTTGCAACCTGGGAAGCCAGGTCGTGGCCGTGGGGAGCAAAACCCCATTTCACCTGGATATTTCCAGCAATAAAATGCTGGAGTTGCAGATCCTGGAACACAGGGTTTGTTTCCTGGCCATCATCTGCTTGGTGCAACCCATCCCTGCTCATGACCATCAATGGCCCAAGAATTTGAGACCCCATCCATCGAACTGAAGTGGTTTTTTGAGTGAGTTTCTGATTAAACCTTCCCCTGATGGGGCTCCAGCAGAGGTGGGGTGCAGGTGAGCTCCTGCAGAAATGCCAGCAGCTTCTCATTGATTCAAATCAGCCTGTTTCAGTGGAGAAAAATTTTGCCTGAAGGTGCTTCTCCAGCATTTTTACTGGCATTATATAAGCGAAGGTGACAGAAACATTTAAGGTATTAAAAAAGTAAGTGGAAAAAGGGTTGTTAGGCCGATCGGAGCTGAAGATGAGGCTTCGTTTAAGCAAGAACACAGGCGAAATGAAATTTAAGCTGTGCTTTATGGGAAAAGCGGTAGTGAATAAACTCTGCAGATCACCTTATTTCATTTACTGCTTCCCCTGTAAATTGTGCTGGCTGTCAGGGTGTCAGGCAGAAGTGGGAAACCTGCAGGTTTTGTAACTTCAGGAAAACTGGTGGACTTTTGGTGGGTTTTAGCCTGGGGAAGAGCATCTCCTCTCCACTTTGGGGCACAGGGAAACCTCTTGGTTTTCACTAACTCTTTGCAGCATCAACTCTCCTGGCTGGGATTCACCAGCAAAGGCTTCCCAGACCAACAGAGAGAACTTAATCATAGAATCACAGAATGGTTTGGGTTGGAAAGGAATTGCAGCCCACCCAGTGCCACCCCCTGCCCTGGGCAGGGACACCTCCCACCAGCCCAGGTTGCTCCAAGCCCCGTCCAACCTCTCCATCCCTCTCAGTCCCTCTCCATCTTTCCTGTAGGCCCCCTTCAGATACTGGAAGGGGCTCGAAGGTCTCCCCAGAGCCTACAGTGAGCTAATTATAGTTATAAACAAGAGCCATTGATTTCCATCCCTGGGGGAGCGCTGTGTTTTGAACTCAGCACAACACGTGGAGTCAGCGTGACACGAGGGGACCCTGCAGACCAAGGTGACATGGCCGGGAGTGGTGGTGGGGGCAAACACCGTTTGCCCATGCCTCCCCCGCTGAGTTGCCGGCGATGGAGGCAGATTGCATTTCAAGCGTGACGTACAATAGCGCTGCTGGCAGAATTACGCTGATCCATTAGCTACCGAGCGGCTTCGAGCTTCCTCCGTCACAATGTGGGTCGTGGGGAGCAAGTGCCGCCACACGCTAATGCAACCTGCCGTCGTCGCTGGGTGATAAAGTTTGTCCATTATTGGCTTGTTCCGCATTAGCCTCTTCGAACACGGGAGTCATTTTGCAGCTCGTGTTGTTGGACTATTTGGGGACAGGAGATTCGTATCTCCTCGTGTGGGAAACAAAGCGCTCCGTCCTTAATCAGCTGAAAATAGAAGCAAGTAGCTGCTTTCTCCATCCGTTGAGGAGCGCCTGTGTGGGTTTCCCCCCCTCCCGTATTTGTTTCTTTGGCTGCGTTTCAGCGCCGGGCAGAGGGCTGTACGTGGGATGGAGCGCGGAGTTGTAAAGTACCGTTGGACCCACTTGGGTGTGACGCGGCACATAAATGCGAGATCGTTACGAGAACTGATTGCTTGGAGGGAGAGGGGAATAAACAAACATCCAACACGCTTCTCAAAGAGAAATGAGTTCACTAAAAATTCAAGGTAATAAGTTACGCTATGGAGAGAAAGAAAAAAAAAATAAAAAATGCAAGCCTATACAACATTTAGAGCATCGTACTCCAGTCACTTGGAGAGAAGTGATGGTTCTTTCCTTTTTTTTTTTTTTTTAATTGTGCTCGGTCATTAGTTCTGGGGGAGGAGGAGGAGGAGGAGGTCTGTAACTTTGCTGTAGCAGCAGGAAAAGTCAGTGCGTTTGTGGTGCCTGGAATAAGTGGATTTCTTAGCATTGTCTTGGGAGCGCGTCTCGTCTCTCGAGGCTCCCGGAAATACTGGTTTGCCAAAAAAAACACGTGTCTGCTGTGTGCACGTGGTGTATTTCACCCCAGGCTTGGCAGCCCCTTGCAATGAAATGGTCCGTGGGGAGAGCAGTGCCTGGTGCTGGGCTGGATCCGTGCATGGACCGGAGCAGCCATCCATGCTCAACCTGGTGTGGGGGTCCCCAGGCGCTTGGGGACCAGAGCTCACGGGTCCACATGCCTCGGCGCCATGCCACGGCCATGCTTGGGCCAAGTTCAGGGGTTTTAGGTGCTTTTGCGTCGTGCTGCATGCAATGGTCTGGGCTGTGGGGAACCAGCAGCACAGTGGGCTCCCCGACATCGTCTTCTGCAAAAAAATCAGAGACTAGGTGTCTTGTTATTCTTTCTGCTTTTATTTTCTCTTCCTCCCCGGACCCAGCTGCCCACACTGACCCTCCTGGGGATCACGATGGCATGTGAGATGCCCTTTAGCAGAGCAGCCTCCTTTGAGCTGCTTGTCGTGACAGCCCCAATCCCCTCCGTGTTAGATCTTCTGTTTAAACGGCACTTCCAAACGCCGATATTCTTTTACTTTTAGCAAATTACCCTACAGCTACTAATACGATATGAAGCAGCATAAACATTTTTACGGCCAGTAATCCATGGATAACAACTTCTTCATATTTAAACTTCCCAGCCCATTAGACCCTCTTAAATAATTCATGTTAGATCGTCATTTAAGGCTGTGCGGCATTGCTTTGAGGTGATTACGGTCGGTAACAAACCTCCGCTGGGAGTGGTAACGTTAACACAAGTTACTGGTTTAATATAGGTGATTGCAAACGCTGTGATGCTGCCTTGGGGCTGGGAGGGATGACGTTTATTATCCACGGCTGGGTTATGCAGTCGGGGTCTGAGCAAGGCGAGATGCTCTGGCGGGATGGATGAGGAGGTGGTGCGGGGCTGGAGGGGGGAGCTGACGCTGCCGGTGCCTGTCTTGGCAGAGCTGTGCCCGTGCTGCGAGCGCCGCTGGTGGCATCTGGATGCAGGGACTGGGGGCTGAGATGGTCTTTTCTATCAGATGTTTGCAGAGGGAACTTTTCTTGCCCCCTTGCAGATCTGTGATGCGTGCAGCCAGCACAGAGCAGCCTCCCTGGCCACAGGAGCAGGGCTGGGATCCCAAAGAGGTACCGCTTGGCCAAGAGAGGATGATCTCAGTGGACCCTACCTGTGCATCTGCTCTGGGGCCCACGGGGCTCATAAGCAAAGCTCAGAAGGGTTTATTGGTCCCAGATGGTCCAACAAATCAGCTCCACCAAGTGATGGAGGCTGATTGTCTACATGGTGCCTCTCTGTTCTCCCTGATGCTCTTGGTTGGCACCAGTGTTAGTTTTCCTTTGCAGCCCTGTCCTGATCTGCCCTCATATTTAATGGATGAAAGCCTTTCCCTCCTCCCCTGCTGCAGATGGCAAATGGAGAGCTCTTCTCCGACAGCCAATTCCTCCCAAGGCAGATGGAAATCTTGCCGGAGTCGTAAAGTTGTCTTGCTGGTGTCAAGTTGGCCATCGAGAACTAAAATATTGATCCATTCTTCCCCACAAAACTTGACTGATTAGCTAGAGTGAGTGTGACAATGTTTCCATAAGGTCTGATCTAGCTGCTGGAAAGGCGTTTGCTTCGCTGGTGAGAATTTCTTTGGGTTGTCTGGGTGGAAGATAGTTTTTAGGAGCCAGGAGCTGGCAAAGCTGCTCAAGGCTGGATGTCCCCATCTTGGGTCCTCGACTCATTCAACTCGCAGCTGAGCCCTCGATAACAGGATGTTTGTGCTCTTTGGAAACCTCCTACTTAAAGTGCCCTGTTTCAATATGGTTTTTGCCCCCGTTTTCTAAATCACTCATCTCTGTAGAGAGCTCCAGGATGGCTTTGCCCGTGGTTGATGTTGGGACTCTGGCCATGTGGAAATCTGCTTATTTGTCCTTAACCTATGCAATAATAAAACTAGTGCCCCATGCTCAAGAGGGACCTTGGCTCTTTCTGTCCTGATGATCACCCACGGGAGGAGTCCACAGCTGCTCTCCCCCTCCCCGGAGAGGCCCGGCAGGATTCAAAGCCCCATCTTGAGCCCCATCCTGCTCCACCAGCTGCAACATCCCAAGCAAATCACCGGGACGGCTGATCCGTTCGCACAGGTGGTGGGAGGTAGCAGCGCACGCTGGAGCGAGGTATGCACAGTTGAACACCCACACACCTCCGACAGCAGTTCAAGCGTGAGTTACAGCTCCGTTTCATTTACTTCAGGTAGAGGCACCCACGGAAAGCTCCTGTGACAGCCCCCATCTGCACTTAGCTTTCCTCGGGAGCTGTCAGTTTTGCTTCCCCTTCTGTAGGTTCCCCGGTTAGTTTGGTCAGTGAACAGTAATGGGAAAAATAGCTGTTTTTTGTATTTTTTTTTTAAGTTTTGGGTAAAACAAGCAATTGGGGAGCTCTGCTGTGCCCGGAGACAGGGAGCAGGTTCCCCAGATGCTGCTGCTGTGGCCGAGCTGTTCCTCTGCCCGTGCTGCACCTCCCATGGTACCCTTAGCATCCGTGACCCCGTGACAGATACAGCCTCGCCCGACCCAAAGAAGGACTTCAGCTTGCACGAGACCCGCTGCTCACAATTCCTACGCAAAGCTTTGTGCCGAGGGCTGGCTGCGTGGTTGTATCTCTTACCGTAAAAATCAATACCTCCCGGGGGAGCAGAAACCCCCGTGTGTGAAACATGTCTCTGGATCAAAACATGTTTGTTTGGGGTTGTTTGGTTTTTTTGGGTTTTTTTTGGTTTGTTTTTTTCTGGGGAAAGTTTTAAGCATGTGAGTTTGGCTCAGAGTTTTTGTGAAATTTGGACCATGAGCATTTCACCAGGGATTTCCCAAAGGGACCGGAGATGGTCCTAGCAAGCGGCTTTGCTGCACGGGGACACCAAGCTCTTGGGTTCTTTAACCTGGATGACCGACTCCAGAGACCTGGGGCATGTCCCCCTTGATAACAAGTCTCCTCCAGCTCTCAGAAATTTGGACATGTTGTCCCCAAACCCTTCCAGCCCTTGGAGCAGCGTGTGCGAGTGGCATCGCTGCTGTCCTGGGAAAGGAGGTTGAGCAGGGTTTTCAGGCAGCAGAAACTGCACCAAGGACTGAGCTCCTGAGCTGCCCCAAGAGCTTTGCGATTCAGTTTTGCTTCGCTGCAGGGCTTGGAGCCCCTTACCCAAGGACAGGAGGGGAAGAGCTAAGCTTATTAAAAGCTTTAGCAAGATGACGTCTCCAGGACAAAATCTCCCTGTTGGCACAAACATCAAGGATGTGTGGGCCATCCTCACCCTTCCTGTGTTGTAACCTTTTCCTTTCCCTCCGACTCATCAACAACCTGGAATATTAATCCCAATCTCAAGAGAAGAAATCAGATTTAATTCTAGAGTTTCCCCTCCGCCCATGCGTGAATTCTCCCCCATGAAGGGCTGTTTTGCTTTATACTGACCGTCCCTGGTGTTTTCCTCAGCTCTGACAAGGGTGGCTTTTGAGGGGCTCCACCAAACACGTGCTTTATAAGAAGCTGTGTAACGACATCCAGTTCAACATTTCCCTTGAGCCCTCTGGCGGTGCCTGAGTGGCTGCAGAGATGGGGCGTGATGTGTTAAACCTGTTTATTTTTATGGCAGGGCAGCGCTGTCCGAGGAAGCCTGGGTCTGCAGCTGGGCTGGTGTCTGATGAATAACAACGGCAGAGGTTTGCCAAGACCAGGCCAGCAATTCTCAAAGGTCGACGTGTGATGGCAACACGTTTTCTGCCACTGACAACGGTTGCATCAGTGCTTTCCTCCCTGATCCCTTCCTCGGAACCTTGTAGCTCGGGTGGAGCAGCCTGACTGTGGATACTCGGGGCGGTTTGCGGTGAGAAATGGTGGGATTCAGTTTTCCACCCGATCTCCAGCCCTGTTTGGGCTCCAGGAGGGATGTGGAGATGTAGGAGGTGAACGTTAAGCGAAGGCTGCAGCTTCTTGTCCTGAATGTCTCTGCTGTACCACTGAAGCTGTTCAAATGGAGGACCTATGGGGAAGGTGTGTATTTTGGTCTCCAGGTGAAAATGGGATCAGGAACTGGGAGATAATGCTCTGGGTCTGGAGGCCCAACCTGAGGACGGGGACCAAGAACCCACAACCCCTCTTCTCCGAGTACCCATCCACCATGTCCCTTCAGCTGGTCCCCACCAGCCAGGACATGCTCTTGTCCCATCGCGGTCCTGGCTACGGGTTGCTCTGCAAATATCTGGGGTAGCTCTGCAGCGGGGCTGTGACCTTCTCTTAAAAAAAAAAATAATCTGGGGGTAGAAGGAAGGTGTACGTGGGTGATATCAGCAGAGAGGAGCCCTTTTGGCACGTTTCTGCAGCATCCCCATCTCTTCCCCGGGTGGGGACCTGCCACAAATGGCTCACCTGTGTTCGTCCTCTGTGCTCGCGACTCCTTGGGTGGGGATGTGGGATCTTAAATTTCAGCTTTGGGAGGAGAATGTCCGTCACCCGAAGGTGGGGATTGTACATCCAGGGTTCAGTCACTAGAGGGAGGGATGCCTGCACGCACTGGTGGATTTCCAGGCAGAGCTGGCAGCATTTTGGGAGTATGTTGGGGTTTTTTTTTGGGTTTGTTTTTTTTTTTTTTATTCACCAATGATAGGCTTCTCTTTTGTAACAAAGCTTAAAACTTTATTTTTCCCCCCGAGTGACAGGTCGTATGTGTGATGGTTGGTCTCTGGGAGAATAGCGGCAAAGCTGAAAACGCACAAATAGCTGCTTCTTTTGGGGCTCAACAAGGTATTCCCGGGTGAGAGGGCAAAGATTGCCGGCATTTCTTGCCTCATTGAAAAATAAAGGGCTGGTGGCACTCCCCACGGCCAGACTCCATCTCCATCCCCAAACCAGACATGAACACAGGTCCGTGGAAGAGCAGATCTTGGTAATATTTAAGGGTTAAACCACTGAATCCATTGTGCTGTGAACCGAAATAATAATGATGGCATCTGAGGTCTTTTAAGGACTTGAGTCCAGGCCAGTTACAGGTTTTATCCTCCCTCTCTACCCAGTTTAACCAGTAAGACGGGGCAGAAAGCTGTTTGGTGCCTTACACAAGCACCGGTGAACTGCAAGAACGGGGTCGCACAGAAACCGCCGATTTCTGTTTGCAAGGAGTTTTATTGAATTGGAAAACTTTGTGGCGTGATCTCTGCTGTTGTTGCATCAACCCAACGACCTGTTCACGTCCCAGCATCTACTGAGCGCTGCCGACGCCGCCCAGCGAGGAAAGGGAGAGGACCGAAAGCCCAAGGTGAAAAGTAACAAGCTCTCCGGCACCTGAAAGGTCTGAAAAATCATGAAAACTTTCTGATCTTGCAGATTTAGCAGAAGCGCATAAGTTCCTCCAAATCGTTCTGCTTTTATTCCCATGCAATTGGAAAACAGGAAGATGAAGGGGAAAGTAGCCTTGCTGCCTGGAGGAATTTGCTTCTCCTAGGCTTGGCTGTATCAGCAAGAAAGGATGTAGAATTGAGGCCGAAAAAAAGAAGAAGTGAGGATGAGAA
The DNA here is from genome assembly GCF_964199755.1 of Larus michahellis. Taxonomy (NCBI): domain Eukaryota; kingdom Metazoa; phylum Chordata; class Aves; order Charadriiformes; family Laridae; genus Larus; species Larus michahellis. Next base: position 5,154,613 of record NC_133913.1, on the reverse strand, counting down.
GCAGGAGAGTGCTTCAAGTTTCCTTTGAGGTACGTCCCAGGAGCTGCAAAATAGCCGCCAGTACACAGTCCTTGGTATTACAGACAGACGGGGAGAATTTTCCCCCAGTTTCCCTCTAGAAATGGAGTAGGGTTTTTGCCATTTGGCCAACTTTTTCCCCAGTTTTCCATTGAGCTGGGATGCTGCCTCCTGCTCCTCTCCCAGCCTGATGGCGGCATGTCCGTCTGCAGTTAATGGTCTCCAATTGCGCGCTGCGAGGCAGCCCCTTACTCCGCTCAAAGCGCCTTCAGAAAAGCAAACAGCCCCCTCCATGCCAGGGCGCTGATGGCCAAGCCCAAGCGCGTCCAAAAGAAGCCGCGTGGCTTTTGACAGGTAAATCGCTCGGGATGACTCCAGATGTCATCGCTAACAGCTCCTGGGGCCTGGGGTATTTATTTACTAATCAAAATAAGAGAAGAGAAAAAGCACTCTGGCCAGTTTTAAAAGCAAGTCAAACTTTAAAGCTTTAATGGTGTAATTGCTAATTGACGATGAGCACGGAGGGCTGGAAAAGCCAGACTTCTGGCCTTTCGTAAAATGTGCAGCTCCGCATTGGAGAAAATCGGGATTTTTTAATTTTTTTATTTTTTTCTCCCAAGGTTGTATTTATTTCAGACTTTTGTCATAACGGAGAGAAATAACGCGGGGATGTGGAGCTTGTTGGCATCCTCCAGGTGAAATCTCGCCCCTGGGCACTGGTGACCAGTCCGTGCTAACTCAGTTGGCGGTGTCTCTTCATGCTTGAATCTTACCAAAATGAAAAATCACTGGAAGAGGGTTTTGGACCCTTCCTTTACCAGCTGTGGGCTACGACCACAGGACTGGCAGTTTTGGACGAGCTTCCTCTCCGACTTGCACCTCAGCATCAGCTCCCAGGGCTTTTTCCTGAATTGAGATTTCCGTGCCTTTGCAAAAAGTTTGATTTCAAGGAAGTGACCTTTTCTATACAATTTTCAGACAAAAAATGCTTTTCCCTTGAGGAAGCCCATAGGGTTCGGCAGGTGTTGCTGGAGGAACTGAGGGGCACCTGAAGCCAGGGGATGGTAGGGCCATGCTTTTGTCTCCATCTCTTTTATCCAGCTTATGGGAGCCCTACGTGGTGCAGGGGCTCTGGGTGCCTCTGCCATGCACGGGGACCTCAGTGCAGCCCCACGGTCCACCAGAGCGACATCAGCCCAGGGTGTGGGTGAGTAACTGTGGGCTGCTGGCTCCTCGGTGTCCCCCAGACACAGACCGGTCTGTTTTCGGTGCTGGGAGCAGATCCGCGTGCCAGGGAGACTACAGCTGGGCTTGGCATGGTGGAGTTGGGTTAATACACTTGTCTGCCCTCAACTCCAGAGGAGCAGAGAGATGAGCAGGTTAAATCCTGGATTGAATGAAGGTGCACAACGACGGTGTTTAACTGAAGAGCTGAGCTGCCCCAGGTCCCCTTGGGCGGATGGATGGAGGGATGCAGGCGCTTCCCAAGGACAAGATGGGTGCTTGCAGGAGCTGTGTGGTGCTCGCTGATGGCTGGAGAAAATTCTAGTAGAGAAGCAAAGGAGCACATGGGTTGTCATCTGATGGCTGCAGTTATTTGCGGGCTTTGGGGGTGCTGTAGATTGGGGAAATGTGGTGCTTGAAGTGGAGACTTCTTGGTGCTATCAGTGCCTTGCGTGACCTTCAACGCCAGGTTGGACGGGACTTGGAGCAACCTGGGCTGGTGGGAGGTGTCCCTGCCCAGGGCAGGGGGTTGGAACTGGGTGGGCTTTAAGGTCCCTTCCAACCCGAACCACTTGGTGATTCTATGACCCAACACAAAGCTGAGTTCAAGCAGTCCTGATGCTCCCTTCGTTTTAGCACAGTGAAGGCTTGCCGCTGGGCTCGCGCCGGCAAAGAGACCTGGAGCTGCAAAACGTGATGGTAAAGGGGAAAAAATAATCTTCCTCTATCTACCGTGGAGAGCTGGGCAGTGGGTCAGCCTGCTTGGAAGTCATTGCTGCTGGGAGGAGAGGTAAAGGGCAGAGCTGGGCTCGCCGCATGCTCTCTTTGCAAGAAGGTTTCTCTCACTGGTGCTGTTGGGTGCCCAGGAAGCATTCCAAGAAGTTAATTAATTTTCTCTCATCAGCAAACACAGTCTGGAGGAGTGAGGAGAGCATTGCCATTTTGCTGCGGCAGCTCCCCCCGAAGTTGCAGTGATAGTTACTTTGTCTTAGCAAAAATGAAATGTCAAGTGGCGACAGAGAAAAATATTCTTTTAACGCTGAGCAGTAACTGGGTTTCCAAAGTGCTGGGCTCTGGAGGTAATGGGGAGAGCTGGGACGGCGGCAGCCGGGACCACACAAGATTAATTCAGACACCAAATGAGGCTTCATACGTGATGTGTTGCACCATACATCACTGCCACGCAGCCAGCAGTAGGTTGGGCTCAGAGCTCACTTGTTTGCTCCCGGACCCGCTTCATCCCAGCGCGTGCTGGCGGACGCGGTGGCGGGGCGTCCCGGGGGGCTGCTGCCCGCCCTTGCTGCGTTTTGGGCGGGGAACTCGGGAGGCGAAGGGTGCAAAGCGCAGAGGTGAAGCAAATTCTGCCCAAACGTGCCTCAGCGGGAGATAACCCCGAGGGGGACCACGGCCCCCGTATATTGCCCCACATCGTCCTGTCTGAGGTCATCACGCCATGACGCGCAAAGCCTGGGGTAGTAAATGCTCATCGATAACCTGCCTCTTCCCAGAAGCTGGGTCTGGGCTCAGGAGTAATTTTCGGATAAATAAGGACTCGGCTTTCTCGATGACTTATTTGCAAGAGATAATTCAGACAGCCGTGGCCTTGCTGGGTTTCTTCGTTGGTTTTTTTTTTTTCCCTTTTGAATTGTCAGGCTGGCATTGTAAGTGCCGTACTTTCATTAAAGTTTAATTTCCCCGAAGAGTGAAATATTAATGAGAATAGGCTTAATACTGTCAATAGGAAACAGACCCAAACAGATAATTTGCTAATATAATGACTTGGGATTTTATCTATTTCAAGCTTCACGATTGCTCTTCTGCTATGATCGGGTGCAGGTAATAACCATTGTCGCCTCTGTTCAATGAGAAAACTTAATGAGTTTAGAGCGGAATCACCACTTGGCACATTTGCATCCCGGCGTACCCATCACTAATTCCACAGCCCCTGCCCTCTGTGTGCTTCATCTTGCACCCTTGGGTGGTGGTGGGACACCAGCCCTGCTCTTATCCAGGTGGAAGAGAAGCTGAAGCAAATTTGGGGCTGAGATCCCAGGATTTTGGATCCACTCAAGCGTCTCCCCTCAATGACTCACCTGCGACCAGGATCCCCACATACCCTTGAGGCTCCGCACCCTGGAGGCTCCCACCTTTGTGGTCATGGCTGGGTGCTGTGCAGACCTCTGGGACCCCAGAATCCTTTCCCTTTCCCCAGCACCGAGGAGCATCTGCCCCATCAGGCTCCACCATTTGCTTTTAACCCAAATGTCACACTTAAAGAGCTGCCCTCTTTAATCTCAGCCGCTTGAGGAAACAAAAGGCAGTGAATTACCTGGAGCGGGTTCCTCGGTTCCTTGGCAGGTGGGATGTGCCGTTCACTGAGAGGTTGCTACGAGAAGGTACATGAGAAAGCGGATGGGGGCGAGGGGCTGGGAGGTGACCCAGGGACAACCTGACCTCCTCAGTCCAAACAGGCACCTGGACCAGGCCGAGCACCTTCCCAACGTTTTGGGAAACATCTAAGAATTGGCGAGCAAGCTGTGATGCTCTCCCGAAAGGCTTTGCCGGCCCCACCGGTTTGTAGTGCGGGTGTTTTCCAGGACAGACCTGTTCGCTTTGCCATTTTTTTTTATTTTTTTTTTTTAAAAAAAAACCACCTTTTTTTCTCTTGACTTGTTTCATCGCTTTCTGAAGCTGCACACCTTGCAGCAAGGGGCGCCGCAGGCACAGCATGAGCTGCCTTGTAGTCTGCAGCAAGCTTTTGCTAGTTCCCTTGTTTGCCGCGTTCTGGCCTTAGAACAGACGGCGAACAATTATTTCTTATTGCCTTTTTCTATGCCATTAGGGGTTCGCTGTACCGTATCTTCATTTTGATAATCTTTTCTACTTTGGACCGGTGTTGTCTACTCGACTGTTCCTCATCCAAGCCTTTGCTCGCCCCAGTTACCACGCACTGACCCTTTCCCAGTCCTGCTGCGCTCGGAGATGGGAGACCCAGGTCGCACTCCGCGTTCAAAATATACCCGTGGATTTATACAGTGACTGGAGCTGTTTTGGAGACAGATTTTATTCCCGTGGAGGTAAGTCCCCTCGTTTCCCAGTGCAATCCTGCTGCGGCCAGGAAGGGCGCTGTGAAGGGACTGTGCCCGAGAGCTGCTTGTTGTCCGGAGCTCCGTCAGCAGGTCTTGTAGAGGATGCTCTCCCTCCCTGCGATGTCTCCATCTCTCTGGGCCCTGTTTCCTTTGTCAGCTAAAAGGAAGACTATTTGGCGTACTGCCTTTCGTTCCCGATGTGTTTGCCAGCACCTGGGGCATCCACCCACTCCAATAATAATACTAACGGAGCGGTTTCCAGACCCCGTTTCCCCTCGGAGGCCAGGGTGAGTATTTACACCCATCTCCAACGTGGTCTGTGCATTCAAAGCATTGAAATTTCCCCCGTTACGGAGCTTTTCTGAGTAGCTTCACGCAGCTGTCCCTAGTAAATAAAACCCTGTGTTTTCGCTGTTTGGAAATGAATGCAGATCTAGCTGCTTTCGGAGCTGAGCATATGGGCTGCGTTTGAGTGCCGGGAATGTGTTTGCTTGTCATTTAATAATCCCGTGAGTCACGGCTGTACCTTCCTCCCAATTGCTACCCTTGCATCTCTTTGGCGTTGAGCGGATGTTCTGGAAACTCTGTTTTTCTTGTGAAATCAATTACGTTCCACCCTTTATTATCTGCGAGGTCTCACGCCGGCCCCGCTTGCCAAGAAAACCTCCCCAACAGCCCGGGCGTGAATTGCGGCAGCGATGCTGAAGGCAGCCCAGCCAGGAGGTGGGTCCTGGGGCCAGATTTTGGCATCTCCAGGGTCTTGCAAAGCTCCTTCCCTATCCCACGGTGCCTGGCCGGAGCAATCCCCGGGGCAAGGGATGCTCCACAGCCCCGATTTCTGCACGCACCTCTGACCCTGTTTGCGCAAAAACTCTATTAAACTTTTTCACCACAGCAGAGCAATGATTCTTTCCGAAATGAAGTCGGATCCGCCGAGACTTCAAATAAACCTTTAAAAGCGTTTAATTAAAAAAAGCACAAAGCCTGGGAGGATCAATCCGGTGTTAATGACCTGTAATGGGGCTGTGCGTAGCTTGTTGGGATTGACCCGCGAGGGAGCGAGGAAGAACCGTGCAACCTGAGGTCTCTAAATCAGCCTCGCCGGGGCTGTCCCAGCCTGCAGGAGAAAGGAGAGCTGCCTGCTTTCATTTGCATCCGGACAGATCCTGATTAAAATTAATGTAGGGCTTGAAGACCAACTGGTTTTGAAGGCCACGAGCGGTGTGGGGCTCTCAGCAAGCTGCCAGCTGGCTTCCCCCCCAGCGACAGGGCCACAGCGGGGTAGCTGGGTGGAGAACTGGGAAAACTGGAGGACGCGTGGGAAAAGGAGCTTCTCTCGCTTTGGGGGAAAAAAAAAAATCAACGGAGCGCAGGAAAGCATAAAGCCAAAGTTTTAAGACGGGGAAGTTTCTTTCATTTCTAAATCAAAGGTTTGATGCAAGAAAAACAAAGCAAAATAGTTCAAAAACTTGTAGCTCCGGCACGGAGAAGGGCTGGAGAAGGAGATAGCTGCTGTCACCAAACATCTCTGCAAAGAGCCATGACGCTTTTCTTGGAGGGATGTATTTTAAAAGACAAGAAAGTGGAGAAGAAACAGTTCCTTTTATTTCCCTCCAAACCCATCCCTTTGGTCTTGAGTTAGTAGAAAACACATTTGCGTGTCCAGAAAGATGTGAGAGACGTTCGTGGATGTGTGTCGGAAGAAAAATCCTTCATCCCCTCCAGTGGGGAGGAAAAGGAAACTGGTACGAAACTGGACCTTGAAGAGGCAGAGGGAGATGTGGGCGAGAGCAGAGCTGCCATTTCAGACTGAGTCCTTCAACGAAATGGAAGGGAAGGACATTTTCTACCCGGAGCAGCAGAAGGGAAAATGGGGATATTTTTCTCAGATCAAACGTGTCAGAGAAAAGCAGATGTTTTGGGCAGACATTTGCATGTAATCAAACCCTCCGTTTTTTGATTGAAAAAATTGGCAGTGGCAAATTTCCAGCCAACACGCCCTGCAATCAAAGAAGAAAAAAGCTTGTGAACAAGGAAAGGGGATAAAAGAGAGCCTGGGAGAGACCTGGCCGCATCTTCCCACCCCGGCTTTCATTGGGCTCGTTAACCTGGGCCTTCCCAAGCTGGGCTTTGGAGTGCATTTGCACATCGGGCACATCCCCTCCTCTGGGCACTCTGTGTTTGTCATCGTGGTCCCTTGAGACCTACATCACAGAATCACGGAATGGTTTGGCTTAGAAGGGACCTTTAAAGCCCACCCAGTGCCACCCCCTGCCCTGGGCAGGGACACCTCCCACCAGCCCAGGTTGCTCCAAGCCCCGTCCAACCTGGCCTTGAACCCCTCCAGGGATGGGGCAGCCACAGCTTCTCTGGGCAACCTGGGCCAGGGGCTCACCACCCTCACAGCAAAGAATTTCTTTCTCAGATCTCATCTAAATCTTCCCTCTTCCAGTTTGAAGCCACTACCCCTCGTCCTATCACTCCATGCCCTTGTAGAAGGTCCCACGCAGCTGCGTGCTGCGTCGTTCTGGTGCTGAGGATGGGTGTCTCTGCCCCTTTCACCTTGTGAGCTCTGGGGAATGGCATCACGCAGGGACTGCTGGGTCCCCAGGGAGATGGGGAGGGCACAGAAGGGATTTTCCGCGTCTCTCCAGGGGAGCTCACTTTGCACCACGGTGACTTTTTTGCTTCGCAGCCCGGCTCAGGCATCGCACTTTTTTCCCCTGACTTACGCTCTGTTTTATTGGACTTGCAGCAGCCTCCGAGCCAGAGATAAAACACGTCCTTCCTGTCTGTAAGAGGGTAAATTATTGACATACTTAATAAGCATAACTTATCATTAGCCATAATTCATGCTGGTGACAGAGACACAGCTGTTCCTGGAAAGCAGGGTGGCTCTGAATTTCAGATTTCCACAGGCCGGGCTCCTGCTGCAGCTCCACAGCAGTGACACAGATGTCACCGCACACCATCCCTTGCCCTGGTGATTGCCGTCCCAGGACTTCGCACAACGGTCCATCTCGGTCTGTGCTGGGAGTCAGGGGAGGTTGGACACCGTGTGCCTCTCCCCCGGTCCAGAGATTGGTAATGTAATTAAAGGAGTAGGTCTTGCGGAATGTCCTCCACCAGGGACATTCCGTTCCCCGCAGGCATCCTGCTTGCAGCCACACGGGGCCAAAAATCCCTGGTGGAGGACAAGGTCTCCTGCTTCTCCCCACAGCACCCAGCTGCAGCCCGTGCTGCTCCTGCTGGCGATGCCCAAATCTTGGAAAGGGGTTGCAGCCAGTTCAAACTTTTTCTCCTTTAACTTCTCGCCCGTGTTCACCCTGGTCCCTAATGTGACAGGGGATGTTCCCACAATCTCCATTGCTTGCAAACGAAGAGCAGCTCATCGTATTTAGGGATGGAGAAAGCCCTGGACCACTTTCCAGAAGTTTTCAGGGCAGTTGTAGGGGAAGAGGGGAGACTGAAGCCTCCCACGCTGGCAGCGCATGGGGTCTGGGGGTCTTACAACTAGCGGGTGAAGTCTGATCGCTAGAGGTGGGGAAACTCTGCAGGGTGGCTGCGTCATCGATGGGGCAGGCAGGTAAGGTGAGGTCTGGGGGTCTGGTGTTCCCTGCTCTCTGGTGGATGGGTCCAAGCCAATCTCCCTTTCCCTGGCCAGACAGGGTGCTCCCAGCTTCCTTCCTGCCCTTGGCAGAAAGTGAGGAGATTCCTGGTCCTCATCTCCCAGGTGGGACCTAAGGAGGCTGCTCAAGTAGGTGCAGAGCAGGGAGGATCTGGGGGGTTATTTCCTGCACTCATTCAACCCCTCTTCCAAACTGCTTGCAGAAATTTGAGCTCTGATCCGGGCCCTAGAAAGCGACGTACCCCCACGTGGGAGCTCCCCCCTCACCGGGCTGGTGGCCGGAGACAAACAGGAGGTGGAGGTGTGCGAGGGGGGACAGCAGGAAGAGACCACGTGTGAACCTGTGTACACCACAAAGTGACAACGCGCTCCCTGAATAACCGGCAAATTCCCAAAACTCCAAGGTGCCTGTCAGTAAAAGGTGCTCTCTGCACCCACGAACTCAGCCCTGAGAGTCACCCTGGCTTTTGGAAATGTTTCCCAGGGATCTTGGCACCTTGGACATCTGCAGCGAAGTGCTTGTGAACACCTGAGCACCAGCGCCGGATGATTCCAAATAAAGAATCAGTTGAGGAAATATCGCTTTTTTTTTTTTTCTCCCCCCCCAGGCAATTTGCAAGAAGTGAAGGCCGTGGAAAATCCATCAAGCGGCGGCTGCCACGTTGTGCGTTCGATTTGCTCCATGGCTTGAAGGCATTGGCACGTTTTACAGCGGCACTGATTTTCAAACCATCCCTCTGGCTCGGCAGCTGCCGGAGCAGGTGAGGCGGGCACGGGGCTGTCTGCGCACGCCGAGCATGTCTCCCTCCCAGCATGTATTTCCCCGCTGCTCCAGGGACCCACATGAATCGCAGGCTCCCGCAGACTTCCTTGCCCAAGCCCCGTGGTGCTTTAATGGAGGCAGCACTCAAGGCAGGACGTTTCTCCATCTCCTCTCATCTCCCTTTCTCACTGGCGCAAGCAGCGTTTGCTGTCGGCTCTCAGCAAGGAGGGACACTCGCTGGATATATAAAACCAAGCTGTTCCCCAAGGGATCAGGCTGCAGCAGCTGGAGGGGGCAGGTAGCTGTGGCTGCAGCCTTACAGAGGGACAGGGAGATGAAAGAAAGGGCTTGGGCAGCCCACGCTCTGCCCATTGCGCCCAGCATGTCCTTGGCCATGCAGGGACCTGTATGCACGCGCACAGCCCGGCCCATGCCCTGATGGAGAAGCAGCCTGTGGATACGTCTCTGCTTTTATGAACAGCTCAACAGAGCAGAGGATGGGCTGGTATTGAATCACAGAATGGTTTGGGTTGGAAGGGACCTTAAAGCCCACCCAGTGCCACCCCCTGCCCTGGGCAGGGACACCTCCCACCAGCCCAGGTTGCTCCAAGCCCCATCCAGCCTGGTCTGAACACCTCCAGGGATGGGGTAGACCCTGTTCTCCACCATCCCATGGTCCTACCGTACCAAAACCTGCCTCACGGATGTTACAACATAGAATCACAGAATGTGTTGGGTTGGAAGGGAGCCCTAAAGGCCACCTAGTCCAACCCCCCTGCAGTGAGCAGGGACATCTTCAACTAGATCAGGTCTCTCAGAGCCGCATCCAGCCTGGCCTTGGATGTCTCCAGGGATGGGGCCTCCACCCCCTCTCTGGGCAACCTGGGCCAGTGTCTCACCACCCTCAGTGGAAAGAACTTCTTCCTAATGTCTGATCTAACCCTGCCCTGCTCTAGTTTAAACCATTGCCCCTCGGCCTATCGCTACATGCCTTTGCAAACAGCCCCTCCCCAGCTTTCCTGGAGCCCCTTTAGGGACTGGAAGGGGCTCTAAGGTCTCCCCGGAGCCTTCTCTTCTCCAGGCTGAACAACCCCAACTCTCTCAGCCACTCTAAGGTGGCCACATCTGGATGGACTGCACCAGCCCCAGGGGCTCCGTGGAGGATGTCCTGCAGCAAGTTCACACGTGCTCTGCAGCAACCTGCCCTCGAGCAGACTTGTGCTTCCGGGGGGAAATGGAGATGGGCCAACACAAGCTGGAGAGCTGTGGAGGCGGTGAGCTGCTTGCGTGGGTGTGGGGGAGCAGAGAGGTGGGGGTCTGTCTTGGTCCGTGGCTTGGGCTCTGAGTCCCCGTCACCGGCAACGTGAGGCTGGGAGCATCTCTTCTCCAAGTGCGTGAAACATCACTGTCTTTGTGGGGGGAAAAAAAATTGGAGAGCCACTTACAGCATCTCCAATCTGCGTGGCTGGTGAAGTGCTGTTGCTTGAGCTCAGCAAGGGGGTATTAGTCACGCCTTATTGCCTTTAAATCCTACAGTAGCAGAAGCGTCTTCCATTTGCTATTTTAAATAAGAATCAGCCTGATGGAGTGTTCCCAGCACAGTCTATTGGCTTGCCCGTTACCCAGCCAGCCTTTAAAGGATTAAGCTTTCCTCTCACCTCTTTCCTTGTGGTTTGTAAAGAGCAGCTCTTGCCTCCCGCGTCCCCTGTTTATAAAGTGCTGTTTGTATGGAGGACCCCCTGCGGAAATGTGAACGGCAAGAGCAAGGCCAGGCTTCCCCCTCCCCATGGCCCTTCTTCCCTGCGCGAGGAAGGCTCTGAGGATGCCGCAGCCTTGTCGTCACGCCTGGAGATCTTGCCATCGGGGTTTGCTCTGCGGTCCCTCCTCTGTCGTCTCGGTTGCGTGTGGGCTGGGCGATGAACAGGGATGGGGCTGGTGGGAGGAAGATCTCTGATCCCTGGCTCTGGAAGGAAAGAGGGAAAAGGAAATGGGGAAACGACGGCAGAGCAAGACGGCCAGATACTCCCAGGATGATTTCAGCTGCCTCTTATGCAGAAAAAGCCTTTTTGGCCTCTGTGCCTGCTCCATCCTCTTAAATGGGGCTGGGATGCTGTGGCCCCCAAGCACCCTCCCAGCACCACTGAAACCTTCACAATCTTCACGTTGGCCTCTCTGTGTTTTTCAGCCTTGTCTCAGCATTGCATCTGGAGGGGCTTTTGCATGCTTAAATGCAGCGCTCTCATTCCTGCTTAAGTTATTGATGGAGATCTACAACCTCCGTTCCAGCTTAACAACTCCTTTTTGCAGGGGTTTATTACCAGGATCGATCAAATCAAAGCCTGATGGCTTAAAAATGTGCTTCCTTCTCTCTCTCATTGTTATTTGCTTGTTTATTATTAGGAAAGACAAGTTTTGGCTCCGGGAAATTTTGCTAGCAGTAAACAATGTCATTAAAAAGAAATCAGAAGTCCCCGCTTTGCACGGAGCCGACCTCCGCTGAGCTCCCTGTGCTCGGGTCCCTGCTTGCCACCGATGCGGTGGCCAAGGCACGGGACAGGTTCACGGCCAGGCACATCCGAGTGTGTTGTCCTACAGTTGCTCCCTGGTGGGTTCGTAGTTTTTGCCTAGATTCGTGTCTCAGGGGGGACTCCTCCACCCTGGACGTGGGGTGCTGCGGGGTGAGGAGGTGGCTCATGAATTGGGGAGGTCACTGTTGCCCAGGCCTTTGAAGGCTTTTGGCCTCATCCTTCTCCTGCTTGTAGAGATGCCGAGCTCCCTGCGTTTTGGGGCATCTGGGATCTCATGTCAGGGCTCATTCCTCCCTTCCCATGGGGATCAATAGCAGGGGTGACCTCGAGAGGTGGTGGGACATCCCTCATTCGTGTTCATAGTGGGGGTCGTGGCGATTTCAGGACTAAAGGGGCTGAGGGTAAGGGTGAAGTGTTGCAAGTTTGGAGAACACCACATCTTCACCTCCAGGCTCCTTCTCAAACAGCCAGTCCGCCCTGAGCCGTGAGCTCCTCATCCAGCTGTCACCACCGTGCTCCCAGCCCTTTGCCCAGGTCCAACCCCACGGGGGAGCAGAGCTGGCCGTTTTCTCTGCTGAGCATCATCCAGGGGTGTTTCATCTCTCTCTAAATCAGTCTTGGGCTTTGTAGCACTCAGCCAAAATAAACCCCAAAGCCCAGGCAGAGCAGGCCAGGAGGAGGTCCGATTGCCGGGGGGATGTGGCTTCCCGTTCCAAAACCTGGGCCACCACAGTGGAAGGGGTTCTGCATGGCCAAGGTGACGGGAAAACCACGGTGCTCTTCATAACTGCCAGCCCGCCTCACAACAAGCATATTGAAGAGTGATGAGGAAGATAAATTGCTTGTTGTTTTTTTAATGCATGCAGTGAAGGACTTCATTTTTAAACCCGTCTCTGAGTGATGCCTGGTTTGATCTTCTAAATGAAACTGATTTAGTCTATTTGCACGGGGGCTTGGGAGAAGAGGGACTGAGCTGGGTTTAATTTATGCGTTTAAGTTTGCCTCGGCAGGACCGTGACAACAGCAGAAAAATGGAAGCTGAGAAGCTCCCTCCGGCGATCCCAACGACGCAAATGATTTCCCTGGTTTTATCGGATGATCTCGAGTCGCTGATCCCAGGTTGGCATTTGGGGCAGGTATGAATCGTGTGGCCCTGGTGGGAGCTGGTAGAACCAGGGCTGGGTCACCTCATGGTTGGCTCGGGGACTCCTGAAGCACATTTCCACATCTGACCTAGAAATCTGGTCTCCTCTTCTTTATGGACCTGATTTCCCAGCTGACCAGTCTTGCTTTCATCAGCTCTGCCTGGCAGCGTGTCCCTCTAGATGGGTCAGGATAGGACACAAGGACTGGGTCCACTGTTTCTTTGGGAATTCAATGCACGGAGGGATTCACAGCCTTATGGACCTTTGCCGTGTTTCTCTCCCCTGTGGATATCAGGGAGGGCTTCTAGGCTTGGCCCTGGGGCAAATGAAAGGTGACAAACGACAGTAAATCAATGACCTTCCCTCCTTGGTGGGCTCCTCAGCTCTTTGTGGGATGGTTAGGGAAACCCTGCCGAGCAGATCTCAGTGATGGGGTGGAGCATTGCTGCAGTCTGCACTGAATGGAGGCCATAAAAGGCTGAATTACTCTCTTGGAGTCTCCCTCTCCAAAGTCTCCCTTAAAAAAGATGAGCGCATAAAAGCGAGTCTTAAACCAGGCAAAAAGATGAAGTCACTGGCATGGAGGGAAGCAATCATTCAACACCACTAAGCCATGCGTCACTTGGGATAATTATTGATTATTATAAGCAGAGCAACTCCCCTCCAGAAGCTAATGAAATTTCACGTGGAGCGCCCTCTGGGAGATGGATCGTATCAGCCTGGACAAGATTCATCTTCTCTAATGTGCTGCTTATTCCTGTTTATGCGTCTTAAAGCTCCATGCGCAAAGCACCTTCCCGTGGGGAGGGATGAGGATCCTGGGATGCTCTGGCCCGCAGGCGGCTGCACCGACCGCACCGCTCGGATTCCGATGCATCAGACCCCAGGTGGGTATTGGTAGCACTGGGGAAACGATCCCTTCCCCCTTCCTTCTTCTGAATCCCTGCCTTTTGTGGCTCTCTGCCTCTCCAGCCTTTGGGGATCTGTTCGGTGGTGAGCTCTGGGCCATCATCCATGGTGCCTCGTCCTCCTCCCCATCCCCTTTCCCCCTCCCGAGCACCACCAGCCCCATAACCATTTTGCAGTCCCATGGGGGAATGCGCTACCACAAGCCATCAAACGCAACCGGGAAATAATAATTTATGTACAGTTTACCTACAAACTGGGAGACCATTCTGGGTTTTTAATGTTTTTACCAGGTCCTGGCACAACGTTTGCAAACCTGCATGTGAGGGGGAAGGATGAGGATCCTATCCAGACAAAAAAGGCACTTACTTTGCTTCTAAATATTTCATCTGCAGCCCATATGACAAACCGCTGCTTGTAAATGCAGCTATTATGCCTTATTTTGTCATGCATAATTGAGACGCTGGATCCGGTACTCAGCAAACAAACACATAGTTTACAAGGATGCTTTCCTCTGGATCCTTCCAGTCCTCGAAGCAGCTTCTCTCCCCCTCGGGGCTGGGGGTGGATAGCAGTGGGGTCCCCTTTGGGGCAGATCTTTCCAGCTCCATAGCTGGAGAAGTCCCTGTTGGAGCTGGCTGGAGGTGTCCCCGAAGCTCTGCCCTTCTCCCAGGGTCCTGCTCCCACCCCTCCTGGTTTCTGCCTCCAACACCTACCCAGCGGGGCCTGGGGCTGCTCTTGTACTTTTATTTTTGCAAATGAGCATGACTGCACTGAGAATAGACCCGGCTCATAGCTCTGCCGCTGAGTTTGCAACCAAGGCAACCCCACTGCCCGTGGCACGTTGAGCATCAGGCTGCTGCCCCATCCCCTGCCTGCTGCTTTACCATGGAAATGGGCTCCGGCGCTCCTCCCACCGAGGCTGCAGATGAGACCTTGGCACTTTTGGCGATCACCGAGGTCAATGATCACCTTTGATCCCGCTTTGTCCGCTGGCAGCGCGGCATCTTGTTTATTAATGAGCTGGAGGTGGGCGAGCAGGAAGGTGGCAAACTCCAGAGCTCCTTTAGAGCTTATTTAGATGAGTCATGACCAAAAAAGGCTCCTGGGAGCTTGGGAAGCACCTTGCCAAGGCAGGTGGATGGGAGAGGTGGTGGAAAATGAAATTCATGCTTGTCAGGTGAAAATAACATACGTTGGAAGGAACACTTTTAAATACACTTATGGGTGATCAGGGTCTAGATCAAAAATAGCTCCTCAGTAGCTTCCTGGGCTTAGCTGGGGACATCTGACTATGAATGATGTTCCCTCTGGCCTGGGGGAGCTCAGAGGCTGGTTCTGGTGGGTGCAGGGGTTTGGAAGAGGGTGAGGATCATAGCCGTGCAGTTCCGAGGAGAGATTAACAGCAGAGCGCAACGAAGTAAGTGGTCGCTGGGGGCAAAACAGGCACTTCTCCTGAGTCCGTCCTCTTGCCCAGCGACACTCAAGAGCAGTACATCCCTGCTCCAACAGAAGATGCTGTCGTGAGGGTCACAGATCAGCTCTAACCGAGTAGGATTAAGAAGAAACGCCCTATGCAGATCATTTCAGTACTGATTTATTTCATCACTTTGTGGAGTAGCCAGCGGCACACGTTGCGGGAGGCAGAGCCGTGAGCTGAATGGGCTATGGTATCTCCCAGGGACCTGGACTCATTAATAGCCCCAGTGGTAACCAGGACCCCAGGGTGCGTCGTGCTTTTGCTCTATCAGCCTTTGTCTGGAAAGGTGTGGAAACCTATGGGGCTTGGCTCAGCTCTCTGGAAGAACCAAAGCCCCTTTGCGTGGGCCACACCATCACGTCTCTCACCTTTATTTTGAAGTCGGATTGATGTGGTCTTCCTCTGTGCTGCTGTCTCTTCTGGACAATCCCGGAGCCATACCTACATAGCACCGTGCATGCATGTGATGGGGGTATTCTCGTACCCTGCTGATGGACACGTGGAGGAAAATGGAGCCCAGGGTACTCCTGGGTCTGAGAGCAATGATTTAGGGCTGGACAGCATGGATCTGATGTTTCTCCTGGGCTGGAATCAAATGCCTGAAGGACCCAGGCTGCTTCCCAGCGGGGGGAGCTGGAGGTTCAGTTCAGAGGTGTCCCATCACCATCCATGGTAACTTCTGAAAGGAGGTTGTAGCAAGGTCTCTTTTCCCAAGTAACAAGTGATAGGACAAGAGGAAATGGCCTGAAGTTGCGCAAGGGAAGGTTTAGGATGGATATTAGGAGAAATTTCTTCACGAAAAGGGTTATCAAGCGTTGGAACAGGCTGCCCAGGGAAGTGGTTGAGTCACCATCCCTGGAGGTATTTAAAAGATGTGTAGTCGTGGTGCTGAGTGACAACAGTTAGTGGTAACTTGGCAGTGCTGGGTTAACTGTTGGACTTGATGATCTTAAAGGTCTTTTCCAACCATTATGATTCTATGATTCTTCCGTCGCTGCACAGGAGATAACTCGAGGATGTAACACAAGGATATTTACACTCCAGCAGCTCACTCCACTTAATGCCTCTTTTCTCCAGCCAACCCCAGGGTTGGGATCCTTACAGCAGCTCTGGAGATCCCAGAAGACATGACCCCGGTGGCCAGGTCCTGCTTTGGAGCCCCACAAGAGACCAGGAGATGGAAACAGGGTCATGGTAGAGCTGTGCTCACCTTAGTCCCCGGGCTGCCTCCGTGGCCCTCTCCTTAGGCAACAGACACGCCCTTGCATCTGGGATTCCCCAGGGAAGAGGCACCGGGACACAATGAAGCAGGGTCACATGCTTCCCTCCTTTCTTTTGGATGTACTCTGCGCTCCCTTTTTCCCAGTTCACCCAGTCCCATCACCTTGCTGGTCTTCCTGACCTCACACTGGGCATCTCCCTCCTTGCACGGGGGGGATGGTGAACCCCTCAGCTGGGCATTCAGGCATGGCAGCGATGCCGTTAACAACCCTAATGAAAAGATTCCACCCAGGAACCAACATGGAGATTCCCAAAAGCCCACAGGAGCCTTTGGGTGACCGGTGCCCTCCACAGACTGTGGCGGTGTCAGGGGAAACCTGCATCTGACAAGTCCCAGCCCTGCAAATGGTCTAGAGACTGTCCAAGAAGACCCAAAGGTGAGACCTCCCCATCTGGGTGTCTATCCCAACCGTCCTCGTGGCCACCTCAGCTTTTCTCTGCTGCGCAGCCCCTGCCTCACAAAAGCCGCTTCGTTCTTGCAGCCCTGGACCCTGCCTCCACCCGTCTCTCGGGTTTGGCTTATTTGTTTGGTCAGCTCAGATCTCGCAGCGAATCTCTCCCTGGCACAATATGCTCCACGTCCCTCGCTTTAATTGGCGTGGGTCGGTGCCGTGCGTCAGGCTCTCTGCCGGCCGCCCCGCCTGAGCCCATCACCTCCGAGCGCATCAAACCTCGCGCTTGACAGAGGGACTGACAGTTTCCAGCCGGGGCGGCTGCCGCAACAGATTGACCGGCTCTGCCCAGGGCTGGGAGCCGGGTCCCGTGCCATGGTGGGCTGGCGGGTGCAGGGGCTGCGAACGCCGGCTGGGGCTGGTGGGTGCCCACGTGCCTTCACACACGGGTCGTGTTTCACTTTGCTCTGCTCCTGCTGTATTTTCCTGGGGGATCTTGGTAGGAAAAGGCAATTTCTGCTCCTGCAAAGGTTCTCTGCTGTGACTGTGTTTTCCCTGCTCTTTGCTGAGTCACTAGGGTGACCGTAGCCACCGGCACTGGGAGTCTCCCAGGAAGGATGAAGGGAACCCAGTGGGAGTTGCAACCAGACCAAGAAAAAGAGAAGATACAGCACACAGTGGCAAAAGACGCGCGCTGCTGCACATCCATCTCAGACATCTGCTCGACTTCTTATTCCTCACTGGAACCATCCCTGTCCTTCCCCTGGGGATGCCACCACAATTGCACACAGGGGCACAAGCTGAACGGTCTCCGTTGGTGTTTGCAGTGGGAAAACGGAGGAGCAGCCTGTCCCCCTGCAGGGACCCTGGCATGCGATGGCCATGGCTGGGTGCTCCTTCGCTGGGACACATGGCACCATCAGGGTCCAAGGAAGCCCCTGGCCCAGCCGCCCTGGATGTGTCACAGAGTCCAGCAGGCACCAAGCATCTTCAGCATGTTTGGGCAAAATGGTGTCAAGCCGCAGCTGCTGAGGTCTCTGGAAGACCGGAGGGAGAGATGGAGAAAATGATTTAATGTGACTGAAATGGCAAAGAAGTTTTACAGCAAGCAGAGAGTGAGCCTGGGGAAGTCAAAATCAGGGACAGGCTGCAGAAAGAGTGATGTAAAATTAAGGAAACAGAAGGGCTTGGAGGGCTGGAGAGGGCAAAAATGCAACTTGTGATGAGGAAGTCCTCAAACTGGCGTCCTGAGAGAGGTCATCTTCCCTGTCCTACACCACCCACCCCCTCTCACCCTGGAGATTCACCAGCCAAACACGGAGACGTGGCTGAGGGCTTCCATGCTACGATCCTTTCGGGGCTGTAGGTGGGGTTAGCCTGATCCTCTCTGTGCCTAAACCCCTCCGCAGCCCTTCCCAGATGAACTGCAGCGATGCTGGTTCGTTCTGCTCCACGGCCAACGCGACGTGTGTGCTCCGAGCGCGCCCCTGGCAACTCGCTGCTTCTTGGCTCGGGGAAGAGCAGGAACCCTGCAGAGTGTCAATATTATTTTTTAAGGAGGCTGAGAAATATTTCTGTATCTGGAATAACAATGCAGAGGCAGGGAAACACACAGAGAAGAGGAAAAATAGCAGCTTCTGATAGTGTAAACCTCCAGTCAAACATGAAACACATTAATATTCATGCGCTTAGATTCAGCCAAAAAAACAACAATGACTGCAGCTCTCCAGAAATGCTCTGAGCTCTTGGACTGCCATCAACAACTGTGGGGTGGAAAAGGCACCGAAACCTTCGGAAACCAGCAAGCTGTGGGAGAAGCATTGTAACAAGCAATTCCCACAGGGCTGGGATTAGGCTTTGGCTCTTTCCGTCCCACCCAACACATAACAAGGACAATCTTTTTGCTAAAAACATCAGTCTAATTGCTGCTAATTGATCTCCTTGCTGGCAGTCTCTGGAGGGAGGCACATGTTGAATGGGCCATGGAAATGTACTTTACAGTTCGTGATTATCGGGAGCGATAAAGTATCGGTCCAAAGAGCTTCTGGTGGGATAGAGGAGCTTTGTGCATGCGGGGAACGAAGCTGGTATAGGGGAGAGGTGGGTTTCTCTCCACCCTGGTCCATGCGGTTGGGTGACCTTGAGCAAATGGGCATGAAATGGAGGTGAAGGTGATCCTTCTCCCAGTGGGGATGCTGGCCTTGCACTGATGACGTGCGATACTGCTGGAAGATAGCGAGGGTCTCCAAGGATATTTGACGGATATTTTTCTTGTCCATATGGAAGCTGCTGAGGAGGCAAAGCAGCTGCGATGGCTGGTCAGGGCTCTGTTGGCTGTGCTTTAAATACAGGGGGTGTGCTCTGGCCTGGAGACCAAGCCGCTCAATGCAAAGCTGAGCTCTCTTAGTCTCCAAAAATGCGGCTACAGTTTAGGAACTGCCGACTGGGGCTGTTTCTGGTCCTGCTTTTTCTCCTTAGGCATTTCTGGGCTTCCCATGGGATATGGCTCATTGTCCCAAACCTGAGATCTTGCTGCACAGCACAGAAGGTCCAGTGGCCGGTGCCTCTGCCCTGTATAGCTACAAGGGGGTTGTCCTCTTGGATGCCAATTCTGGCTTTGCTTTATAAGCCTGTGTGTTGAGGATGACTTTACCAAGCTCCTGCTAGGCCAACCCCCTTGTCAGTCCCACTGAACTTCAAGTTTCCCCAGCTCTTGCATGGGAGTTTCATCTCCCACGATGACTCTTGACGCCTGTCATTTTTGACATCAAGATCTCGGGTGTCTCAGGAGCTGCCAGTTTGCAGAGCTGCTTGGCAAGGCAGGGCTGGTGCCTCTGCGCTTTGCTCTCCCCGGGGTGTCTCAGATATAGCCTTGCAAACTTGAAAAAAACCAACCCCAAACTGCAGATGCAAGCTCAGCGTTGAGTTTACGAACAAAACCTATCACCTTCTGAAAGCTTCTTTTTGAGTGGCAGTCGGAGAAGCAGCTCCTGATTTGAAAAACAGAGCACGGAGTCTGCGTAATTTGTCAAGGCCAGTGATAGACCTCGGACAGCCCTGGAGCCAAAGGGCTTATTGCTGTTCCTCCTCCTCTCCCACAACTTCTCCTGTCCCCTCAGCCTGTACAGTTTGGAGGAAAACACAAAAAGCCCTGACGCCGACTCACTCGATCTCTTGAAAAAGACCTATGTAAGTCAGGCCCTGCAAGCTTGTGCTGAAGGGACTGCAGAAAGTGGTGATTAATGCAGTGTTGAAGGATGAGAGTCCATGCCCCATCCTTCATTTTGATGGATGGACTTCATTTCGGATGGAGTGTCTTCCTGCTCCTCACTGTACGTTGTCTTCAACTCCCAGTGGCGCCCTCATTGTCATGGTCGCAGCCTTCAAGAGGCCCCTTTTGTTGGGCTGAAACCAGGCTCATGGCCCAGAGTGGGAGGCAGCGCCACCAGCCACCACACAAGCAGCTGTGGGGCTCACGGGCTGGTGTTTGCAGCCCCTGCTCATGCTGTCCCTAACCCTGCTGGAGGCATCAGCCCTTGAGCCACCCCTCAACCTCCTTGGCTCCCGGTGATGGGGCTACCAGAGGTGAGGTCCCACCGGAGCTACTCCTGGCTCACTGTCAGAAGCCAGAAGAGGACACGATGGTCAGCCAGCAGTGTTTGGTTTCTAAGTTTGCCTTCATTTAGCATCAAAGACTCTCACAAATGTCTTAGAAAATTCAAAGGGCACTGGACCATCTGGATGTGGTTGAGCAGCACCCCAACCTTGGCTGGGAGAGGGATCATCTTTCTTCACCAAGTCTGGCAGGGAACGGCCTTAGTCTCCTCCTGCAACACTGTGCTGCTATAGGGTCAGGCTCTGTCTTACTCTCCACTGCAGTCCAGAAAAAACATTTCTGGAGCTTCAGCTTCAAACTTGCTGCACTGAAGAAAACAACCCCTTTAACCAAAATTTCACCTGCATAAAAAGTGTCTGAGCAGCTCTCCAGGCAGTGCCTCTACGCGTTTCCCCTTGCCTTCCACTGGAAGAGTGGAAACTACGACCTGTTCTCTTCGCTGAGGCCTCCCAGAGACCTGGATCCCTCTGCAATAGATATCCAGGGTGGTGTGCCCCTGGCCCAGGTTGCCCAGAGAAGCTGTGGCTGCCCCATCCCTGGAGGGGTTCAAGGCCAGGTTGGACGGGGCTTGGAGCAACCTGGGCTGGTGGGAGGTGTCCCTGCCCAGTTGGAACTGGATGATCTTTAAGGTCTCTTCCACCTCTAAACATTCTATGATTACAACTTTACGATGAGCTCAGCTAGGACAAGGCTGAAATATCTCGTTGAAGAGGCTCATCTGAGCTGCCCAGCGCTTGTTGTCACTTGGATGAAATGCTCACACTCAGCTCTCCTGCTGGTTTGGCACCTCTGCATGTTGGCTCTGCTGGGGTGAACTCATGTTGGGGTGAGCTGCCAGGACCTCTTCTTTGGCAAGGTGGTTTCTCCTCAACATTGTTGCTACAAAAGGTGGAATTACCTCGCCGCTTTGTGAGCTTTGGCAGAAATAGTTGCATCAGCCGCAGCTGAGCCCTGAGCAGACATGGAGCTGGCTAAGTGCCACCTGCTGAGCTCCACGCCGGTCAGAGCAGGTCAGGTGTGAGATGGTGGATCTCCCTGTGATGCTCTCTCTGTCTTCCATTTGGTTTTGGCTGTTGATTGAGAAAGAGAGAGAATTTAAAAATGCTACCTTCAGGGCAAGCCAAGAAATTTCCAGCAGTAATTACACCTGGTACAAGCCAACAATTTCATTTTCAGCTCAGGTCTTCCAGAGTTGCCATCCCACCTGGCTTATGAAAACAAGTTGTGGGGAATGCAGCGCTTCCAATAATCAGTTGGTCCAGTAGCTAATTAAACGCCTTGTTAGAAAAATGTTAGAAAATATTACTACTCTGACTTTATCTGGCTATGGCTTGATCTTGTTTCATCTTTATTGGCTATAGACTCGTCTGCAATCTCTTCTTGTGTAACATGGGTGTCTTCCTTGGACTCCCTCTGAAGAATTCAATTGGTTGCTCGCTAGCTGTTAGCAATAGTGATATGCACGTGGCCATGAAATGGGCCAATTTGAGCCCAATAAAGACCTCATCTTCACAGAGGTGTTTCTAGATCTTGGAAAAGATCAAAAACTTCCGTGGTGAAGTACTTCCCATTGCAGACAGGGCAGAGGATGGACTTTCTTTTGGAGGTGCCCTTCCTTCCACTGGTGGGAAATGCCTCGATGGCTCTCAGACTGGGGGCTGCACTTCCAGCCGACAGGAATTAGGTGCAATGAAGGTCCCATCTCCGCTCAGAATGTGGAGACCTTGGCTGAAAAGCATCAGCCTCAGCCAGCTGCAAACACCACCAGCAGCCCCTCAAAGTGAAAACAGCCTAGGAAAGGCTTCGCTAGGGTACCAGGAGGCCTGGACACAAGTTAAATCAATCTGAGCGAACACAGGGATGCACTTTTCACCTCCATAATTAATTGCCTCTGTGGGCCTGGGAGGCAAAGCTGTGAATTGGAGAACTGGGATCATTCAGGAAGCAATTAGAGACTGTCCTCGGGGAAGAATAAGGAAATTGTTACGCGTTGATGGGACAAGTGGCCATTTCTAATTCCCAGTATCCATCTATTTATTTAATGTGTGAGTAAACGCCGTGGTTATGGGGTATAGCATGTGTTGGAGCTGCTGCCTGCAAAATTAACATGCCAATAGTGGTGCTTTATGGTCGGAAGGTGGCTGCGTACCATTAGAAAATTGAGCCTGGAGGGAGCTGGGTGGTGTAAACTGCTCACGTGCAACGACTCTTGTGCCAGAAAAGTGTCAGTACCCGGCAGAGCTTGGTCTGAATGTGGGTGAGATGACCCGGATAGATCTGGGCACATGCCACCCCCCTGCCTGCGACCTGCCATCTGTGCGAGCACCGACCACCAGACGTTGCTCTGAGCCCAAGCACTGCCCGCCCCCGCTTCGCTGGCGTGACTTCACCACCAAATGTTGCCTGCCTGGGGTCCTCCCCGCCGGACTCGCAGGATTTTCACCAGGAAACGTTTATTTGCTGAGCATCCGCTCAGGCACGGACCGGAGCTGTGCGTGCCACCTCTGCTCACAGCCGGGTGTGCTCGGCCGCGGCGGTGAGTGCAGGCATGCGTAGAATTGAA
Source organism: Larus michahellis (assembly GCF_964199755.1). NCBI lineage: Eukaryota > Metazoa > Chordata > Aves > Charadriiformes > Laridae > Larus > Larus michahellis. The sequence continues at coordinate 5,131,980 of NC_133913.1, read as the reverse complement.
GAATTGTAGAATATTTTGGGTTGGAAGGGACCTTTAAAGGACATCTAGTCCAACCCCTCTGCCATGAGCAGGGACACCTTCTACTAGACCAGCTTGCTCAGAGCCCCGTCCAACCTGACCTTGAATGCTTCCAGGGATGGGATGTAGACCACATCTCTGGGCAACCTGGGCCAGTGTCTCACCAAAGGGACTCGTTCGCCTTCGCCCATGTCTTTACCCACAAGCCCACCCACATGCTGGAAAACCAGCTGGATCTCCATTCCTTCGGACCTTGGAGTTTGGGTGCTACGAGTGCTCGGATCAGCTCCTTTCCTTTGCCCAGCCCGCTGCCCCGCTGGTCTCTTTGGCTCTGGAATACACAGACAGCAAAATTTCGGAGTGCTTCATGCCTCAGGAAGAAAATACACCCCATAAAAATCCCTCTCCAGGGAATACGTAAGACGCACATTTAGCATCACGGGCTCCCGAGGAGATGGCAGTCGCCTGTCAGCCCCCACGCCGAGCAGCTTGCTTGCGATGTTTGAAGTTAATACCTCCCGACGCAGAGACGAGAAGGCCTCTGAAAGCACAAATTAATAAAAGTGACAT